>NC_064433.1:129019956-129334956 GCF_023343835.1 Lagopus muta | reverse complement strand
TCCCATCTGTGCCTGCTACCTTTGTGGCTCTTTCCAGTGCCCTACACAGCCACTGATGCCCTGGGTGAAAGCTGAGGTTCCCCAGAAGTTTGCTAGTTAAAAAAGAAGCATGGAGCAAGCCATTGGCTTGCATCTGGGGGCAGATTTGGTTGCTTTCCTTCCATAGAAATGAGCAAACAGACATAAAAACAAACATAGACAGTGACCAAGTTATTTTTTTTTTCTTTTTTTTCTTTCTTTTTTCTAAGAAATACAAACAAGAATAGAAGTTTCCACATGAGAGCTCAGTTTGCCATATTGAAGCACACGCCCTGAGCATGAGAGCTTGCTGGTACACGTGTCACTGCCCAATTCTGACCACTTCTCACTCGCTCTCAATAGTGCCCACTCTCAGCAACGGCTCAGTCACAGCACATCAGCTACACTCATTGGGTTTTCATGGTGTCCTTTCATCTCAGAAATCTCCACTCAGCTGGACACACACAGTACAGCACCTCTGCAAGGACAATTCCATACAGCTTAAGAGATGCTCCAGGCTAACCTTACTTGGCACTCTGTGGCTCCCACCAGAGGCTCCTTTCCGCACTGCAGGCAAGTGACTTCCCGCAGGGGCAATGCAGTTCAGAGAAGCAGCTCCTGGTCCTTCCTCCTTTTTTGACAACAGAACTCATCCAGCAGCTGCCAGCTTCCAACCACATTCAAAGTTTTGTACAGCCAAGGGGCAAGGAAGTAAAAACGTGCTGAAATGCATTTCCTGTTTGTAACAACCAAATCTGCTCCTCATCTCACTCTGCGTTGGACTTCATGGCAAAGTATCAAGCAAAGTCCTCAGACAGAAACCTGTTCACCTTTGCAAAATGATGAATCTTGTCTCGTTTATGTGTAAAAGTCACCCTGCTTGAAATCTCTTTACATTCCCTAAAAACGTAGTAAATCTTTGCATCGCTGTGTAACATGGTCTTTCTGAAAGAAGGATGCACTCACTGTGCCTGCAGGTATTTTAAGCAGCCACTGGCACAGACATCCACGTACAGCCTGCCCCACTGACACAGCCTGGCTATGCCAGCAGAGGTACAGGGTGGGCAGCCACTGGGCCAACATGCATCCCAGCAGGCAGTGTGGCTCAGCAGCTGCTCTGTTCTGACCACAACTCCCACAGCTTGTGAAAAACCTCAACCCTCGTCTTGCTGGAAAAATAGATGAGCACATCTAAGCATCAGGCTGCTTTACTTTTTTCTCCCAGGACAAGTGAAATATGGAGAAAGGTGTGCCAAAAAAACAGGAGAGTATTTCTTCTCCAGAAAAAACCACCTCAGAAGGCATCTTTGTTGCATTAAGTTGGCAACGTGTTCTCCATCCCTGCACAGCACCTCCTACAGCTGACAAGTGTTTGTCTGACACCAATCTTAAATAAACCATGAAGATGACAGCACTTCTCTGTTGTTTGAAGTCAGGGTGAATCATGAAATGCACTGATAAACTCTTCAGAATGTAAGGGAAACACTACAGGTTTGCTTCCAAAAAAGGATGAGGGTGGTGGGCAAAGATTTGAATTAATAATTCAGCTGATAACAAGATGCGGCACAGTGCAAACTGGTGTCTATTTGCACACCAACACAGATAGAAACCATCATCTTTATACGGAGAAGTATATTCCAAAGGGCTGAGGTTTTTTTCACTAAATAACTCAGCACATACAAAATGCAGAAGACATACAAGTGTGAAAAAGTTCCGTAAGTGTTGTTTAAGGCAGAAAGCTGACTATTAAACTCTGGTCTACAGAACCAGGCACTTTATAATCAGGCACTCTTGCCAACAATGCTCTGGAGGTGCTGCAAGCACAGCACTGACAGCCAGGCAAGGGCAGCCACCGTCACAGAGAAAGGACATAAACCTGTTAAAGAGTGTCCAAAGGAGGACTACAAAGATGGTGAAGGATCTGTAGGACAAGGTGTATGACAAGCAGCTGAGGTTGTGTTCAGCGCAGAGGAGCTGAGGGGAGGCCTGATGGCGGCTGCAGCTCCTCACAGGGAGCAGAGGGGCAGCGCTGAGCTCGGTGTGACAGCGACAGGGCCCGAGGGAACGGCATGGAGCTGTCAGGGGAGGGCAGCTGGGGGTCAGGGAAAGGGGCTGCACCACAGGGCAGAGGGCATGGAATGGGATGCACAGGGCTGTGGGCACGGCCCCAGTGCTGCTGGAATTCGAGGAGTGTTTGGACACTGCTCTCAGAGACAGGGTTTGATTTTTGGACTGGTCCTGTGTGGAGCCAGGGGCTGGACTTGATGATCCCTGTGGCACCCTTCCACCTTGGGATATCCTACAATTCTACCAGTCATTCACACGTAATGTTAGTTCCGAACGCCCAGAACAGACTATTTCTTATACCTGCATTAGTCTTTCCTGCATCCAGCCAACGCTCCCAAATTTCAGCTGACATCCATTTTGCTAATCCTACACACATTTCAGTGGTGTAAGGGGATTGTAATGTCAAACACTCCTGCTCACTTTCAAGGCCAATAGCTCTGTCCTGTCTCCAGCTCTGCTCCCAGCTCAGCCAGAATAAGTTATACCTATGGTCTTCTGTTTTGATAATGAAGATACTGCTAAGAAAACTTTGGATACAGTAAAGATTGCGGACACAACTGTCTATGCTGAACATGAATACAATTAACACAGACCAAATGATTTAACCCATGTAGAAATATATGAGAACGAGTGAGCCCCTTGAGATCAAAACTAGAAATATCATCAGTGGTTCACAAACAAGTTCTGTGCTTGTGCAAAAATTCTGCACAGCAAGTGTGTAACTACTACAATCCCATACACGCCCAAGTATTTGCATGCACAGGGAGCCACCATGCCTCTGCCCTGACCTAAATAAACACCAATAATTGCTTAAAACCAACCAAACAAAAAATCCAGTTAGAAAAAGAAAAAACAAAAAACCACACACACATTCCTTGGGTATCTAATCAATACAAAGTGCTTACCTGAATATTCCGAGTAGTTCAAATACTCAGAAAGACAGCAAAAATAAATACACAGCTGTTCCACATTCCTCTATTAAACCACACATGTAGCAATTGAACAGTTTAACAGTTAAAAGACTCAAAACTTGTCACAGAGTGCATCTACTGGCTGTGCAGTACACAGAATAACATCTCATGGTAATATCACTGTGGAATTTGTAGCACCCATCGTGTAAGAAACACCACCTGTTACTTGCTGTGTACGTAGAAATTTCCTTACAATTCCATTCTGATATTCTCAATTCCAAAACGCACTGGAGTCAAGAATAAAATATATACTTCTGTAAAAATTCAGAACTAGTAAGGAATCCTTGCTAACACAGGTGCATCTAGTTACAAAATTTGCTCCAGAAACACACAGAACCATAGAATGGCTTGGGTTGAAAGCAACCTCAAGGATCACGAGTCTCCAACTCCCTGCCACAGGCAGGGCCACCAACCTCCCCATTTAATACTAGACCTGGGGCCCCACGCTAGTATTAACCTAATTAGGCTAATACTAGGCTGCCCAGGGCCCCATCCAACCTGGCCTTAAACACCTCCAGGGCGTTCAACCTCCACAACTACTCCAGACAGCCTGTTCCAGCACCTTACCACTCTCTTGAACCAAACATCTAAGAAGCCCTTTGATGGCTTCTCTTCATAGCACTACAGAAAAATATTCAGATATCTAAAAACGTATGGCTTTCAGAGTAAGGATTACTGAACTCATTTTAATAATGTAACCTTACTGATAAAATGTTCCCCGGCAAATCCTCCTCACTCGCCCCACTGTGTCATCATTTAGATAAATTACGTTAACAATCTGCACTAAATTCAGTGAGCTTTCTGGTCTTTACACAGCATCTGGTGAATTCCTAAAATAGTAAAGAACACAATAACTCTAATGTAAGAGAATCCTGTGCTCCTATAATTTACCATTGCCAGCTGGAGAACAATTACATAAAAACACTTTTCACAGGACCAGATGATCACTTGTTACTGTTCCGTATTAAAAATAAAACTAAAAGGTGAAGCTTTCCAACTCTTTTACATGCTAAAGCATGAAAATTTTAAGGGAGCAGCAAATTCATTATGTCTAAGATGTGTAACTGCACAGAGTAAACAACTACAAATCACACAGGCTTCTGTGGAAATCCTGCACGAACCTGCAGAGCACCACGAGGCCAGTACAAGATGAAGAGATGAGCTGACCAGAATGCCAAGCTCATCACAGAGACTGTGACATCCTCAGTTTGAAGTTGCCAAAGATATGGTACATTTTCTCTAGAATAATTCAAGCAGTTTAGTATCTGATAGTTTAGGATAGTAAGAGTGTCTATATTCCTGCTATGCCAGACAATAACTGAAGCTGTTTTTCCCACCTGTTCTTGTCTTTCCTGCTACACCTTTAGCAGCATAGCAAGGAAGTGGCTGCACTCAGGATGGGCTCTCATTCTCCTTTCCCCAGCTGACTACTCTCTGAGCCTGCTCTGCCACTACAAGCAGCTGCAGTGCAAGGTGGTTGAGAGCAGGAGCTGTTTTTAGCCATCAGATAAGACTATCAGACTAATCACTTGCACTTTGGCTAAAATACACTGTGGACTTCGTGGCACAGCCTAAAAACAAAGCGTACATTGAATTCAACACAACCACAGAATGTATTCGAGTCCATCTCTAGTAACTTTCATATGCATAAAATATATGAATATTTTTGGTAACATTCATGTGAAACAATACCCTTAAATACTGGCAAACCATAGACGTAAAGGGAATAAACTCCAACCTTTGATCCGTAGAGATACTGGGGCTGAGCATTGGGCTGCTTATCTCTCTGGAACTCCTGAGAAAATGGTAGCACAGTCCGAACAAATCTACAATAATAAAACAAAGACATAATTATTAACCCTTTAATTACTAGGTGTGTGTCTACTGCACTTTATCCTGTACACTACTGTTGTCTATGAATAACATCAAAGCCAGGCCAGTACCTTTCAGACCTGAGGATGGGAAAGCACAGAGCCTCCAAACACCTAAGCACAATGCAAAACTCAGTGGCCAAACTAGTGCTTGAATGTTTCATCATACTTGACTGATGTTCTATTATGTACATAGCAACAGAAACCAGGCCTAACAAACAGCATTACTGCTGTACATCGCACAAGGGGAAAAGAACTACAAGGACTTGGAATGCTGCAAAAGATGTGAACAAACATCCCCTCCGAACTGAGGGCTCCAAGAGCCTGAGAATCTGCAAGTCTGAATCCTCTCCTAAGCTATCAGCCCTGTGATAATGCTGTGTAATCACAGAATTCACATTTTACAGCAGTATGGTTTTAGTGGAGGAAGAAGTTAGTCAGCACCTACTACAACTTCAATTCTGCTTTAAATTTAAATGAAGCAAAATGAGGGACAGGATGGGGGTGCTTGTGGGTTAGGCATTTCTTGGTAAATGGCACAAAGTTGCACAGGCATAGGGAAGCTGAAAATGAATCATTTAAGAACTGCACATCAAGTGTTTGCATCCAGTCAAGCTGTTCCAGCTGATAGTGTCCAAAACAAATTGCACTTAAGAAAAGGTTTCAGAAGGGGAAGTCTGCAGCATTTATAACATTGAAAAATAATACCGTACTTGCATGTGTTTTTAAATATGTCCAAATTGAATTGAAACGCAAAATAAATGATCCATTAATCACTTCTCCTTGTAAATACCTAGGTATTCTATTTATGACAATTTTGTAGCTGAAAACAGGAACAGCTACCTAAACAAAATCTGTTCCGCCCAAACACGTACAAGTTGTACCATTCTGTTAAAAATTATTTGTACTACTTTTATTTCTGAGTAATCTGAATTTTTCTTCTGAGAATTTATAACTTCAAATAAACCTAACTTGAATTAGATGTTAGGAGGAAATTCTTCACTTAGAGGCGGTGAGGTGCTGGCACAGCTGCCCAGAGAAGCTGTGGTGCCCCATCCCTGGAGGCACTCAACGCCAGGTTGGATGGGGCCCTGGGCAGCCTGAGCTGGTGGGGGGCAGCCCTGCCCATGGCAGGGGGTGGGACTGAGCGGACTTTGAGGTCCCTTCCAACCTAAGCCATAAGTGATTTTTTCCCACAACACTAAAAGATATACATAGAAAACATTAAGTCCAGCATCACTTGCACTCTTCAATCTTTTTCAATGAGCAGGTATGTTCTGACATCCTGCAGGTTGCCTTCCTCCTGCTCCTCTTCCAAGCAACAGAAGTACCACTTTCAAGGACTGAGGAATCAACTCTCTCCCAATCAACCTACGACAAAGTGAGACAGATTTTACCTTCCCTCCAGCGCTGCTGGCTGCAGGTTTTGGCACATTACAGGATCACCAGTTCTTTTTCATTTTTAATCACTGTTGATGATCTCAGTAATTTATCCATTTTAATCAACACAGGTTGCAAGCAGCCAAAGTAGATTAAGTGGATGAAAAGCCTGCTGGCTTAACAGAGCTTTGCAGCGGTGATTGCTAAAGGATGACACGAGCCCTGAAGTATTTTCAGGATCAAATCATTTTATGTCAGTGTCTCTGTGATACTTCCCAGGAAGGAGTTCACAGTGAGCACTTTACAACCGACTGCCATCATCTATTTAAAAATATAAAGAGAAAACTGAAAAGGACCACTACGGTTAATGATCCCACTTCCTTGCTGCCACAGGCACCAGATCAGGCAATCTCATTCATAAACTTACTGAGCTTCAACTCACAGCAGTCCCTCCCTCTCTCCTCATAAAGTGTGCTTCTGGACTTCCCTGTCCAATGGATAGGGATCTTTTCAACGCCAGCCTACCAGCTCAAAGCACAGTCCCTACTCCCTTCAGGAATGCTAGATCCAGTGCACTCTTCGTGAATGTGAATGTCAAGCATACCTATCTGCACATTATATGGTACAATGCACCTTAAAAGCATTTGCATGACATTGCTAATGAATCTTGACCCCTTCTCCAAGCTGCTGAGTAAAACAAAGCATGCTATGGGAGCAGCACAGGGATGAAGTGATTGCTTTGGCTTGATCAAAACTGCAGCTACTACAGTTCAGCTCTGCCACTGGGACAAGCTCCTGTTTAGGCCACGGTTTCTTTGAGCTCTGAGGATTTAAGACCACACTTCACACAATCACCACTACACAACCCTTTAATTTGGGTTTTCTGCAGCTTGCCCATCACTGCAGTATCTAAGCATGCTGCAGTGCGCTGCTGCATGAAGTGCCAAGTACCATTCAAAAACAAGACCAGAGCAATTGGGAAGATAAAAGCTACAGGAGTGCACAAAACGTTTCTAAGTCATCCACACCGTCTGCTGTTTTACAGGGTTTTTTTTTTTTTACAGCTGTATTTCCAGTTGCTTAGAAATTGTGTGTGTGGCAGGGTTGGAGGTTGTTATGAAGGATGTTGAGAAGAAGAACTGGCTGACACTTAAGGATGGTGCTACTGGAGAAAAAGCAAACAAAATGGAGGGCATATTTAGCTAGAAAACAAGGCTTTAGGCCTTGGATTAGTACAAAAATGCTATGTCTTAATCTTTTCAAACAGCAAATGCCTGAGTATCACAAAGGAAATATCAATGTTCTTTCAAAATACAGTGGTCCTGGGTTTGGTGTGATTAAAGTAATAGTTGGACTTAGCCCAAAAAGAAACTGATAAAGAATTTCTGTTCCAAAATCAGGATCACATTAAAATCCATCAGTAACTTAAAGGGTCATTATAGGCTTATGTGAGATTCCCCACAGAATTCAGGATTTGTATAATATGTTGAGAGGAGATAGGACACCAGGACTGATGGCTGTCCTGGGAAGCTTGCATCAGTGTTTCAAGAAAACTCAGAAACCCTTAATCCCAATAAGCATCCAGATTGTCTTACACTTGTCTCACTTTCTTAACCCTGAACACAAAACACACTGTCAGCTCAGAAATAAGGCAGAAAACATGGCAGAAAAGGGAACACTAGCAGCAATACTTGAAAAGGAACAAAAAAGAAAAATCTTTAAGTTGCCCCTGAGCCTTCTGAATCTTCTGGATGGCCCAGTCATCCTAGTTCCACAAGTACAGAGGGAAAAAGCACAGGCATGGGCTTAAAATATGAAACAATTTCATGGTGCAGAAAGCCTTTCGGCTTGGAAAAGCAGGGAGCAAACGTGAAGAGAACTCTTAAAAGAAGTCCCAAGCAACACAGAAAAGACAAGTGAGAAATGGCTGCTCATGATCACTCTCAGAGTAAGAACTGGCCAGAACAGTTCCAGAACAAACTGAAGAGAGATCCCTTTTCCTACAGCATACAGCTTCCCTGTGAACCCCTCACAAAGCATCTCATGAATGTGAAAGCTTCACATAGCTTTTAAAAAGGACTGGGTAAAGCAGTGGGAAAAAAAATAAAGAACAGTCTGCAAAGGGTCAGAAACACAGTAACATTCAGAAAAGCAGCAACTGCAAAAATTAAATTCCTCTATCTTTTGATAACAGCTTCGTTGTTTTATCTCAGTACATCATCACGTATGAAAATATTCCTAAATCCTAAATAATTAAAGATGCCACATGTTTCAATTACTTCTGCACGAATAACGGCAGTCTGAACAAAACCCACAGGCTCTGCAAACATTTCAACCCTTACAAACGTTTGAAATCACCAAGTTCCAGCACTGCTAGGAAAAAAGCTTCAAAAAAAAAAAAAAAAAAAAAAAAAAAAGCTGGGCACAAATCAATCTGCTAACACACTAACTTTAAAGGAACAATCCTCATGTCTCAGCTCCACTCAAATTAACAGAAGGCAGGGCACAGGGACTTCATTGTCTAGGATCTCTGCTTCCAGCTCCTCACCCCAAGCACCTCCATGTCTATTGTCCACCATACTCACTGCTCTTTCTTCCAACCTTTCACTGTTCCATTGCTTCCTTCCTACCTACCTTCCTACCTTCACTACCTGTCAGGAGTTTAACTGACAGCTCACACAGAGCATGTTGCTGGGTGCCCATGTACTTGTGCACAATTACTTGTGCTCAGTTAAATACACTGATAATTCATCAATCTAAAGCTCATGCAAGGCAGTAACAGAAATAACGACCATGCTGGAAATGACCTGTTCCTCTACCAGCAAAAATACCAATGGGCACCACAGTGTGTCTGTAATTCTCACCACACTCCCATTTTCGCCTGAAACCAGAGCTACTTTGAGATGAAAACAGATCTGCCCAAGATTAATAACTAATAATGTAATAAAATATTATTATTATATTATTAATAACAATAATAATGTAATAATAATCGGGATACATTGATTATCCTGAATTAACTACCTAACCAGCCTGAGGACCAGCCTAACTCAATTTGTGTGCAGTTTTTAAATAGGCAAGCAGCTGTTCTATCGGTATCATGGTCTTATAGCCAAAATGGAAAGAGAATAACTAATTCTAGGAGCTACCAAACATATTTTATTAAAGCTGCCACATGAAATAGCACCCTTTCATCAAAATTTTCCTTTAATATTATGCTTATGTGATTCTTACCGCACCACACTGAACATTCCAGTACTGATCTCCAGACATATCAACATGCACAGTTCAACACTGCTGTGCAAACAGATGCGTGAAATAAAAGCTTCTTGGTGAAAACTTAAACACAACATTCACTTTTTTTTTCCCCAGACAGAATGTTGGCTCTAAACCACAATAAAACCATCAAAAAGAACATGTCAGACAGAGGAAGCATTCCAAGGAGAGTGAAAGATGAGAACAGGCTTTTCTTCCTGCCATAGCTCTATATCAGTATTGCTTTACTGACTCTTCACAATGCTTTAATCAGGTTTTGCTTAAAAGCCAAAAGCAAACACAAAATCAGGAAGCCTAAGTGCTGTGCCTTCCACTCATTCAAACTTTGAATCCTATCATTTGCTTCCTATTTCCATTACTCACTCTCCTTCAAGGCTGCAACAGCAGGAAGGAAGTACACCTGGAACAAAGTTCTAACACTACAGATACACACTGTTCTGCTGCCATAAGCTAAGCAAAACAAGAAAAGCTCACCAGCAGAGAAGATCTTTTAAAAGTAGCACTGGCCACCTGAGAAAAAGAAATGAGAAGAAATACAATTTACAGCTTCTCTGAATGACCAGAGGATCAGGTCAGGTCAGAGGATGAGTTTCCTCTGCTCAAAAAGACACATGCTTCTTCAAGGTAAGACTTCCCTGGCTAACAAAGGCTTAGTAAGACACAACCATCGGCCACGAAATAGCCACAAGTTCCAGAAACATGGCAGACAGCAGCAAGGCAGATAAAACCATACTCAGCAAGCACTCAACTCTTCCCTTTTTCTTCTTATCAACGCGGAAACAAGGAATATAATTTTACTTTCGTCATCGCACAGTTGAGGATCCTGTTTACCAAATGTCTTTCTGACATGCACACAGCAGTATTTTTGGACACACTTTATTTTCAGCATATCATAGCTAAGTCATAAAATGTCATAAAATGTAACCTCAGCAACCAAATTCTATTTCTACTGTGGACTAATAACAGTCTTTCATACATTTGACAGTACTTAGTAAAATGACTCATTTTACCTCATTTCAAGAAAAGCACCAGCAGCGAAAAATACACTAAATGAATGGTGATGGAATTTGTTAGCATTTGCTGTGAGAGAAGTTGCAGGAGAACAAGAGAACTGCTGCCAACAAAAGGCTACACCATGCCAACCTGTTAGTGGATCCATTGTAGCAGTAGTTTGGAAGGAAATCGTAATTGAGTTCCCAAAATACATGAAGAGTGATTCGTCCATAAGGGGCTGACACATTGTGATTGGCTTCCCTGAACATGGCATCAAAGCTGTCCAAGGTCATGTATCTGCTCAGAAGTTTGTGAGTCATTTTGTTTATTTCTATCAAGCCGTCCAGCTCCTACAAAAAAATAAATCAAGAGGAAAGAAAACAAGCAGTAAATTTAACAAAGGAGAGAACCTCAGCAAAGTACATAAATAGCCTTAATTGAATAGCAGACTATCAGTGAAAAATGGACAGCTGACTCCTCTCCAGTCTCTTAGTTCACTGGCAAAGCTGCAAGGAATCTGTGTTCCCAAGACTACTCTGTGTTTGTATCCCACCAAACCCTCTGAGACGCTGAGGGCATGACCTGTCTGCACTGCTGGCAGGTGTCTCAAACACAGACATGGGCCAACTAAGCTAAAGTTAGAACTCTAACACTTAACTGGAGTCAGATCGAGAAACAGCTTCTGCATTTCCTACATTACAAGCATCTGCAAAGTTATTTCTGCTGGGCAGAGCAACTGGTGACCGAACTTATGTAGTAGTACTGCTAGGGATAATACTAGATTTATCATAAATCCTTCTCGTGGTTTAGTCAGGTAAAGAGCTTACTAAGAGGCAATAAAAGGTGAGCCATTTACAAATGGAGGGAAAGTACCTACAGAATCACAAGCTGTGGATTATACATATGGGCACTGCCTTTCATAATGTTTTTTCTCTTGACAAGACATTTCCAAGTACGGTTTCTGGCACTTTCTTTTAAATAAATTACAATAGAAACAATGCATCTTTGACACCGGACACTGAAACACTCCTTCTTATGGAACAGAGCACTGAGCTCATTAATGACCAGAGTTGATCTAGCAATTCCAAGGCGAGTTACAGCACAGCCTCTAACCAGTATGTACCAAGGAAAAAAAAAAAAAGGAAAAAAAAAATTAAAAGCAGAGAACACAACCTTTCATTCCAAAAACCACCAACAAGCATTGCTTATAATTGTGCAATGACATATGAAAGAATATCCAGGGGAGACTGGTCTTCATTTGGCTGTGTAGATATATTCCCATACAGTGCTATCTGATTCAACTGCTCCATTTTTCAAAGGATTTTCAAACTTGTGAGTGACAGTTAACTTAAGAAGACAAAAAGAACCACTATGATCATTGCAACAGCACTGAGTCCAATCTGAGAGCACAGATTGATTGATCTTTTAACTGCCTTCATTTATTTAGCTTCAAAAACAGCAGAAGTTATTTACAAGTTAAGCTATTAGTACCAGTTTCTCATAGAGGAAACTAAGCAGTTTTCAGCAGAAGTGATTCTGTGTAAAACCAAAGAAAAAAAAGGGAAGATGGCAACAGGGGAATGGATGGCAACTTAGCCCTGTCAATCTGTACCTCAAAGAAGAGTAAGAGCCTATGACCTAAGAATCATCAGTGGCTTCTGTTCACTTAGCCAGTAACAAAACTACATTTAAGTAATTCAAATGTTAGAACACCATGCTCCTAAATGTCACAAAAAACCTGACTCCTGCCCATTTCAGGGCCTTAGAATTCTATTTACCCCCAGTAAAGGATGACATGAAATTGGGCGAGTTAATGCATGTCAAAATCTCACAGGTGAAAAAACAAACATATTACAACAAGACTGACAGTAAACTTTCATTCCAGCAGAACAGAATATAGCTTACAGCTGGCATTTCTGACTGAACATTAACTTGTCAAATTCATGCAGTTTGGCAATAAAAATTGCCCACTAACATTTTCATCAGGAAACTAACTCAAAAAGACACTTCAGTATTGCACAGATGCTCTCCTTTCACATGCCAGATCTCATCCCTTCGCAAGAAAAGCTTACCTTGATTTTGTCATGCTACAAAAAACAAGCTGGTGGGCTAAACAAACTCCTTTTGATTCTACCAGGCACAGTGTTGTTTTGTTTTGGTCTGCAATATATGTATAAGCACACACAGAAGTGGGCATTTCCAAAAGCTTAAGTCATGAGAGTGCTTACTCTCCTTGCCTGCTCATAGCTCCTAGAATACACTTTCTCTACAGGTGCTGTTTACACTTACAGCTCCTGTGGAGCTCAGCCTCTTCCCCTCTCTCCAGGTGTGACCGTGCAGTTAATCACTGAGAGAACACCTAGAGGGCTTCCAGCCAAACTTGAGATTGTTTTTTTCTTTTTTTTTCCTTCTACCATTAAAAAAAGAACACATGCTTTTAATGAGAAAAGTAAAAAAAAAAAAGGTGGAACACTCACCACAATGGAAGTCAAATCCTCACTTTCAAATCGACCAATTGCCAGCTCCATTGATCTGTACATAGCTGCTGAAATTCGCTGAGTGATCAATCGGTTCAGGTCTATCGACCTACCAAGAAGCTGAGGAAAAACTGCCATTAAGCTCTGAACTGAACATCAAATCACAAGACAAGCTGTACACGAACTGCAAGGTTCCACAAATTAATAGACTTTTAAACAGTGGATTTGCATTCCAAACACACAGAAACAAAGTATATGGATAACATTTATAAATCCATGAATAAATGAGGTGTTACATTTTATATCTAATTTCTCATAATAAGAAGTAATACCACATGCAGTATTCTTATCTAGGTATATATGTATCATCATTTAATGCCTTCATTACATTGTGCCAACAACACATTAAAAAAAATGTTGAAAGATGTTATTAGGAAGACAACATTACTACACACATTTCTCCTATTTGGCTTGCGTTTGCTTAACTTCAACACATGCTTGCAACTAAAATGGGATCTTTTAAGATTTTAGTTAGTTTATTCCTCCTACAGACAAAAAAACCTTATCTCAAATGTCACTTCTGCGACTTACAAAGCAGAACAGAAAGCACAGAAATAGTTTTGCGTATCTACGGAAATCAACACCACTGGAAAAATGCCGAGCAATGCAAATACAAGAACATGAGTTCACTCACCTGGACGTGTCTTTGTTTCAGCAGCGTCTCATAGCGGTTGGACTGCAGCAACTGAATGGTTGCTCCCTGATTCTTACATTCTGAACGCAAACGTTTATCCAAAAGCAGGCTATCAAGAAAAGAAAGGAAGAAGTATAGCAAACAGCAAACCCAAGCATGAGTAAAAGTTCTTGCTACTGAAATATCTACCTGCCGGCCATTGCCTTGTAGTATGCAAATATTTGGTCTGCCAGCTTGTAGACAAATTGGTCAAAACACAGGTTTACCTTAGGAGAGAGGAAAAAAAGTGTATTTATGGCTACTCAGTATTAAAAAAGAGGAACTTCTCCAAGACTTTCCACCAGTCAGTAAATACAACTAGAAGAGTTAACATTTCTAAAGACCCTTGCACAAGAGAAGATGACATTCAGCCTTCAATCATTAATGTGAAGGGTTTTGTAAAGATCTACACATGTCCTTGCAATGCATCAGCAAATCAATCATCCATATGCTGTCTTTGCAACTTGTTCCTCATTTGTTATTAATCTTTTGCAGTAGGTCTCATCCTTTAATTCAGCTTCCTTAGAGGAGGCTGAGAGGAAACCTTATTGCTCTCTTCCAATATCAGAAAGGTGCTTACAGCAAGAGTGGGGTTGGTCTATTCTCACTGGTGCCAGGACAAGGGGAAATGGCTTCAAGTTGCACCAGTGGAGGTTCAGTTTGGATATCAGGAAACACTTCTTTACAGGAGGGTGGTTAAGCACTGGAATGGGCTCCCCAGGGAGGTGGGGGAGTCACCATCCCTGGATGTGTTTAAAAACCGTTTGGATGTGGTGCTCAGGGACGTGATTTAGCGGAGGGTTGTTGGAGTCAGGGTAGTATGGTGAGGTTGTGGTTGGACTCAATGATCTTTAAGGTCTTTTCCTTCCTGAGCAATTCTAGGATTCTATAATTCCACATTAACATACAGACTACTTTGCTCCTGTAGGTAAGGTTGCTTTACCTCTGCCTCAATCTCATCATAGAGGAACTGCTTCTTAAATTTAGTAAGCGCATAATGAGCACTGTCATTATAAAGATCCAAAGAATACAGAACATACCTGAATGAAAACAAACAAACAAACAAAAATGTTACATATCTGTAGAGATGCGGCTCTTCAAAATGGTTAAGTCAACATACTTAAAGCCTGTGAATACTATGACCTACATGGGTGTCATGTAAACAAGATTTTTTGTTCTTGGAGTTTATATAAATATTCATACTTGCTCATTTAAGAAAGTCTTTTGTTAGTTTAATAATTTTTACAGATAAGTTTGCAGTCTGAAACCTGCTCTGCAGATACAGTTTTTCATCAAGTGAAACCATGCCTGCTCTTAGTACCCTAGATTATATTGAGTAGGTAATCAATTATGTTGATTATATTGAGTTATTAATAAGATCTACTGCAAAATAAGCATAGAAGGAGAACTCATCCAGGGAACAACACATTTAGCTACTGCAATTACATTTATATTAAATACTTAATATTTTATTCACTTTGGAAAAAAAAAAAACAAACACTGTGAGTTGTGGAAGTAAGCAAAGAGGAAAATTGTATGACGGTTTAGAATACCTTCTCAGTGACTGCTTGTTAAAATCAATTAAAGCAGTAACATTATAATAAAGAGTGGCAATCATTAAGAATAATCATTCAGTGGAAGAGCACGAGTAGGTCTTACTCCATCATTGACGCCTCTTTGGTCTCCAAAATATGGTCTGTCAGAATCCAAGGCATTGACATCTCAATGGGAAACTGGATTCTTCTTCCCATGGTCAGCTCTAAGAAGAATTCCCTGAACCACAGCTGGGACAGATCACAGCACTGCTGCAGGGTTTCTTTTGGGATAAATAAGGCAGAATTACACTTCTTACAGAAGTACATCAAGGAGAATACAACTGTGATTCTGATGATGCAAGGTGAAACAAATAAAAGCAGGTGTTGAGTCATACACAAGCCAAATGTGTAAACTCAATTCAAAATGCAGAGCCCATGACTTTTTGAAATAGTTCTGAACTCCATGTTGGCCCCCAAAGAGGTGCCTTATTACAAAAAATACTGTGGGAGTGGACCAGACTACCAGTTAAATGGAAAAATTCTGCACACCATTATGGGGGGCTTCTAATTTAATTTTTCATTTAGGGTCTGCTCCTCGACAGTGCACTGAACTTGGGAAGTAGCTGGTGAAGGAGACAACACAGTACTGGGACCGTTAGTACTATCCATCCTTATGGAGGACTGAATCACTCCACACATCTCTGTTCATCAGACAGGTCGTAAGTGACACACAGACACATGAAGAAGGGATTAAAACAAAAAGTTTCTAAGGCCACTGTCAGGGACACAGATGTACGTTTTCCCACCTCTCCAGTAAACACTCAGCACAAGCCTTCATTTGTGTAAGGCTTCAGAGCCAAAACAAAAAATAAATTTTTTACATTAAAATCTCCAAAACTGAATGTGCTGCTCACCAGCAACATTATAACAGAAATTAACAGGCTCCCCCTTCTTTGAGGGTAAAGGAGTCCAGTAACAAAGCAAAAATGAAAGACAACACAGCATGGTGATGACAAAGACTAAATACATTCAATGTCAGTAGGTGAATTCTTTAGGACAGCATGTTTCCGATTACAATTAACTGAATAGTAAAAGTGGTGAAATGACATTAAATTTACCACAACAGAGAATCCATTTCCTCTGTACTTGGGAAAAAAAAAAAAAAAAGAGAGAAAAAAAAAGAGAAAAAAACCCAAAACACAAAAACGACTTTCTTTTAAAAATTTCAATGCACACAGAATTATCTGTCCCTTGTTTGCATGAATACATTAAAAAAAAAAAAAAATGAGGCAACAATATGAAATTTGACCCATTATAAATGAATGTGTTACGAGTCAAAGTAAACCTACCACAATAATGAATAACACATCTCAGAAAACGTTTGGACAGACCAAGGTTTTTTGATCAATAAAACAACAGTAAGTTGGCTGAGGCAATCGGAAACATTTCCCAGGTTGTGTTAGAGGTGTTAGGACATGCTAAGCTGGACACTGATCATCTCCATATCTTACCACTGAAATTTATCAAATGAGTGTAGAAGAAAGACTCGCGATGGAATTTTTCTATGTCCAATATGGTGGGTCCCTCAAGGCTACTTCTCAAGGTTTTCTTGGAACCACTTTTGTCAGCAATGAGGGACTCTAACATAGTTCTCACCATGTAAAGCTGTATCATTAAAGGAAACAGTTGTGGTGGAAGGGGGGAAAAAAGGAAAATACACATGGCACATTAGTTGAGCAACACTGAGAATGACTATCAGTAAGCGACTGCTCCACTTCAAATTGAAAATTGGCACTGTGTGGGCAAAAAGCCTTCAGGCAAGAGGAACGGATGCAGCACTAACCTACCCAGCAGCACAATGCCTACCCACGCCAAGGGGCCTCCACTGACTCTGAGCAGCAGACCATTTGCAGTGGAACAGTTCACATCACCACAAGAGTAGAAGTAATAAGTAACGTCTTACCACCAAAGTTTAACAGAGGCGGATAGATGTAGGACTGCCTCAGAAACTTGTGTGTCATTTGCAATAGCTTTTCCAGTCCCAGAGCCTTGAGCTGCTTCAACAGCTCAGCAGAGTTTAAGGACTCTGTCATAGTGCGAACCATGTAGAGCTAAAAACCAACAGACAGGGGCAGGCAGGGGAGAGAGAATCCGTTAATAAAAACACACAGGTAAATAAGGAAGGGGAAACAGAAGCAGAGAAATTGTGTTAGTTTGTTAAAAATGAAAAGCAGCACGGTAAGCATGCAAAGGAAACTAATACACTTCTAAAGCAGAAAGGTTTCTTCCTTCAGAATAATTGTTGCCATCCCGTGCTCCCAGAGGAGAATGGAAAAATCACCATTCACCTCAGCAGATGTGGAGCCAGGCCCACAGCTGTTGGCTTCTCAGAGTATTTCACAGAGATTTCCAAGCATATCCAATTTGTAAATAGCCATTTTAGAACTGCAGGAGATTGAGAGAGAAGTACCTAGAGCGGATAGCTTTGATCTCCTCCCCTCAGCAGAGACAAACAAGTGTGCCACCCCAAGAGCAGAAATGACAACAGAACCGTGTGCTCTAACAAGCCTGTAGCTGCCACTGAAACAAAGCTCTCAGACACACCAAGCGTAGAGAAACACACTGATGAATATATATATATATATTTAAAGTTGATTGTATTTCCCTCAGAAAATTAGAAATCAAAACAAAATCTTCATTAGAATCATCCTAGTAAAACTTAGGCAGTCTTTTACTACCCAAGAGTGTTATCCACATGGGTTCTCTTCCCCACTGATGTATATAAGAATATTTGATTTACAAACCACAGTGGCCTTCAGTTTTTCACCCAAAGTGCTTGGTACCTCATTTTCTCAGTTGGACTATGAATACTCAGGCCTTACACTCTCCAAAACAAATTTACAAATAAAATAAAACAGGAAATTACACAGAGAAAACAAAACCAGCATCTAGGTATGGGATTTTGATGACATTTTTGATGCCACAGAAAATGCACCTGAAATACTATTAATAGTAGCATAATAATATACAGATTTTAGGGAGCAGTTTCTTTATTCACTGCTGAACAAGATGAGGGATCTTGTCAAGATTCAAATACTCTCCCTTGCTTTATATTTAAATTCTAAATATAATTTAAAACTGTAATTTAAAACAATGTAATTTATGAGATTTAACTAAAAGAACCAGCCACATGAGGGAGAATCTAAAATGGAAACAGTTAAGAAATAATCAAATCATTCCAAAATATTGCATTAATACATTAGGAGCTCAAGGAGAAAATATTTCTTTGAAGTGAGTCAAATTACAGAGATGGAACACTTGGAAAACCACACATCTGAATAGAAAGTGACAGCAACCCAGACAGATGATTTGGTTAAGTATACATCATTTTATAAATATAAAACTAATCAAAGTAGATTTTGAACATTCCAAAAGAAAACTGCACTTTAAAGTAGTTTAGCCAGAGAGAAAATGTGATGTGCCATCATCACTGACAAGTATCACAACCATTAGATGGGAACCTACCTGAGTACTGGAGGGACCCACCGCACGCCTTGGGACTTTGATATCAAAGCCACTTTTGGGGTCTTTTTCCCCCCTTAGAGCTGGGTCATTGAACGGTTCATGACCTGCTTCCCAGTCACAGACTGTCTTTCTGATGGCCTGCAAAACACTGAACAGAATTCACACCGCTTCAGACTTGCATGCATCCAAGTGCGCAGAAATTCTGCAACGATGCTCTGGAGTTCAGAGGAACTCAGAGGAAAAACAACTTTGCCAACAACTTCAAGACGGCCAGATCCACGTGATAATAATTCTACACTGTTCCCTCAAAAAGAATAGTCCAGAGCACTCCTCCTTTGTCCCAAAGTTGACCTATGAAACTGGTTCAAAACCCAATTGTCAGAAATTTGCCTTTGTGATCCTTAGTGAGTGCATCAAGCCATTTTGTACTCGTGCACCATGAAATGCTGGCCAGTTAATCAAATAAAACCACACTAAAACAAGACAATTTGAGCTTGAATTGAAAAAGATACTTCCTGTTTCCTGCAGAACTCCTAAATTCAGCTGGATTTTATACAAACGTAATACTTTAACTAAATTGAGAGTAAACAACTGATAAAGAAGTTAAGCTTAAAATCAAACAACTAGGGACACAAAAATACAGTGAAAAGTCATAGCAATCAGTGTGGGACAGAGCATTTGGAAAAGAAGTGGAAGGCTAATAAGGTAGAAGCAGAAGAAGTGAAGAAATAAGGCAAGATGCCAAGAGGGCAGAGAAAAGACTATGGGATGTAAATATCAGACACAAGGAAACACCTGAATCATAAGGAAGGTGGACAGCAACAATTTTATTCAGAATAAAAATACTGGTCTTTCTTTAAATATTACAGTACTTATCTTTCCTTAGGATAGAAATAAACTACAGGCAATCCTGTTGGAAGAAATCCTGAGGTAGTGCAAAGAAGCTCAAGACAACCTGGACTCCTACCTTAGCCATACTGGCAGTCATCCACTCTGACTCCCAACATACAGTCAGGCAAGCTAACTCGGAATACCATACAGACTACAAAGGGAGCATGGATTCAAGAGGCAAAATTTATCAACTGTGCAATTTTAATAAGAGTTGGAGAAAAAAAAAATACAGGGAGAGATGAGAAGAAGAACATTACCTCTGAATGACATTTTTCTTTTTTTTAATCGCTTGTCTTAATGGCTCTCTAAGCGTGACCTGGGCAAAGTCCTGAAGAGCTGCATAAATGGTATGGCGAATGGCATGATTGAAAACACTTTCCATCCTTCCCATCAGCACCTGAAGACCTTTGATCATGGCAATCACCTGGAAAAAAAAAAACACAGTTGTTTGTTTTAAATTTTGTTTGTATACTTGTTCAAAAAGTCATTTTTTTTCAATATAGAAAATGAAAGAAGAGGAATTAACAAGTTCAAAAAGGTAGAGGAGAAAGGCAGTCTGAAGAGGCTAGTTTTCCTGTACCCCTTCTGTGCTTTGAATGTAGGAAAACATGTACTTTCAGAGTCAACATGGGCATAGAAAATGGTTTCAGAGAATGTTCTCTTTTGGAATTAATCTTTGGGAAATCCGTCTAAAAAGAAAAAGGAAAATTTCTTACCTCAACCAAAGCAAACTTCTCCTCACTAGTATAATTGTATCTTGTTGCTCTTTCATACTCTTCTGCATTGTCAGGACAATCTTTATTAGAGTATTTGTCAGTTGGGTGTACCAGCTTCCATGAGTACTGCAGTTCACAAAATGGAAGAGGGAGAAGAAAGATGGAAACAAAAAAGGCCTGATAAACAAAACATATCTGAGCACAAATAATATGCTTATAAAATACTCTGATATTTTCAAGAACATCTGAAAAATATCTGGTACTATTCTCAAAACCTGCATAAATTCTGAAACAGAACATGATGTATGTAACAAGGTTATGGATACTGAGTTATTAACAAGGTTGATGGATACTGAGTGTGCTCAGAAAATGGATCGATAAGTGAGATACTCCATGCCAGGAGAAAATCTCAGTGGGAGGGCAGAAGAACTTATGTGACAAGCACTTGAGGGAATCCATACAAATCAGACACAGAAAAGCATGGACCTAAAATTGGCAGTAGTAAGAGGTAAAACAAACAAACAAGCAAGCAAACAAAAACAACCAAAAAGCCTACAAAAGTAAGCCCCAACAAAACAACTGCTGTGGTTTGTTCTGGAACTGGGAGTATAAAGACGGAGGTAAAAATGAGAGATTTCTACAGAGGTATAACAAATAGATCAAAGGTTCTAATCTGTCTTCTCTCATACAATATATCACCTGTTTCAACCCCTTCTAAGTTGTGCTTTGCCGTAGGTAAGACACACAGCCTTTATCTAAGAGTCTGGAATATATGAAGCATTCCCACAGTCTCCTCTTCAGTTTCTGCATTAAACAGTTTCTGATTGAAAAAAAATATATAAATGGCTACTTTTCTAACTAGCATCTGTTTTTAAAGTAAGTTATTAAAATACAAACCACTTTGCAGGTTATTTCCTCTCCCTCATCTCTTCTCAAATTTTATATTATCTACATTTATCAACTAAAAGTCTTCCTTACTCTTCTCCCATTGGCTAATGGAAGCCCTTCCATCTTTTCTGTGTGTACAGTTAAGACGTCCCACACTTCAGTTTACTAAGTGACAGCATCTAACCATAGCCAACTGAACACACTGACTTCCTATGTGACTGCATGTAGGTAATACATGACATATATGGAAAAATAAATGAAGTCAGTCTACGAAACATGCACCAAGAGCAACATAAAAAGCAACTGATCAAGGATCACAGGTGAACACCTATCCAGTAAATGTAAAAAGTTAAATGTAGTGTATGAGAAAGCACATGCTACTGGATATTTCAAGCAGTAACATTACTCCTAGACTTTGAGAGCTGAGGTGCTGCTTTCCTCTGGGAACAGTCTGAATCAGGAGAAAAGGAGTGCAGGAAAAAAGAGAATTAAGAGAACAGTACATAACATGCATTTTTTGTTCTCTTAAAGCAAAGCCTGTCCAACCTCATTTTCATCTGCTTTCCTTCTTCAGAAAACATACCACTTCCATGACGTGTGCACTCCACTGAGAAAGAAGCTGCAAGCCTTGGAGAGAAAGATCAAAGAGCTTCCGATACTCTGCATCTGTTTTCTGAGCTTCCTGTCGGCCAGAACCAGTCACCACCTATGATGTTTTTAAACAAGCAAACAAAAAAAATTAAAACACCTTGTGTACAACATTTCAAGTCACATTTCTCAGTATTTTTTTAAGCATTACACAGCATCACTTATCAAGACGTGGGTACAAAAGACCAGTAAAAGTTTTTTCTTTTAAAGAATTATCTCATTACATTTCACAGACTTTGGTCAAGAGGTAGAAACCACAAGGACTCTGTATCACCAAAATATCACTGCAGACAAACTCAAGACACTGATTATATATTATATATTATATATGCATGTGCACTTGATTTTAGTTTTCAACTCATCTCTTAAATTATAGCTTCACTCAAAGCATTATGGGCACACATTTGGAGTAAAGGTTAGACAACCTATTCCCACAGAGACAAGTCAAAAATTTCTGGGATACACAGACAAACAGAAGATGTCTGCAGTTTGTATGATGTATCAGAGTTTAAGATTTAAAATTTAAATAATATCATGCTGGGGATGGGTACCAGCCTTGCAGCTGGCTTTTCTTGAGTCAGGTCCTTGAGCTCTATCCTTTACCCAGCCTGAGATTTGCCTACTTTTTAGATGTTCTACAATAACTGCTAGCCAGTGATGTAAAATCTGCGCAAATAGCTCTAATCTCCCACACCTCACTGTTGCTGTAGCGAGCCAGTTCTGATATGAAACGCATATGGTCTTCTCTGATTTGGATCATCTGCTCACATATATTGTACTGGGGACTGCTGCTGGAAGACGTGCACGTCCATCTGTTGCAGAAGACAAAAAAATCTCCAATCAGTTGATGCAATAAAGAGTACAGCTGATACTAAAAAAGAAAGAACAAAAGATGAGTGACTCATTTTTTTCCTTAAATCCTCCTTCTCATCCACGTGAGGCCTTTCCTCTCCTCTGTCACTCTGCTGCTGCTGTGAAATACAAACTGCCATCTCTCTTCAGAAGCACACACTTAGGGACAGGACCAAAAAGGACTGAAAGCCAGGGCAGAGGGACAAGTATAGGAGGCCATAAGATGTTTAGCTGCTTTCAGCTTGTTTTTCTTCATTCATGTTTAACTAAGAAGAGCTTACAGTATGCTCCAAATATAAAAAGTTATTATTAAATACTATTAACATGTTATCAAGAGAGACACAAAATACATGCTACCAAATATTGTGTTAAACAGCCTCATACTTTTAGTAGCACAGCAGGTTCGCTACTATTGATTTTCTCTTAGCAATTACATGCAAGTTACATTTTTTTTTTCTGCAGGAATTAAAATGCAAAGCACTACATTCTAAATTCACATAACTGCACGGAGGGAAGGTCTCAGAGGAGCACAGGAACATTTGCTAAAATAAAGCAATAACCATAAACCATGGAACAATTTATATAAAACATCTGCATTTTCCAGCCATTTTGCTGTGTTGTACTCCTACCAAAACAAAGAGGGACACAAGCTAAGTTTCTGCTCCATGTACAATATACACATGCACTACTGCTCACCTTGCTTAGTATAATCCTTCATTTCTTTTAAAGAAAGTTTCATATTTAAAGGAAAAAATAAAAATTACATTAGTGTAAGATAAATTTTACATCCTCCAACTCAGGTGAAAAACAATGCCACTGAAGCAAGAAATAACTCAGCAGCACAGAAAGATTTTTAAATAACCTGTCCTTTACATTGTATCTACTATGTGAAGTACATTAATAGTGAAATACCCACACCAAAAAACAGACCAAGGTGAAAATCCTATTAATGTAATTATTACAGATTATCAGGTGATTATGAAATTACACTTTATGGGTCTGACCTTCCCCAGCCCACATGCTCCCCTCTCTGTATCCTCATCCTACCTACCTGGATTTGTTTTCCTCATAATGGGCACTTGTCTTGATGTATCTTGCAAGTTCAATCTGCATATCACCAAAGAGCGGGACAACCTGCAGCTGCTGTACACAGGGAATAAATCAGATTAGATAAATGATGACATATGCGCCTTAGTGAAAGGAAACTGCTATTTACCCAATGACAGTTTCAAAGTCATCTTTGTTTTATTTGATTATATTAATCTGGGTGTATATTTAAAACGCAGGGGGAATTGCCTTCTACATTACATATTAGGAAATGCTTCTCTTAACCAACCTTGAAGAATTTGTCAATCTTGGCTAAATTTATCCTCTTTTTTGCATCCAGCTTGTAGATGTTACTGACACTTCCATCCATCAGGTACAATCCAAAGCCCATAACCTGGCAAAAGAAAAAAACCAAACCTCACTGCAAAAGGAGTTCAGGGGTATAAACATGCTGAAAATATTTGTCATGAGACAAACATTCAGCGTTTACTCCATACTTTTTCATTCACTGCAAGACACACAGTAGATAATATCAACCAACTTCACATTACCTGGTGCTCTTTTATTATACGTACTTATACCTCATACTTATAGCTCATTTTTTCTGCTTACTAACCCTAATTTTTAAGTTACTTGCTTCCTCAAAGCTTTGATACATAGCATCAGCTTCAGAAGCCTTCTGCACAAATTTCCCACCTATCTAGAACTAAAATTTCCTAGTTCCTTTCTGTTGTTGCTATACTTCACAGAGACGTTAGTATAATCCTTCATTTCTTTTAAAGAAAGTTTCATATTTAAAGGAAATATGCAGTCTTGTTAGGAAGCACAACATTCGTTTCCTAACAAGGCTGCAGTTCAGTTAGACTAATTTCAATTTATGAAGAATAAAAATGGATTAGAAGTTTTCTTAACAGATTTAGTGTTTAAAATAAAAGAAAAAAAAAAGAAAGACAAAGACACTGAAGAATAAAAACAAAGGGCAACATTTGAGTTACATGGTTCATGTGGTTCTGGCAAAAGGAAACAAAAATCCAACAAGAATGCAAACATCTTTGTTCTGCTTCAGCCTTTTTTTAAGTTTGTACTGAAAAGAAACTCACTTTCAACAGCATGTGTTTCTCGCTGGGGGTTAGATACATTTTGTTTTCATAGTAGTCCACACACAAATTCACAATATCTGCAAGCAGTTCTTCATAGCCAACAATCACTTCCAACTGCTGCTGTAATGACTGACAAAAAAGAAGAAAAGGACATGAGTCAAGAAGTTACAGTCCCACAGGATCAGCAGCTACTACCAAAGTGAAAGGGTTTTCTTTTAAAGGCTTCATACAGCATTCGGTATTTTGGAAAAAGACAACTAAAGCTTACTTGTGTTATCTTGTTGTGGTTTGCAAGGAACATGGAGAGATTCTGGGACTCTTGAATGGATTGAGGATCTGCCATTTTCCGTAGGAACTGAGCAGCTCTTTGCAAAAAGAAGAAAACAACAACCGTATTTCCTTTCAGTGGCACTGCTTGTACGCAAATTCATCCCCGCTCAACAGAAACACATTTGTCTCTGCATCTACCAGGTAGTCAGCAGAACTCCAAGACATCAGCAAACCTGAAACTGTCAGTACAACCAGTACAATGGCAACGCCATTTGTTGCTTTTACAAGGTTGTTGACCTTACATTGCTACCTCCCACCTCATGAATAAAGCAGAAAGAGAATTTGACACATAAGGCCAGTGCCTTCTTGCCACAGCTTCACAAGAACATATTAGCCAAACCTACCCTCTTATTGACAACCTCTTAAGAGCAATGCTGAAATATCATAAGAACAACTTTGATTTACAAGCATCAAAACTGGATGCCAAAAACTGGAATAGAACAAAAAGTCAGCTTTCTCTGAAACTTGAAAAGCAGTACTGAGCAATGCGTATCCAATAGATGTAGTGAACACCAAGATAGAAGTATTTGCCTGTTTTGCCTTGAAAGACAGAAGAATCTTTAGTTGCTGGAAGAGCAGCATAAAGAAAGTCAATTCAGTCAACAGTTTAGCTGCAGTAACTGCAGAAAAAGCTGTCCAAAAAGGAGCTACTGCTGCCATCTTGTGGGAGCTCTGTCTCCCCACAGCATAAATCCTGATCCCATCCTGAACAGCTTACCTCTTGTAGGCTGAATGGTCATTTTTCACACTGCACTTCATATTTTTCAGCTCATCCAGTACTGCAAACATGTTGATAAATTTGCCCAGTGTGATCAGATACGCTTCAGAGACAAAGTCTTTTCTCCTCTCTGCATGGCACAAGCGTCTCACCTCCCCACAAAACCGTTCAATTGCATTTCTCTAACAGAAAACAAAAGAGACGAGTCAGGGAGTAAAAGCCATCATGTTTCCAAGAAAGATTTATCACACACAACTGGAGATCTGACACCTGTCTGTCCTCCCCTCTACGTGAGGTCTTCCACTGTCACAACGGTCCACTTTGGTGCACCTGCAAGAGCTAATGAAAAGCACCAATGAAGCAGAAAAACATTTAAGGCATGTGAGGCCAACAACACACCAACACAGCCTTTCCAGCTTCACCTCTGTGTACTACAAGTGTCATACAGAATTTTAGCCTGGCACAACTGGAAATATGATTTGCAATTTAAAGTCAGAAAAAATAAATCCCTTTGAAACAAGTGATTTTATATCAGAATAGTGATGAATGCTAGCACACGCCAATTTGCAAAACCATGCTTGCAGATGGTTATTTGAGGGCTTATTTCCAAGTGTACACCAGGACCCTCTGAGATTACAAGTGCAAATAGAAACTTCAGACACAAAGAGGAATCTGTTCTGAGTTTAGGGCAATAACCTCAAATGAAAGGAGATTTTTGTAGTCAGTAAGATCCATGAGTTTAGGAAGATGACAGATAATGCTACATTGCATTCATTCTCCTGTGTGCTCCATGGTTTGCAAGCTCTAGTTGCTCTGGCTTCCTCAGAAAAATGCCAAGAAACATCCTCCATTCATTGAATAAAGTGGCAAGCTGCTTGCACAGGAGGAGAGAGCAAGACAAATGGCTGTTCTCTAGTCTATATTTAGTTTGGGTGGCTGGCAGGTCAGAAAAACTGGGTTAGCTTGCTTCAAGGATGAATTTCTGCAGCGAAGTTGCACTGGGTGCTATGATGTCGAGGCTTGTAGAACCCTCAACCACCCAACAAATGGTCTCTGTGCCTTGATGGCCTTATGTATACACGTGAGATGTGTTTTATTTCTATTTCCTTTCCTTCCAAGTGTCAGGAACCATGTGCCATTATCTTCTATTTTATGCTCAAAGTCTTAATGGAGGAATCTCTTTTTGGTGGTGTGCAGCAATAGAACAAGAGGCAATAGGCAGAAAGTGGAACACAGGGAATTCCATACAAACACAAGGAAGAACTTATTTACAGTGAGAGTGGTGGAGCACTGGAAGATGCTGTCCAGAGAGGTTGTGGAGTCTCCTTGTCTGGAGATACTCAAGAACCACTTGGATGCCTCCCTCTGAGACCTGCTGTAGGGAACTGCTTTAGCAGGGAGTAGGATTCAACAATCCCTAGAGGTCCCTTCCTACCCCTGTAATTCTCTGATTCTTTGAAACTCCTGAAGTTGTTAAAACAGGCATTAGAAATGCTGCCCTTCTGAGAGACCTTTTTTCCCCCCAAAATATAACAATTAGGTTGAGTGACCGAGCATACAATATTAAGCATACAGAATAAGCATATAAGCTTGCTAACAAATTTTCTATTCCTTTTACCTGGAAATACATAAAATTCATCAGTTTTGTGACTTCTGGCTCCAGCACTTCCACAGTTTTCTCATAAATTTCTACTCTGTTAGGCTGCTCGTTGCACTTAACCTGAAGACAATTAGAGAGATCGTTACACTTACAGCTTTCCCCGATACAAAATTTCCCTCAGAAACTAAGATCCCAAATGACAAGCTGGTAAATGTATTATTATCACCTTGACAATACAAATTTAAGGCATCTACTGCTGGCTTTACTAAATCTATGCCATTCTTCTAAGATTCATTATGAGTTTAAAAATATAAATTGAGATTTTTTCTCTATTTTCTCTATTCTTTGCACTTTTGCATAAAAATATTTGCAAGCTGTTGCCAATTCACAGTTTCGCTTTTGGTCAGTTTCCTGATGCATCTTAACATTCTTCCCATCCCATCACCATATCACCAATCCCAGACACGTATTCACAGGATTTAATTTTTGTACACAGATCAAGAAAACACTACATAGCTCTGACAAGAAGAGAAGAACCATCTAAAAACCTAGAATGTTTAACACAAATGCTAATTATTACATGCTATATCACCTGTTAAACCTGCTCTGAATTTAAATATCTGGCGGAAAAAAGCAAGACGTCCAACCAGTTCCCAAGTATTAAAACACTATTCGACAGCATGCACAGCTTGCTAATTCAGGGATCAAAGCAAACTTAATTTCAGAACTCATTACTAAATCTCTAACCAAAACAAGATGGAAGTCCACATGCTGCATGGCAGTTTAATTTTGATCCTTTACCTGGGGAATGGCTCTTGAGCAGCTCCTCCATGTATATAACATGACAGCATATTCCTGGCCCTCTTCTAACATTTCATTCTGCAAGAGAGACATTTGATAATAATAAGGCATTGTAAAATAAAGGAGTTAAACTCACTTCTCTGCCATCATTCCAAAGCAAACTATTTTTCTTATTCAAAAGTGTATGTGCAAACATATATTGCAAGCTAAATGATATACCTTACTGCATATGTGTGAAGTAACATTACAGTAATACATAGGTGCAAACTGGCATACTGAATGCATCAGTGCTGTTTCTACCATTAAAGAAACATAACAGTTGAATTGATCAGCTACAGATGCCCAGCTTAGGCAACAGCTAAATTTTTCTATCTACTCACAGTCATGTTTTAACATTCAATCTAATTCTGATTAATATGCAAGAAAAGAAATGCCACACACTTGTGTGTTACTGCCTCTTGGAAATGTTACAGACAACTTCTTTTCTGTGACCACAATTCTTTCAATGAAATGCAAAATGACACATCATTCCCCTTTTATTCTAGGTAGCAGAGAAGCATCTACCTGGACACCTACTTACCATACTAGAGTGGACTGTAGCTTGCTCAATGTATCTCGCAATGCCAGTGACAAATGCATTTCTGTCCTCAAAGTTAGTGTTGAAGTTTGGCTGCAAAGAAAGCAAAATGTTGAATCAAATTCTTGGTAAGGAAAATAATTTAAGTATATCATAAAAGTGAACACTTTTGCTACTGTTGTTGTTTGCCTTTTGAGAGTACATATTCTTGCAAAAGAACTGCAATATTTTTTTCTGAAATGACAACAGACCTGGTAAAGCAGAGATGATGGTGGAGGTTCAATACACGGTTGCTGATCTGGCAATGGTAATTCTTCCAAGAGATCCACATTGGATAAGGCATCCTCCAGTGTTACTTGAGCAGTCATTTTGCACCTGTGGTTAAAAAAATACACACATATATATGTATGTATATACATATAGGCGTGTATACATACACGTACCTGTAGTTGTTTTATATATATATACATTTAACTATATAAACAGAAAACAAACACCACAAAGAGCAGTGAACCATTACTACTGTGGGAAACAGGTAGTTTCCCTTTGATAGACACCATAATGGAAGGGGACACAGTCAAACCAAAACCCACTTGGTTTCAGTATGCAAGTTTAAAATGAATATTAGGATAACGACCTCCTCCTTACTTTTTGACTTCAGAAATACTTCTCTTCCTCCCTGCTGCACCAAAAACAGAGAAAACACTGACATCAAATTCACAGGAAAAAAGGACTGCCCTCAGATGTAACCACGAGGACAGTAACATCAATCTGAAGTTAAAAATAAATAAATGAAGAAACCACCAAAGACAACGCAGTAAAAGCAAAAACCAAAGCAAAGGGAAGGAAACACTCAGAACTGATACGCCACCTGCCCTCAGAGGCCAACCAACAAACCACACACAGAGAGAGCTCACCAACAATTTCTAACAACTACTGTCAGACAGGTCTGCAGGCATTTTGCTTCTTGAAACCATGGCTCCAGCTTCACTTCGAGCCCGAGCAGGTTAGTTTTCATTACAATAAATAAATGAGCAGCGCACATGTTGTGCAACTTGCAATCCCTGTTGAAAAATGACGAAGGACAGGACTGACAGGAGTGCTTGCTGACAGAGCTGCCCACACTGAGCACAGCTCCTTCACAGCTAATGCGGTTATTCTTAAGTGAAGGGCAGGCAAAAGCCATGGCATCTTCCCTTCAAGAAATAAACAAATGCCAAAAGAATTCCATATCTGGGCACAAGCCCCACAAGGAAGTTGAACTGTCAACAGTTTTAGCCTGGAGGAAAACAAGAGAGAGTAGCTAAGAAGTTAGAGCACCACAAGCAAACATTATTTTAATATTTTTGTTCTGAGTATCTATAGGTCAAGCTTCAGCTAAAATAAAAACCAACACACTTTACCTGGGATAGTTTAACTGAGAGGCTTCTTCCAACTTGAAACTTCTCCTCCCTGTAGGCTCATGACCAAAAGAAACTCCCACTCACAGCTCCCCTGGGCCTCACACCCATGGGACAGATGCATGCACAGCCACCCCACGCTGCCACAATGGACAGGCAAATGGCCACAAAACACTGCTCCATCCCTACTCCAAAACCCAGTGAAAAAATGGTTGCCTCTTATACTCTGAAAACTACTGCAGTTATTCACACAAAAGGGAGTTGTCATTTAATGGAATAGAAATGGCCAGGTCTCCCCTCACCAGCACCAGTGAGGCTACACCCAAAGCACCACGGCCACAGCTGGAGCAATGTTACTGGACCCCGTGGTGGAAGAGGGACATAGATATATTGCAAAGAGACCAACATTGGCCCACCAAAATACTGAAGGCACAAGAGCACCTCTGTTATGAGGAAAGAGAGCTGAGACTTTCAACCTGGAAAAGAGGAAGCTCAGGGAGATCTCATCGATGCCCTTAAACACCTGAAGAAAGGATGCACAGAGGTCAGGTCCAGCTTCCTGTCAGTGGTGCCCAGTGCCAGGACAAGAGGCCATGGGCACAAACTGGCACACAGGAGCTCCCTCTGAACGCCAGGAGCACTCCTGTGTAGGTGATGGAGCAGTGGCACAGGCTGCCACTGTGGGGGCAGTGGCTGTGGGGTCTTCTCCTTGGGGGCTGGAGCAAGTGGGCCCTGAGTGCTCTGTCAGCCTCAGCCATGCTGTGATCCTCATCCCACCTCCTCAAACACAGCCCAGATCCCCAGTGTGGAAGAAAAGCCAAGGATGCTGATGCTAAAAAAGTAGTTAGAAAATACGAACCAAAGGATAAGCAAAACCCAAACTCCCTCTCACTTACTCTGCTGTCTTTTTAACAGCACCAGTCTAAGAAACTCCCCTCAGCAGGATGGATGCACAGGCTACAAAAGAAAGACTCCCTGCTGCCCCTTACACTGTGAGAAGAAACACAGGAGAGTACCTTTTTTCCAAGCCCTTCGGCATGATTTCACAAAGATAGAACGGCATTTTGTGAACTGGAGAATGTAAGCAAATGGGCGCAGACTGTTACAAAAGCCCTCTTGTTCTAAGGTTGCTGACAGATTCCCTTGGTAATTGCCATCCACACAGTTGGTGTTTGACTGGCCAAGCCATCATTTTGGCACACCAGCCCTTCACTTTTCCTATCCTGCTGTCTAGCAAGACATGGAAGAAGAAGAAACTCCTTCCTGCCCAGCTTTGACACATTTGCATACATTGAGAGCAGCAGAGGAAGGGCAGCTGGAGCTCAGCTTGTTCTCCACACCATCCCTGAGACCTTGGTGGGAAAGATTTTCTTCAAGGTTCCTTTTCTTTTCCCCCCCTAAGTATAATGAAAAATCATTTAAGTAAACTAAAATTCCCAAGACGCAAAACTGAACAGTTTTGCCTCCTTGAGACTGATCAGTATGAGTTCTTATACGTGAAACTACTGGGCAGCAGCACTACTACTTCAACAGATTCCCTTCTGGCAAAGAACACAAGAAACTTCAAAGACCTCCTTTAAAAAAATCACAAACCACTGTCTGATTATGAATTCATCTTAATGAGAAGAGATTAAAACACTGTAGTTACACTGATAATTATAGCTACACTGGTAAATTTATTCAAGCAGCAAGGTTTACTTTCTTACTACAGTCCTCTGATGCTGTATTTTCAGCTGAGCACTCACCTAGGATTTTCCAGGACTGATTCGCTCAAGCAGAAGAAACATATGAATTACTTCAAAACAATCCTTTTTTTTTTTTTTTCCTTTTTCTTTTTCTTTTTTTTCCTTTTTCTTCTGTCTTTGCATCACAACCCATCATTACAGCACTGAAGTCAAAATGCATTCCAGGAACACGCTTTCCTGGACATACACAACTTAATTAAAAGCCATTTGTTATCTTACATCCTCCCTCCAGGAGAATCACACACATCTGCATGTTGGTTAGCTAAGTTTTAGTGTCTGATGAGCACACCCATCTTCCTAAGCAGTAGAAAGCTGTGTCTGTGCTGATTCCCAGGCTCTCTCCAGACTGCAAAGCCAGCAGACAAGAAATCCCTGTCTCCTGCACAAACAATCATCTTACCATGCAAATTCCCACTGCATCCAAGGGTCAGATTATCAATCATGGGGTGGTTTTTTTCTTTTTTTTTTTTTAGGGCAACACCACTGACTAACTTAAATTAAGATATTCTTCTTTCTCTTCATTTGTGGATGAGACAAGCACCAGATGGGCCTGACCTGCTCAGAACAGTTTGCAGTGCAGAGAAGCTTACTGTGCCATCCCCATAACATTTTGTCCAGGTGAAAAACAAAAGAAAGGTACCAGACCCTGAAGTTCCTGTAGCATTATTTACATCTTAATCTAACTTCAGAGCTGGCTTAGTATTGAAACATATTCAAACAAAACATCTGCCAGTCTATTTTAAATGTTATAATTCTGTATCATTATTAACAGCTATGCAACTGCATGGCACACAACACTTTGCTTAGCGTTGCTCTGGTATTTAGAGGTGAGGGTCAATCCTAAGAGATAAACTATTTCCACATCTCTGTCTTAACAGAATAACGTCTTTGCTAAAGATTAATTCCAAGCATACCAGAAAATGCACAGTGTGCATCTTTCAGCCTTACTCTTGAAGGCCTCTTGATAGTTGGGCAGCCTGGTCCACTGGTTGATGACCCTGCCCACAGAAGGGCAGTTGAAACTAGATGATCTTTCAAGTCTTTTTCGACTCAGGCCATTCTATGATTCTATAATGATTCTATGATGATAGTGCAGACTGTTTGAAAAAACATATACAAACAGGAACACATTATGGGAAAAAGCCTTTCAAACAAACAAACAATCCACCTACATGAGTGACCAGAAGAACATTAAAAAAACATTGTAGGTAAGGACTGAGAAAGCAGAAGGTAGAGGAAAGAGTAGTAACTTCAGAATCACTATGATCTCAGTGATCATTTCCAACCTTTATGTTTCTATGATTCTATTTCAGAATGGAAAACTATCCCCAAAATGCCATTTCTTGGGTGGATGAATGATGTTTCTGGGCTGGTTCCTCTATAGAAATAAAGGTTTTTTCTTCTCATTTTTGGGGCAAGGATGTAGCTCTCCCACCAGGGGCATGGACACGGCTGGACTAGATGATCTTAGAGGTCTTTTCCAACCTGAACGATTCTATGAGTCTACGAAAAAGAGGACTGCTGTAATACTATTCCACTCTCAGAATCAACTTGTTTTTTTTTTAATCTCCAACACCCAAGGGAATTAAGGGATTATTATTTTTTTTTAAATGAGGGAAAAAAAGAAAAAAAACACTTTTGAGTTTTTAAGATATCTTCTATTGACAGTTACACGGGTCAAATTATTTATCAAAAAAGAAATCAGAAGACAACTCACTCACAGTCTATAATTACCTATAACAGGAAAATAATGTTAGATACTGGGAGATAGTTCCTAAGCGTGTTCAAGAAACAGCACACAAAATCCTGCAGACGTAAGTAAATTTAGGTAACCGTATGTTTCTTGAGACCTCCTTGTAAGTACAGAAATCACCAAGCATTTCCTCTTTCACTTCTTCTTCCAGAACCAAGGCTTCCACAGACACAACCTCTAATGGCCTCAAGGATCTATTCAGCTGAACTTGAAAAAAACTTTGATTCTCAGTGCAAGAAGTTCAACCTCACAACTGGGCTCGCTAATCTCTACCTGTTTTCTTTTCCATCATTCACTCAAAGTCCTGAAAATCCAGAAATCTTTATGGATTTATCAGCACAGGACCATCAGAACAGTAACCCAGTAGCCCTCCTGCTTAGAAGAGGGGAACAGCAGCAGGCAGTGGCCTGGACGTGGTGACAATTTCCAGGTGGTCTCTGCCAGCAGCTCCTTAGAGCAAATCCAAATCTTTACCCAGGACAGAGCAGGTGATGCTCTCAACTCCATCTATTGTGCCTTATGCTCACAGCATGCTCTAGAAGGAAAACCTCCCTGAAAAACAAAAGGTTTAGCTGATAGCATGGCACAAAAGAGATCTGACAAGTGAACAGGCAATGCCACAGAGGGAGAATCTGTGTTGAACACTGACTGGGGTTAGAGAAGCAGACACAGCAACCAAGCTCAGGCTTTCATGAGAGGAAGGACTGCAACAAGAAACTGTTGTAGACATGATAACCCTTCTGGACCTTTACTTCAAGGTGATGCCATTTATCTCATGGTTTTACACAGTGTGCAAGTCAGACCACAGGGATTCACCTGTATCACCATTTTTTGACACCAGTATCTTAAATAACTATTTAAAAAAGAAATTCCCAAAGTATGTATTTTCATTAAACCATCATTCCCAAGCATACCTGAAGTTTAAATGAGCACAAATTCAGTAAAAACACAGAATTATGCTTTTAACAGCCTGAAAGTTATAAAATCCACAAATGCATTAAGAAAAAAAAACAAAGAAGTGACACCAATGAAATTTTTTTTGGAAAAGCATACCCTATTGCTGCTATAACTACAGTACGAATCCCTGCAGCTCTAAAGGAGAAGCTGCACCAGCAGCTCTGAAGGCAGCCCAGGCAGTCAGAGGATGCAGGCAATGTACAGCTGCACCCACAGCTATGTAAGCTCTTAAAACCTAATGAACCCAACCCACGTGCCAGGGGCAGTGTGAGGATACTGCAAAGAGAAGCAAAGGGGTCTGGGGGTGTTCAGGGAATTGGTTTTGCTAAGGTCATGTCCTACACGACCCAAGAAGATCTCAAGCATTGAAATTTGTGAAAGAAATATTTTTTACTCGAATTCCAAAATCCTTAAGGTTGGGTTTAAACAATATATTAAAAAAACCTGCTGGATTACAGAAGCTCTAGAATATTTTATGACTTCATAGATGAGAACACTGTTTAATTTGACTGAAAACAGGTGCTGGGAAGTTTCTCTCTGTCTTTTTGCAGATCACTGGAAGCATTTCTTATTTTGTGTTTAAATAGATGCATTGCATTTCCAAGTGCTTGTGCATGTTCCCAGGCTCAAAATAAGACAAAAAGGAAGTCTGTCTGCTCTTTAAACAGCACTTCCTCTGACACTCTCTTCTCTCCCAAGTTTGCAAAAGCATCTTTGAATTTCAAATTAAATGAAGAATCTTAAATTAAGCCTAGCGTGGGTACTGAAAATTACAATTGCATTGCAACTCAAGAATTTAAACACACGTCTACGTGTGGGTTTTTTGTGTTGTTTTGTTGTTTTTTTTTAGTAAGCTTAAATAAGTAAATGAAAAATAAGCAAATCAAAATTTATCCTACTTCTTAGGGCAGGATACACTGATGAAAATGAGGGAAATTCTACATTCTCTGTAAGTAAGGCAGTGAAGGAAGGGAAAAATAAGTACATCCTTGGCTTGTATCAGAAATAGTGTTGTCAGCAGGAGCAGGAAGTAACCATCCCCCTGTGCTCAGCCATGGTGGGGCTGTTGCTCAAGTGCTGTGTTTTGGGCCCCTCACCAGAAGAAAGGCACTGAGGCCTGGAGCATGCACAGAGAAGGGCAATGAAGCTGTGAGGGGTCTGGAGCACAAGTCTACAAAAAGCTGCTGAGGGAACTGGGATTGTTCAAGCTGGAGAAGAGGAAGCTCAGGGGAGACCTCATCACTCTCTACAACAACCTGAAGGGAGGTTGTGGCAAGGTGGGGATCGGCCTCTTCTCCCATGTAGCAGTGATAGGACTACAGGAACGGCCTCGAATTGCACCAGGTTGCAATTCAATTGCAATGCAATTCATTGCAATGCAGGATTCAGGTTGGACGTTAGAAAATACTTCTCCAAGAGCACGGTCAGGTACTGGAACAGGCTGCCCACAGATGTGGGGGAGTCACCGACCCTGGAGGAGTTGTACTGAGGTACGTGGTTTAGTGGGAAATAGTGATGATAAGTGGATGGTTGGATTGCATGATCTTGGAGGTCATTTACAACCTCGGTGATTCCATGATTCTACATTCTCTAAAGAAGAGGAGCAAAAGCATTCAGCGGGCCAATAGGGATAAGCTTAAAAAGAGGACTGAATGGTCAGTTAAACTGCAGTGTGTGGCACCAACAGCAGTGAACTACATAGGAAACGACAAAATTCCCACAGTAACAGGCTTGGTCTACACAGCAGAAGTTTAGTTTTATCTCCGTAGCAATGCAACATTTCATCATTTCTTTTGCTCCCTTGTGTCATTCTTCTACATTACTGGCTTGCAGAAAATCAATTAAACCATTTTTCCATGAAGATAAATTGTTTCAGTACTCCTTGCAATGTTCCTATTCAGGATAAGTCATGAGACTGATCACAAAAGGCCCCTGAAGGTAAGAGTTGATAAAAAGAATTGATCGTCCCTTCCTAGAGCAGCACAGCAAAGATCACAATGTTTTGTTGGTTTTTTTTTCTCCCAAACTTCCAAGAAATCTCCCAAAATTTCACTTTTGTTTTATGTTAATTTATGGTCTGATTTTTGGGTGGTCCTGTTTGGAGCCAGAAACTGGACTTCTGATCCTTATAGGCTCCCTCCGACTCAGGATGTTCTACGATTCTATGAATTAAACCTCAAAAGCAGCAGCTGATCAACTGTATATTCTGAATACGTATAAACAATTTTATTAAATTAATAAGCAAACTGCTTCAGAGATAAGCAATGTGCCAGATCTGCTCTGTGTGAATGCTCTTTTTCAGTGCTGGGTTGACAGAATCTGCCTTTTTGTGATGGGGATTAATGCAGCGTGGTATTTTTGTGCAGGAGTGGAGCTATTCTGTGTTCCTAAGCAACAGATTAGCATAAACTGAAGAAGCAAATAAAAATGCTTTTCTCATCATTTATTGACCCACCTTATTAAAGTAAGGGACCAAAGGCAGCAGGCAGCAGCTGACAACCCTTTATGCAACAGACCTGACGTACAGCTCAGCTTTCAAAAAGCAGTTTGCATTTGGAATAAACAAGACTCAGTAAACATAAAAGGGAAAACTAAAAATTCCAGTGCTGAACTGTGTTGCAATTCCACCCGACAACACAGCAAATCCCAGAAGGGTCACATCAGGGAAATGGTTCACCTAGAACCAGGCTTCTGAGTGCACACAGCACTTGACTAACTCCCCTTCTCTTTCTCAGGGCAGCAGTCACAGCCTCAAGCTGCTGGAGTTAAAGGAGCATTTGGACACTGCACTCAGACAGCGGGTTTGAATTTTGGATGGTGCTGTGTGGAACCAGGAACTGGTCTTTATGTTCCTCCTGGGTCCCTCCCACCTCAGAATATTCTATGATTCTGTTCTTTTCCCTTCACACAATTCACCTCACCCCTGTTGTTTAATCTCTTCTCCTTGACTTGCTGTGCTGTCCCACTGCTCCACCTGCTGCAGCTGTCCTCAGTGCATTTTCTCCATGCCTCCATTTCAGATTCTTCCGCTGCTGCAGGAGCTCTGCTAACCAGTTCCTGCTGTGCCACATGGATGTGCTCAGAGGCAACACTGCATGGCACTGCTTTGGGAATGACTAAGGAAGGTACACCTGTGTATGGAGTGTATGCAGTGACTGGTAGGCAGAGCACCTGTCTGCCAGATACAGATGAGGGAGCCACAGGGTCTGAAAGGCCAGCCTGAGTCCTTAGATGCTAATACAAAAAACAACCAAGTTTTCAACCTTATTTCACCAGAGTAGAGGAAATAAAACAAAACATAAAATATTGTTGTTTTTTTTTTTTTTTTCCAGGGGCTGTACTCTAAGACATTTTCCAGAAAGAAAGCTAATAGTCTTTACTAGCGTTGTAAGTTTCCCTTTTCCTTTAAATGGGCTCATCACCTGATGAGTTTTATTCTTTCATTTTCATACAGCAAATAAAAATATGCAGTCTCAGTAAAAATGCTTCATCAAAAGCTCTACTTATGGCATCACCCAAAAAGTATCTACATGTGAATCTTGAGCAATGTATCCTAACAGTTCACCTGAACTTAACGCTCAAAATCAATAGGAGAGTGTGCTGAAATTAGTAGAGGTCAGGGAACCCACCTGAAATAATTGGGGCTGTACTGAGAGAAGAACAGAAGTCAAGCTCAGGTCTATAGCATTTCTTTTTCCTGCCAATAAAGTGTCCATGCCCTCATCAGAACTGAAGTATGTTTAAGTATCGTGTAGCAACACTACATTTTTATCAAGATCTTGGAGACAGATCTCTTGCATAGCTGTAGTGCATTAAGGTCAGCATTTCTGGGAGCTCCATGTCCCATTCTACAGCTGGAATCCTACCTAGCATGTCAGCTCTTGAAATGCATGTGCTAACACAATGTGCTGGTTTTGAAAGCTGGCTATTTTTACTTAAAAACAACAGCACTGCTTTACTTGCATTCATTCATAAGAGCATTACAGAGAATCAATTCTGGTAATTATTTGTGAGAGACAGTCATCTAAAAAGCGCTAAGTCCACCCTTTCTCTAAAGTATTAACATACCTTTGGGTGGAGGAAGGGAAGGAGAAAAGGCATTTTGTGCTCCAAATGAATAATTCTTGACTTTACCAACTTGTTTGCTCATTCTATTACAGACCTACAGAAACCTCTTCTATGAGAGGCCGCTGAGGGAGACACCACTGAACTGGAAAAAATCTAACTCCAAGTAGCTGCTCTGAGTATGAAGTAATTGTGCAGTTCCACTTGGAACCACAGAACAGCTGCTTGGCCCAAAGATCGTCATACTCACCTTTATTTCTCTAAGAGAAGGAACACAAGTCACACCAATGCATCTTACGTTTGTTATATCACTACAATGACAGATGTTGATTAGTGCAAGCACACTCACAACAAGCAAGTTGTACTCTGAGCTATTGGTACCACACAGCAAAGTAGTGTACCCTGATTCCTACAAACATAAGCTTCTAGGGACAAATGTACAGCACAGAAGTGTCCTAAGCTGATATCTGTAGCTTAAAATACCATTTCTAAAGTCTCAGTGAGTTTTTCTGGGTACACGATCCTATTTCACAATGCTGAAATGTCCTTCTCTGTTCCCAAGACAGAGTTGCACACACACACACAAAAGCCAAATATATGTGGGTTTTTTACACAGTCAAGTAACAACATAGCCAGATTTTGAAGTTGGACCGGATGATCGCAGAGGTCTTCTCCAATCTTGGTGACTCAAAACCCAACAAAAAAAGGAACGAGGTTATCTGATCTATCAGAGGCCACCTGTGACAACTTTCATATTCTAAATATCCTAAGTTTCCAAATCTGTTACATTTACTACCTGCTCTCAAATTCTAACAAAACTCAGAAGCATTTAAAGGAATCACAATCCCACGCACATGCATGGATTCATCTGAAGCACCTCACTGGTGCACCATTCACACTTAGCCTGTGTCAAGTTCCTGCAGTTTTCCTAGAAAAACAAGCACCAAATCTGGTTCAGGAGTAATTGCTTACTAAGCTGGGGCTTGTCATAGTAAGTACAGCTGTTTAAGATCATACAACAACAGTTCAGAAACCCACAATGTCATTGCTGAAAAAGAAGCCAAGTCAATCATGTGGCTGACTTCTGCTATGACATAACGCACTGCCCAACACTGAAGTTTACTTTTATTTGGTACAGCAAAGGAACCACAAGAAGAATTTGCCCCAAGAATGCAGAGCAATGACAGTAAAATGAAGCTGTCCTGACTCACATATAAAATATATACGGAAATTATACTAAAATTTGTTTTCTTTTGCATAACAGTGTAAGTGATCTTAGCAGCTTTCAGGCCAGCAGATGAGTAAAATTGAGTCTGAGGAGCTTTATGTGGGCTTTTTGTTCTACTTTATGTAACTTCATAGCTCCCATACAACTCCTCCGAAGCTTTCAATAAACCTCAGTCTGAGTATCTCAAATCTCTGAGAAGCAAAACAAGAAACAGAAGTCTGATGATCCTGAGAAACAGGTTATGGAAAGACTGTGACGATCACTCTCAGGAACCAGTCACCTTCCAAAGACAGCTCTCTCTCCGAGAGAATAAACAAACCACTAAACAAAACCAAGGAGCACATGAGACAAACTTTTAACATAAATGATGCAGCTGGAACTGATATCCGTTAATTACATGATTACACTTTAAGGTCTATGCAAGTTAAGGGAGTTTGTAGATACAAGTCCCGGGGCAGATTTCTACCTAAAGCTAACTTAAAACCCAATAATTTTATTAATGAATACTTTAGATACCGAGTGTATGTCATACAATATAGAAATACAATTTCTTCTATGTAAAACAAGCATAGAGGAATCAAACAATGAAAAATTCAGACTGTCTGTGAAACATCCCCATTCTACAACACTGATTTTTTTAAAAACAATTTTTGTAACTCAGATTCACTCAGTAGATAAATGATTCTGTGAGCTCTGGACGTCACGTTGAATTGGAAGGGACTTTTAAAGGTAGTCCAGCTCCCCTGCAATGAGCAGGGATCGCTGTCAGAAGCTTTAAGGTAACCCTGCTGGGCACAGCTCAGACGCTGCTCCATTCTCCTCCTTGTGACCCTCAGCAGTGTCCGTTCAGAACCCCACATTTTGCAGGCTGCTTCCGAGCACCACCTCCTCTTTCCTGGTCCTGGCAGCTACAAAAATACTGCTGCCCACACCAGCCAGACCTCACAGACTTCTTGTTTGGGAACGCTTAGAAAGCCTTTCGCTGAAAAAGCCAGGGTTTTGGAAAGGATGCAGGGAAAAGTGAGATAAGGACAAGAAGCAGAAGAGCGCTGATGTCAGGACCAGCACCAGTTTCACGCACGCAGCTTACAAAGCCAGTCTGAACATAAAAAAACTCTTTGTAGAAACGCAATTGTTAAGCACAGTCCAGAAAACAGAAAGTTATCTCATGATAATTATCAGAACCTCCGCTCTAAAAAACACACAGTAACGCACGGGGAAGTTTTCAGAATATAAATCGTAACAAGCAAGCAGAACGCAACAAGGATCGGAGCTGCAATTAGAGCCCAAGCTTCGTGCCCCCCACAATCACCGTAACGCTGTGTAACCTCTAACTAAGGAGAAGCCCCCTCAGACAGCTTTCCTCCCGCCGTGCAGCCACAGGGCTCCCTGATGTACATATCGCGCACATGCCCGAACTCTGCCCAGACCCCCGCCGAACGCCGCTGGAACACGGCCCCCATCGTGGCAGCGGGAGCTTACGGCCTCTGCCCCAGCAGCCCCAACCCATCGGACGGCACACAAAACCCAGGGGCGGACACCGGGAGGAGCAGCGAGACGCGCCCCGAGCGCAGCGCTCCGGACCGGGCAGGGGGCGAGGCCGCACCCGAAGCGCCGCCGCTGCCGCGCTGGGCCCGGCCGGGCCAGGCCGCTCCGCCTCCCGGGAACCGCTGCCGCGGAGGCTGCTCACCCGCTCGACGCCGCCGGCTCCCGGGAACGGCGCTGCCCGGCGGCGGTGACCCGTCCGGGGCTCGGCTCGGCTGAGAGCGGCGCTGGGCCGGCTGCTCGCTCCTGGGCCGCGCCCGGCGGGGAGTTTCCTGTATGAGTCACCGGACTGGGAGCCGCGCAGGGAAACACCCTTCCTGCGACCCAGCCCCTCCTCCCGCCGCCCGTCCCAAGCCTGCCGCCCCTTCCCTTCCTTCCCACCCGGGCCGGCCCCTCCTCCCTCCCTGCCCGCCGGCGTCTTGCTCCGACAACGGCGGCTCGTTTCGTTGGTATACGAGAGGCCGTGCCCTGTTCGAGCTGCACTACGAATGGCGGAGGGGACAGCGGTGCTGGGGCACCCCGGTGACATTTGTCTGGGTGGAAAACTAACGAGGTTTCTTTCCTTTGCCTCTGCGGCAGGACGGTGATCCCAGCAGTAAGGGTGTTGGTTCTAACCTCATGGAACCAACACAAACCCGTCTAAAAGTATTTCCTCTAGGTGGTGCTCATGTATGGCTTTTTTTCGTAGCTGAAGCGCTGCTGTTAATTGAAACCGAGCCAAACCAAGAGTATCTATTTCCCCACCTTTGATTTTTCTATAAAACACAACGAACACATAAAGTACTTCCTCCATTTAATACGTGCCTACTTTTTTCAGTGCGCTCCTATCTGCAGTTCTGCTTTCCTTCTATTTCTTCATCCTTCATCAAATGAACGTGGAAGCATCAGCACAATGTGAAACTGCTGCTTCTTCCTTAAAGGTTGTCAGGATCGCTGTGAGTGAGGGTAGGCTGGGTAAACAAACATGCCTTGTGTAGGGGTTACTGCCAGCTTACAGCTTGGAAAGTTCCAGACCATCTTGGTATTTCCCTGAAGCCTGGTTGCTTGTAATTGGACTAAGTTGTACCCAACATTTTTCACTATTGAAATCCTCTACAGTCATTAGCAAACGAGGCAGTATTGATGTAGCAAGCAACTTTCTGCCTTTGCTTTCAACAGCTGATGGTTTGGGTTTGCTGAGAACAGAACAATTATTCCTTCAGTTGGTATATATATATATTTTTTAAGTGAGTTTCCATTCTACTAAGCTTCCTTAAATAGCCTTCTTGTAACAGCCTTTGGAAAGTGGGAATAAGTTGCAAAGCCCATCATTCTCAGTACTTCATCTACTGCCTTATCGAATTATTCCACCCGTTCCACATCATCAAGAATTCCAACAGCTTGTGGAGAAATTCTGCATCATTTCAGACCGTTGCCATTTCACCATGTTCCTGGCATGTCTTCAGTTATTTTTTCCAGTGCTGTACCCAGAGCTGCAATCCAGTGCCGCTCTATTAAAGTTTATTTTCTAGGATGTGGCTACTTATTCTTCTCTGATAGGATATTTCCATAATATATGTTGGGTGTGTACGTTATAGAATTGTTTGCATTGGACGGGAGCCTTAAAAGCCATCTATTTCAATTCCTCTATGAAGAACGGGAACACCTACAGCTACATCAGGTTGCTCAGAGCCCCATCCAGCCTGACCTTGAATGTCTCCAGGGATGGGGCATCCAGCACAGCTCCATGCAACCTGTTTATATTGACAGAATGAATTTCACCCATCATAGCCCATGATCCCTAGGCTTCTTAGCTCAGTGAAAACTGCAGAAGACAACCAGAGCCAGATGCTTCCATTTCTAGCTGCTACTGCTCAATACACTTCATCATAAACCTAGTGCAGTGAGATTGTTAAATTAAAAAAAGAAAAGAAAAACTCACCTTCATAATGAAGGACTGGTTTCATTTCCTTGTCCCAAGTGAGCACAGAGTTGACAACAGCTCTGTCTTAGTGCAGCACTTGGCCTACATCAGCACTGAGACCTCAGTTCCTAAGCCACAAGTGAAGCAAGGGAGACTTGAAACATGCTGTGTCTGCAAGCACTAGACAGGGAACTTACTCCAAAGCTAAAAGCTCCCAGTGAGATCTGATCTACAGCATTTTGCCTCCAGCAAATGCTGGAGTGATACTACTTAGGCTTCTCGGGAGTACAGCTCCCACCTTTGCCAAAAGTCACCCAGTGCCAGGAGCGGCTGCTTCACCTTATCCTAAGGATTGGCTGACATCCCAGGGTCTTCCCATGCTCCTTCTGAAGCTTTTGAGTGATTGAGATATTTCCCCACTAGTGGAGCATTCTGCTCTTCACTGACATTCCCATACTCAAATTTATACCAACCCATGAAGTCAGATAAAAAATGCTGATATTTGATTACATGCAGCTTTTTTTGCCTATCAAGATCTTTTCTACTTTTTTTGTATACTGCAATCATAGAATGGCCTGGGTTGAAAAGGACCACAATGATCATCTAGTTTCAACCCCCCTGCTATGTGCAGGGTCGCCAACCACCAGACCAGGGTGCCAGAAGAATTAGAGGACAATCCCATTTCACCATCTGAACGTCTACACTATCATGTAACATGAGGCATACTTATCAGTATTACATTCTGGAATACCCCCATGACTCCTTGCTCTCCATTTTTGCGCAATTTAAGTACTGCAATGACTGTACTTGATAAAGGGTTTCAGTGGGTCTTCATGACCAGCTTCTCCTTTTACTGTATCATCCCTCTTACTCTTGCACCACTGCATATGGACCTCCTGGGCCTGGCTAAAGTTATACATATCTACATATACCTGATCATCACCAGATGTCCTACCCACTAGAAGGTAGGTGTGGCCTCTATGATGCCAATGGCTAGAATTAGAATCTCAAACAGACCTTTCTCAGGTGGTATTTATTTAAACTCAATATTTAACCTGTCACCATTATCTTTACTGATATCTATAACGCCAATGTGTTATGCTCCTGACAATTTTTGTACCTTACATCTTCATCAGATGAACACCAGACAGTAAGACAGCACAAGCTTAACCCAATTCCCTGCAGATCAGATGAAGACTTTCTTCAATGCTCTATACTAGCTACGCTAGCCACAGATACCCACAAGACTACTGCCTGAATTCCAGCTGGGTTTGTTCTATTTTGAATTCCTTTCTTTCGGCTGTACAGTATTTATCCAAGCTCTATGAATGAAAACCATCTGCAGAAGCCCAGATGATTTCCATGTCATTCCATGTGAAAGAAGAGGTTAGACAGAAGTCTTGAGGCCTTGCTTATGCGTTTCTAAGATGCTTATGTACTCCAGTTTTACACCTTTCCACCCAGATATCTTAGTGATTAAGTTTAATAGCATTCCTACCTCTCAGTTTGAGGTGCTGAGTCCATACACTGATCTTTTTATCCTCACAAGGGAGATAATACAACACAGAAACGTGCTATGATCTGTCATGATCCAACACAGAAAGGTTGTTATGAAGCCATCACGAACAACAGCCACAAGGACATCCACGCAAAACTACAAAGGTGATAATTGTCTCTGAATTAATTTAAAAATAAACCTACACCTGCAGCAAAAAGTCAGACAGCTTTCCACATTCTAAAAGACTGAGAAGAAAAAAAATCTGACATTAGGAGTCAGTACACACTTAATTTTGTATCAGATATGACAAATGGTTTAAAGCAGAGCAAAACTATGGAGCTATTCCATACTCCCACACATAAAACAGAGCTGTTGCTGGAGATAGGCAGAGCACTTGGAGAGTGTTTGCTGTGGCCATGTCCCATCTCTATCATGCAAGCAACAGCTCAAATATAATCCCTCACTTGGCCTCATCTAAGGCCCATCTAGTGCTGGTCATTTTATGAGTTATCTAGACGCCACGACCAACAACCCCATACAACTTCCCCAGTAATAAAAGCAGTGCAGCAACAAGCCACAGCATGATCCAATAACTACAAATTGCAGAGATGTGGGAATGTTTCTCTATAAGCACAGGAAGAAAGCTGGCAACATGTAAATCTGTAGAGTGAATAAGATTAAAATGCAGTTGGGGGGTGGATATTTTTATGTTTTTTATGGGCATGCAATTCAGAGATGGTATCTTTAATCCATGCTGCCAAGGAAACCATGCAATCAGCAACTGCTTGTTAACTTTTTGCTATCAATAGCTTGACACAGCAAAAGTCCCCAAGGACCCACTTAATTAGGAGGTTATTAAACTAAACAACAAAGAAAGCGTTAGAGAATTTCTGAAATCTGTTCTAAAATGGACCTAGATACAATAGAAGATCACAGGAAAGAGAAGGAAATGGAAGGGAAGTACTGAGGCTGACAGATAAGGGCCTTTACACTAACTTCTGACAGCGCACACAGAAGTTAGAGAGAAAAAAACAAATTTGCAAATAAAGCATAGATTTAACTGTGACAGCATCCAATAATGCTGTTTGGTTTTTTTCCCCAAAGATTCTTAGACATCAGATTTAACATCTCACCTTGAACATTATAATTTTTCTAAGACCATTTAGCCAGATCCTTACTTTTAAGTTCCTAAATCCATGCTTGCTGTTTCACCCAGATTAGTGCTCTTTATAAAATCATTCACTCCTCCATGCACATCATTTAAGTACTTGTTTTTCAAGAACCCAACGCCTTCTTGTGGCTTAGCATGAAACTGGATAACTTGGCTCAGAGTAGGATCTAACAGTATTTTTGTTTTGTAGTTTGCATTTCTCCAGGACGAGAACAATCTGGCTGCAGCTACAAATCAGCCTGAGCTTCCTCTCATTCAATAATTCATGAAGACATTATCCCCATAATCAAGAATCATTTTTTTTTAAATAAGTTCCTACTTCTAACTTTAGATCAGGCACATTTCTATCATAGGACATACCTTTTTTCACTTCAGTACACACCGACCTTTTAATATTATGAAAGCAACAGCCATAAGCACAAAAATCAACTTTGCAAAATCAATTCCTTGAAATTTTAATATCTGCCACCTAGTGGGCTTTTTTTTTTTAACAACAAAAGTTTTAAACCAGAAGTTATCCCTTAGAAGCTTAGAAAGATCAGTTTTCACATGCTCAAAATCCCAGAAGTGCAAATGAAGCTATACATATAAATGCAGCATTTCCATGTTGAAGAGAAGGATCCCAAATTTAAGATTCAAATCAGAGATAACTGATGGAAATTGGAATTTGCAAGCAGTCAAAATCATCCAGAAGAAATGGACAGGGGGTGAAATCCAACTAGCAGCACTTCTCTCTAAAGAGATCAGAAAATGCTAGACTTTTTTTTTAATCTGAAATTTGAGCAAATAGCTGAAATACCCAAAGCCTCACCAAAAACCTCTTTTCTGAATAGATAAATCTTTACTTAGCCTCTGCTAGGAGGCCGATGAAAGGTCTTGGCAGCATCACAAGGCATACACACCAAAACTGAAGGACTTATTCTTCAGTTAAACAAAAAAGACTCAAAAAAAAAAAAAAAAGCCATAACTTTGCAGGAACTTGTTGAGATCTCTTGTTTACACAAACCAGCAATATTTATACATGTAAAGTAATGCAGCAAATTCACAGCTCCAAAAACAGCTTTATAACGTGAGCCACTGTTCCACAGCTATTGTTAATATACTGCACTTACATAGCAGAAACACCCCTCTAACTTTAGTAAGTTACCACTGAGATTCAAGCAGAAACTCACACACAATGGTCTAATTCCAATTATTTAATCTTTTATTTACTCAAGTAAAAAGGCAAATGGCTGCGATTTTCTTCTTTTAAATGTAGGTGTACTCATGTCAGAATGACAAAATTACGGGGATGTAGCAGGGTTGTAGAACAGGGCCCACATCCACCTCTCTAAAAATGTACCCTTATTGGTACAAAATCCTATGATTTGATCAAAATCAATCAAAATCCTAAGTGTATTGTGATCTACCTCTTTACAAGAAATTAACTATTAAATGAATGGTTTTGTTTGCAAAAAGCTTTGAAGGAGAATGATCAACTTGTATCTGATGACCTCTGAAACATCTCAGCAATCCAACAGGTAAAAGCAATGTATGTCACACTGTCATCTTCATCATGCTTAAACTGCCAAGTTTACCACCAAAATGAGTATGCTTTCATCATTTAACATCAAAAAATATCAGTATTTTATGGCCTGCAATAATCCAATTAAGTTAATGTTGTTGTTTTTTTAATATCAGGTTATTGTAACAGTCATAATTGTTCCCAAAGAGTGCTTCAGAGCCATTAAGCAAACAAGATAAATGGCTCTTAGCTTCTTTTTTTTTCCCCAAAATGAACTCAACCAACCTTTTGAATAATAAGAACTGAGTCACACCACTGCACAGTGCCCTGTGACCTAGTCACAGCTGCAAAATTAATGGAAACAGTAAATCAGCAGTTATTCATAATAATAATAAAACCAAAATACTTATACAGCACAAAATACACTTCATATATTTCAGGCAAGATTGTTCACGCAGGATGCATTTTACAATGCACATTTTCTCATGTTAAAGCATATACATACAGAGAACAATACAGCCACAACCAATACGCTTAAATACCTGTACATTATTTACATTTGAAAATACTTTACACAACCCCAAACCATCAGTATAATTTAACTATATACGTTTCAAAATGGAGTGTAAAATGCTTACAGTTAACAAAGGACATTCAACATAAATGCTGCTTTCAGTTGTTCTGCAGCTCAGCAGATTCAGGCACTAGCTCTGTTCCATGCCAGCCATCAGTGACAGAGCTAAAGATTCCACTGTGAATCAAACCATTTTAAAAAGTGAGTATCTGCACTTAGATCAGTCTGCAAACATTCACTGTAATATTCAATTTCATAGTTTAAATGGAAAATACTAGTTTATTTTTTAAATGTTAACACTTCAGGATTTAAGATGCTAAAACATTTCAAATGTTATGAATTTCTGACATTTCTTAGTGATGATTAACTGATAAGAACTGGCAAGAAGTAAGATCCTTTGTTTGAAAGGCTAATGGCAGCAAATGGCAGCAAACAGAAAACTGGATAAAAGTGATAAAAGTTGAGGGGAATTATGTGCAGTTAGCCATTCTCACTGACAGTTCTTGCAGACAACCTCTTGTTGGCTGAAGTAAGATATAACCCTCTTTTAGAAGCCCATCTCCTTTCCCTATTGGAAAAGGCTGATCTCAGAGGAAAAACAGGTGAATGTGCATCTAAAGCTAATCTAAAGCATCCCAGCTAATTTCATTCAGAAGTCACACCCTAGCTCTAACTGGCATTGACAACCCATTTAAGCTAGTATCAGGCTGCAAGTAGAAACACAAATACCCTCTTCTGCTGTTTCTGGTACTGAGTAACCTCCAGCAGGCAGTCAAGAGCATAAGGGCAGCTGCAGCTAAGGCATCAAAATATTAAAATGTTATTTGTTCAAGCTATTCCCCAGCTGTCACCTAGCAACATCAAAAATGCTTGAATATGCTCTTCAGGTCTTTGTTTTAATTACCTATTCAGAAGACTGCTTTGGCTGTATCAGACAAGGGATACAGGCTAAGGGAGCTGGGCTTGTTCAGCCTAGAGATAAGAAGGCTGCAAGGAGACCTCAACTGCCCACTTTCAGTATTTAAAACGAGATTATAAACAGGAGGGGAATCAACTTTTTACAAGGGTGGACAGTGATAGGACAAGGGGGAATGGTTTTAAGCTCAAGAAGGGAAGGTTCAGATTGGATGTTAGAAGGAAGTTCTTTACACGGAGACTAATGAGGTGCTGGCACAAGCTGCCCAGAGAGGCTGTGGATGTTGCATCCCTGGAGGTGTTCAAGATGGGGCCTTGGGCAGCCTGGTCTAGTGCCAGATCTGGAGGTTGGTGGCCCTGCCTGTGGCAGGGGGTTTGGAACTTGATGACCCTTGGGTCCCTTCCAACCCAAGCCATTCTGTGATTCTGTGATCTTCTCTTCAAGCAAACAGGTAAACTGAAGATAGTTCCCATGAAAAATAAATTATGGTACATATATTCTAAAATTAATTAATTCAACTTATTCGGAAGTAAGGCTTTAATGTTTCTCTGAATGCTTCATTTATTATTTTCACAAATTAGACTTTTTAATCTGTACTGACAAATAGATTAAAATTTAAATACATTTTGTGTGATGAGTGCAGGTATATGAAAAGCATCATGTACTTACAGTGAGGAAAAGAGCCTCGGCAGACGGCTTTGTTGAGGACAGTTACAAGAAACATGTGGCAGTTTTTAAAATCAGATTCCATTTTCTCTATGGATTCCATCCTACAAAGTATAAGGGAGGTACACTTACCAGTCAGTCAACCTTACTTATATTTGAAGTTACCTTCAAAATATAAGCAAAATTTCACAGTGAACAACCAACATGTTTTTCGCGCTGCATTCTATCTTGAACTTAAAATATTTCAGTTATATTTGAGTATACCACTCTAGAATCTAAACTGTGGCCAATTTAGACTGGAGTGCCTGAACACTATCAGAGTGGCATTACTAGTGGTTTTGTCATCCCCTTGTAAGTATTTGCAGTTACTAGGAGGAACTTTGTGGTTTCAGCTGATGAGAACTACTGTTCTGAGGTACTCAGAACAGTTTTCAGGAATTTCAAGACAGCCATTCCTGGTCCCAAGTGCTTTGGAGCTCTTTGGGCCAAACTTACACTACCAAATAAAAACATGGACACACAGCAAGTTAAACAGGGCCTCAATCACCCACAGTTTCTTATTACAGAATCACAGAACAACACAAAATTGTAGGGGCAGGAAAGCACCTCTGTTTCATCTAGTTTCTATATGAAAATCTTTGCTCCAAAGTCAACTTTCATAGACTTCAACATCTCCACATTTTTGCCCTTGAAATTTTGACAAAGGTTTTATAATGTGGACAGTCTAGTGAGAAAAATAATTGGATTTAGATTTACCTACACTTATTTTTAACCTACATTTATTTTTAAGAAAGACAAAAATGTACTGCCTTCTAGAATGAAAGTCATGCAAAACAATCTCGCTTTTCGTGAGCCAAAAAAATGTCAGCAGCTGGCTGCCTATAACTTTAAACAACAAGAAAACAAGATCATAAACAAAACCTATGAACATCCCATTTTATCACTGCGAACAAATATGGATGAAAACCTCTCTTTGTTGCTATGCTGTACAACCTTTTCAGATACTTTAAAGATACACGCGAACCGTACTTGCAATTAGAAAATACCAAATACACACTCACAGACGCATATGATACTTGTTATGTTCTAAGATAAATTTCACTTCTATGAAGAAATAGTGATTAGCTTCTGGCATCTACCATTAAACATCTCAAAAGCACGTTTCTGAGCTGTGAAATCATGACTGGGTTTTATTTTAGGTACGTATACTTACTTCCAAGCCCCCAGACCCGCCTGCCAACGGTCTGCAAACATCAGCACTAAATTTAAAACTTTCATTATAGCTTCTTTGACAAAGCTCACCTAAAATAACAAAACAAAAGGAGTAACAATCAGAAAGTAATTGTTAATGAAGGGAAAAATCATTTTCATTACTAAGGACACAAACATATCCTACACCTTCCAATCTTATCTGTAAAACTGGTCTCCAAGGCGTAATACAAGTCTGCCCAGTTAAGATATGCTTTGTATTTGCCTTCATTCATTTCATGATTATTTCAACGAGGATTAGTCCAGACAGTATATGAGACAGGCGACTGTGACAACAGACATGTCTCCATTTCCTACTACACTAGCGTGAACAATCCTCATTACTTTTCCAAGCCTGTTAGTTCAAATACCAGCATCTCTAAAACACAAACGTATGTAAACTCCAGTAGATAATTTAATTTTATTTTCTCTCCTTTACAGAAAGCTGAGACTTGCAAGGGAAACAATATCAGTGTTAATCCTAAACAAGTTACCACTTCCTCAAGAGGATCTATTTATTACAATGCATGTATGAACTGCAAAATAGGCACAGCATCACTAGTACTAAACTATTTTCATGTCCTGCTGAACTCAGTACATCAGATATTCCATTTTTTACCCACCTTTTCTCTTAGTAAGCAGCGATCATGGATTGTAGATAGGTATCTGTAATGAATCTTTATTAATTGATCTAAATCTTTAGCTTCTTCTACCTGGTGCTGAAATTCCAAGCCAGTACTGTGAAGAATCTTAAAGAGAAAACCACAGTTATTTAAATTCTATGTTGCACACAAATCCTTGTGACTCATTTCCAAGACTTCCTTTTTGAGAGCCAATAATTGCCTGATACATTCACTCTTCCCTTTCCAGTCTCAACCTGGAGGCTCAGCCTCCCAGCTACTATAAAGTAAAAACTCTGAACTCATCTCACAACTCAGTGACATTTTGTATACTTTGCACAAGTAGGAACATTATCACTACACACAGGCAGATATATTAGCTCTGGAGGAATCAACTTGGACTGTATTATTTCATTAAAGGCCAAAAAATGGCAATTGAGTAGATATGAACCTTCTAGATGTTACCTTTATTTTTGAGAAGTAATAATTTTGGATCTGCCTGGCAGAGATTTTTTTAGAAGAATCTAATTGCAAAAAACATCTGCAGCAACACTTTTATGACCATAATAGCTCTTGAGAGATTCTTAACAGCTTAAAGAAGCCTATTTTGGCATGCATTGCACACACAGCTCTGGTACAAACAGCCAAAAAGAAAAAAAATATATATATGAAAAAATAACATCCAAAGATCAGTCTGCACACAGAGCTTGTGAAGCATTTTTAGAATTTATTTTAACTGCCTAAGTGAAAGCTGAAAGTTTTTCTAGCTTAAATTTTAGATTAAAATCACCTTGCAGAACAGACATTAGAAAAAGATTTTGCTTTATTAACTTATATCTCTTTGGTCTGGATAGTTTTAAATAAAAAATAACACTGCATTTTACAAGTTCTTAGCTTAGATGAAATTATGACATAAGACAAACCCGAGTCATGATGTAGTTGTGCAGGCTGTTAACAAAATGCATAAGTTTCACTCTTAAGAGGAACATGCGATGTATTTGTTGTTTTATACTTTCTGTTTGTGGTCCAAATCGAGGAAGTGTTCCGTGTTCTAACAAAGTTCCCTCTTTAACCTGTGAGTTTTCTGCAGCACAGACTAGTTCTAAAAATAAAACATATTAAAACCCTTATGAAAACAAACTGTAGCTAAAATGTTACTTAAAATTGATTTATTTCTCATTACTATGCAAGATACGCTGCTATAAGATTTTTCTTGCAATTCAGGTGTTTTATTAAAATATAGCAGCAATATATTGTATTTTGAAAATATGTGTACAATATAATTTGATAAATATGAGAACAGGAAATGCTATTTAAAGGTTCATTATGTACAAAGATAATAAATAAATAAAGTGCATACTATCTCCACAAAGGGGGAAATACTTAAAACACAAAACCTTATCTGTAAAGTAAAGATAGAAAATCACACACTTTCAGGAACAGAATCTAGCTGATGTACAAAACACAGATGAAGCACCCAACTTTCTAATTTGATTTTCCAGGACATGAATCACATATCAACTTCATATACGAAAGGAAAAGCATTATTACAGTGAAGATTAAGATCTCACCAGCAGATCTCTTTCTACAAACATCAAATTATTAAACTGTAGCTTAAAGTATGTATTCTTATCGAGTTTACTGTTTCAATCTCAATTTCAGTATTTTTTTCATCTTGTTTTCTAAACTTGCTTGCAAGATATTACTCACAAAAAACTTGGGCTATGAGTAGAGGACAGATCTTCCTACAACAGCAAGGTAGGAAGATCATACATAAACCAACTAGACCTGAATCAAAGTGGCAACAAGAATGCAGGAATAACATTGTTTATGAGGCTGAGGAGATGTAAAAAGCATGTCCTGTTTAATATATCTGAATTGTGAAGCTAAAAGAGATTAATATTTTACAGATTTAATCAAACTGCTCACTTCAGAAAGCAGCAGACCACTTATATCCTTAGATCCCAGAACAAGTTTTTAGAGTCTCTCTTATTTGAACAGCTTCTTACCATCAAATCTTAGAACATCTAGACTATACTTGGCCCACTTTATTTGCAATAAGAGCAGAAAAACTTGGTTGTAAATCTTTTGGCACTCTAGGCTTATAACTATGTCCACAGGCCAAGGAACCTAAAAACAGCAGAGGATAAGACAGAGACAGAAAAGGTAAGTCACATTAATACAACACTTCAGATCTATTCTAGAATAAAAACCAGCAGCAATATTAAAGTTACTATACCCTACCTTATAACTTAATGTCAAGCCATCCAGGGTGTGGACAGGCAGTTTCTTCTTTGCTGTATCAACACTTTCAAATGATATAGACAACCTTCACAAGGAAAGAAGTGATTTTATTGGTGGCGATCTAATTCTAAATTAGTGGCTACTTGCATTAGAGATTTTTTTTTCACTGTCTTAAACATTGCCTAATTTAATCTGATAGAGCTGTGTTGAAAAGGGGACAACAGCTCAAAGCTTCACTGAAACAGATTCTTGCAATGAATGTGCATTAATTAGTATTGAACTATACCAGTGAAATGTACTAATACAGGCAGATGTGAAAGAAAATGCAACTGAAGTCTATTTTATAGGATTTTGCATTTACCTTGAGCTGTCCTCTGGATAGCGCTGTCCTACTGCTTCTTGAAGCTGAACATTTAAGAAGGCAACATTCTGCCAAGCTTCCTTTTCTCTAATTTTGTCAAAAATGGATGTATAGAAATCATACATAGTATCTCCAGCTTCAAGTAAGAAAAAGTTTCTCATAGCTTGCAAATATTCTACAAGCCTAAAGAAGGAAAAAAAAATATAGAACATTACGTAAGCCTTCATCACACAAGTGCAACCAAACCTTAACAACTCTTCGTTATCCGTACTGAACAGAAATGTAATGAAATACACTGCTCAAGAAAACCTCCAAACATTCAAATAAAACAAAATAATCAACTCATTTTTTCCTGTCAACTTGAAAGGCATGCTGTCTTCAACAGACGTGATCTCGGCATTCAGCCTTCTTACAGGCCAGACAATTCTCCAAAATGGCTGTGAGTTTGGCAATCCCATCCTTTCTGAACACAACTTAAGAGAGTTCTGTGTAAGAAAGGACTTCAAAATGCAGTTCCAGAAGGTGATGATAGTGATACTTCCTTTGCAAAGCATAGGAAGAACAGTACCTCTGCATTTCTTTCAAAACACAACTACAAAAATACATTAAGTACTTAAGGTAGCTTAAAACATGACCTCTTCTGACCACCTAACAGGAATAGGCCATTTTACTTCATGTTGTATAAAAATACTGCATAACAGTGTTTCACGTAGTATAAATTTTTATATCAACAAAACCAAATTTCAGACTATATAAATACATTCTGGCCTCCTAAAATTCATCTTCCAGTTTCAAATGACAAGAATACTAAAAATCCTGTCCAAAACAACTTCCCTGTTTTTCTTCAGTGGGTGTTCAACAATGTATGAGCTGTTGGTTTAAAGCAGATAGACCAAAGTTTCATCGTGACCTTCTTAGACCTCCCCTTTTTTAAGTATTTCCTTGATGATTCAATTAGTACAGAAAGGCCTTTAATTCACATTTGTAGGGTTTTTTTAGAGAAAATTCCTGGTTTTACTTATATAGCATAACATTGATAATTAGAAAGGATAAACACATTACTTTCTTACCTATAATCCTTCTTTAAAGTTTGCATTAGATTACCACAGCACTCCAAGTATTGCTTGTCTATGTGAGGATAAAGGCAAGACCTCAGTGTCAGTTCAAAAGTCTGGCAGGTGACCGATTCTGAGGATCTATCCACACAAACATCCCCACCAGTAAACTTCTCATGAAAGTCACTCTGCTCCAAATATAATCTTAAAAATTAAATATAATAAAAATGCTTAGGTTAGAATACATGTATATTGTGCAAATTACAGAAGAAAAATGTCATACCTTAGAAAATTTTAATCAAAAGTGGAACCTCTACTCAAAAAACAGGATTGCAGAATAAATGTAATGTAGAATTATATAATATTACAGTTGCAACCATCAATATATTAGTTTAGTTTCACCTAATATAGTGACCAGGCATAAGAATACTGAAAAGGATGGCATACTGTAATCACTGCTAAAGGAGTAATTCCAAAGAACAACCTCAAGTTTGAACACTATCCAGCTTAATAAACCCTTTCTCATTGGAACTTTTAAAACTATGTTACTGTTATGCACACACAGTAGCCAGATGAACTTCCCAGTAAGGAATTTTATTTTTTTTCAAACCAACAATTTGGGAAAAGAATAAAGTTTGTTTGAGGCTCCTTGAGTATAAGATACCTGTATTATCTGCAGACAGCCTACATTTGTTAATTATTATTGTATCAGAAAAGGTCAACTTATTATAATGATGTTTGAAAAGCTGCTCAGTAGTTGAATCCAGTGTAAGAAGCCTGGTCCACTGCAGATATTGCCTTGATAGACTGGATGAGTCAGACACTGAATTAACTTACTATCTAACTTAAACAAATAGTACCAACAAATGAGAGAAGTGATAGTTTTATCTATTAATAATTATGACTTCTTTAAAACAACTTCCTCTGAAGTCTGAACTGAAAACACAGAAATTGCCAACTAGTATTTAGGAAAAACCTCAATAGCTGTTTCTTATTTGAAATGACAAAAGATTTTTAGAGTGTATATTGCACACAAATTCCAAGCAAGCATATTTACAATTTAGATTTTACCACAGCATTCATTACTCAAACACTTATTTATGTGCAAAAAAGGTCATGAGAAAGGCTGCATCTATTTACTACACTGATATAAGCAGCCGATTCCTCACTGATTTGTTTTTCTCTAACTAAGCAGAAGGGTAGTATTTACTGAGATACTGCCACTGATTATTGGTGTTCCTCTTTATTCTGTTTGCTTGTTTACTGCAGCAGCAATAAAAATTTGCTTTACCAGATGTCACTGAGCAGAACATTGCTCTCAACAACACAGCAGGAAGACCATTCATCTAGTGGGTATTTACTTACCTGGCGAAATTAATAGCCAGCAGTGGGTCATGGACATCATCCAGTTCCAAGTGCCTTTCTGCTATAGATTGCATCTTTATTAGGCTCTGCTTGGTGGCCTGCTGCTCTGTAATAATATCTGGAACAGATTCCTCCCCGTGCCTCAGGCGAGACTGCACGGATTCCAGGAACAGCGTATACAAACTCTTTCTTTCAGCATCTAAACTGGGCAACGTGTTTCATGGTAAGATTTCATTGTAAGAGAAAATACTGCCTGAACTACAAGACCAACTGCAGAATCTAACACACACTTGATACATTTTAAACAAAATGTAGGCTACTTCTCAAGTAAGTACTTAGAACTAAATGCTGCTAAATCAGTGGGGCTAGTCCAATGCTTCAAGTCGGGCATTCGGTTAAACACGTTGCTAATTAGAGACTATAAGAGAACTTCTTTCTCATAAAGGCAATTCTCAGCACCTAAAACAACCATGTCATAGAGGGAAAGAAGCCTATAGAGATACCAACATAATTCAGCAATCACTATTAACCCCACAGAAATTGCATGACCAAAAATTGCATTTCATCTCCTCCAAAAAACAAACAAACAAAAACAAACAAACAAAAAAATAAACAACCAACATTGATTACCTGCTACACTATGTTTTACAATCATTGAAAAAAGTAACCTGGCTACAGATACCCATAAAAATGTCAGTATAAGTTTCATCTAGTTATTAGTAAACTTTTTTTTGTTGAAGTACCATATGTCACCTCAAAATTACTCTACTGAAAAACAACTATTTATTAGACCAAAACACAATTTTACTGTTTACCATGTTGTCTAATAACAAATGAAATGTTCTGAAAACAAGTTTATGAAAGTTTGAAGCAGTAAGACCTGAAGGAAGTACTTGATCACTGCTCATTGTTTGCTTTGTTCTTCTCACTTGACTGCATTGGAAGAGTAAGTCTTCAATCAGAACTGGAGTTACAAACCATGATACTGACATACAAGGAGGACAGTGAAGTTGTTCCGTAACCACAGAAACACCATTATATAAAATATTCCCATGCTGTTAGTTACCCTATGGATTGATACCCCACCAACTGACAGCTCACCCCTGGATGCAGCCTGCTGTGGAGAGCCATCTTTGCATTGAAGATTCTTCAACAGCTGCATGGATTTTCCAGCCATGATGATTTGCTTTAGCACAGGTTTCAGAAAAGAGACCATAGTGTGTTGCCTGCTTGAAGGGGCCTGATCACTGCCAGAACTGGCACTGGCATTATCACTCATCTTCTCTTCGTTCTCTGTTTTTTCTGACACACTATATAATGTGTAGGTAGCATACCAAAAATCTCTGTGATTAACTGGAACGTTTTTGTTCCTGCAGAGAAGAAAAAAAAGAAAAAAGGAAAAAAAGAAGGCGTTGAATATTTTCCTTTTTAAAAGATGAAACTTCCTTACTAGAAGGTTTATCGCCATCTTTGTTCTATACATTGCCTTTCTTTCAGAACAATCAAGAAGTTTCTTTCAAACTATGAGCGTCCAACATCAGCAGCCCTACCTCTGAATGATGAATTCCTTTGCAGGATCAAACAAATTGCCGTGGACAATCCACTCATCCACTGTCTGTAAGTATGGCCTCACAGTCTCAACCCAGAGAGAGAACAGAAGGGACACCTGAATTCAAAGAAATTTAAAAAAAAAGCTTTTTTCCAGTAAACATTAAAAGCAACATGGCAAAGTCTAACCCATTAATTGTATGACAGTAAGTTTATAAGATATACTTAACTATACTTAATGATTTTTAAAGATCAAATATTCAACTAAAAATACAGGCCTAGCACTATAAGTGGAGACGTGCATTGTGCAAGTTTCCCCTTATTACTTTTGTCATGGCAACCAGACCCAAACAGCACCTTTCATTACTCTCACTCCGACATTCCTTAAATGATAACTGATAGTTGTAACACACCGTGGTTTTATAATGGACACAGTGACATCTACTACATTTTCACTAATGCTCATCTCCTCATTAATCTTGTATGCAGTTTGAGTGAAGTTTCATCAGAAAACAGTAATTCATTTTGGCTACCAGATTTGTCCCTGGTTGCTGAAGGACAATGTACTCAGTCAGCAGAGTGAAAACAGCTTTACCAAATATTCCAGAGTGTGATTTCATTACGGATGAATGATTTTTGCGTACCGTTTGCTCAGATGCTTCTCCAACACTGTCATATTCCAGAATAGCTTTGTAAAGAGTATTAAGCAGATGAGACGCTCGTACAACATTCCTGGTATCAGGTGGCACTTCTGCTACTCCTGTGCTAAAAACCTTGTGAAGTACCTTCAGCTGTGCCAGGCGGGGAGACAGCTTATCTATCACTATCGAAAGTGTGACTGTTTTGTCTGGGGGAAAAAAGATGGGGGGGAGGGGAAAAAAAATGTATAAAGGCAACACGCAACAGAAAATCAAATTCTGGTAATGCTATTCATGAGGTTTTAAAATGAAGAATGGCATCTTTCACAGTTTCAAAATGCCTTCACATAATATTTTGCATGCTTCCCTCATAAAAATTTCCTTCTGTGCCTCCCTCTTGTAAAATATCCCATAAAATTTCCCTTGCACTGTACCTTTGTTGATGATGCATTTTTCAATTTCGGTAAGTTCTTCTTTGAAGCTAATGAAGTATTTGTATAAGGCCCACATAAAAGCTTGGTATGTTCTGAATGGGGCTTCAGTGGTTTTCTTTGGAGTAGAAACATTTTCCGGGCTGTGTCCCATCACCTCATCAATAAACTTCTGCAGTCTAAACACAACTTGACCATACGCAGCTATCTGCTCCAACACAGACCTTAGGCAATTCTAGAATAAAGATATATATGTATATGTATATATATATATATATATATATATATATATATATATATATATATTTCTAATGAAAGCCTAACAATTAAATCACAAAATATTTATCTGAATTAACATGCAATGAAATTCTGCCATCTTTATTGCTTCATCACATAGAGGAAAAGCCCATTCCACTCGGACTAAACGAAGAACAATTACGGAAATGTTACTTTCCCACAAGCAGTGTTAACTTCCTTGTCCCAAAAACTACACCTTCCTACTGACAGATACATTCAGCTGAGATTCAGAAACAACTTACATGGGTTAAGTGAGTTACAATTATATCATTCCGCACAACCACTTTTCCATCATTCAGCTGAAATATAAAGAGCTTTTTCACTCCTGAAAGTAGCCTTGAAAAGAAACAAAGATTAACGCTTTTTCTTTGCCTTTATGGATTCACAACAACATTAATAAAAGAATCAGCTCTGCCTTGCTTACATTTCTGTTTTCAAATGAAAGGTGCTCAAAGATCAACTGTAATGCTATTCATACTGTTCAGCTGTTGCTAGAACAAGAACAAAACACTGACACTAGGCAAACACATCCTAAAGTTCCTCTCCAAACAAGACATCTTCCAGCCATGGGATGAATGAAAACCTACTTTGCAAAATTGGACACTATATTAAAAGATTCTAGGGCAAGGTAAGAACAACTTGGTTCTTCTTAACAGTTAGACTTGAGGAATCAATACATACAAGCAGCATTTTACATTTTCTTTGTAAATCTCAATGGTTAAATATACACTAGCAGCATCCGTGTTGTCAGCAACACTGGAAGCTAAAAGCTCTGTAATAATTCCTTCTTCAGATACAACTTCAAAGATAAATCTCTTATTTCCTTGAATGAGGATACAAAAACATACAGACTTAAAATGCAAGCTTTTTGATATTGCTCTTACCAAAGAGTTTCCCTTATAACCTGGGTTTCTGTGACTAGTGTTCTCTCTTCTGGTACATACAAAGGATCACTGGTGTACAAGTGGTGGTCCCTAGTAAAATGTGAAATGAAAACAATTTAAGGCCTGAAATCGAAGATCAATAATCTGAAAGAAAAGATGAAGCAATACTCTTAAGGCTCATTTTTGCTCTAATTGTATATGAATAGATACAATGTTCACGTAGACATTTTAAGTCAGAGCTTGTTCCCACACTGTTAAGTACAATACTATGGAAAACGTTCACTATCATCTAGTTGTACACAGCAGGGCAAACAATTAGGTAGGTAATAAGTAATGAATTTGAGATTTCTTTTTATGTTTCTAATTATTTCACTTTCAACGTATGAAAAGTTATGGAGTTAATCTTTCCAATCCAAAAACTAAAACCTAAAAGTAAAGTTTCAATTTCCTGAACTCATACCAGCAAATTCCCCCTTTATCTCAAAAGTTTGCTTCTGAAACTGAAGCTTCCCCAGGCAACCACGACCTTTTCCCTGTAGTAATGCACAATTCTTTGTAAACCTTCCACAGTATTTTTCACATTTTAGGACACAATGATTATTAGTATTTGCAATGTTTGATTCTTTATCAGAGGCAACAGTTACACAAGCAATAACTTTATTAGCTTTATACTTCATAATAAAGACACTTAATTAAGTCGTTATTTAGCTTTACGTGCCAGCAAGGAAGATGCAAGTGACATTGTTTTCTCACCAGACTGCAGCTAAGTTGGAATGCAAGTGCAAACTATGAGAAAAACGAGGAGCTCTTCCTGTCCAGTACTGAGGAACGACATGCTGCTCCAGCCAGCTGCGGGCATCAGGCTCACCAACTGTAAAAACACATGACTGCGGTGAGGTATTTTATTTCTACAGGAAATGCCTATGATAACGTTTCCATGTGTTTTCAATAAGCCTATCTGCTCAGCTGCAGAAGTAAAGATCTTTTAATATATATCAGAGTTTTCAACTGCTTACATTTCACCTCGATCATGTGACTTGTGCATCGTGCATTAATTAACTCACACAGAAACGTCTCACCTCCTATTTGTATTCACCTCAAGTACTGTGTTCAGTTTTGGGCACTCAGTACAGAAAGAACATTGAGGTGCTGGAGCAGGTCCAAAGAATGGCAATAAGGCTTGTGAAGGGCTTGGAGAATATGCCCTATGAAGAGAGACTGAAGGAACTGGAGCTGTTTAGTCTGGGGATAAGGAGGCTGAGGGGAGACCTTATTGCTCTCTTCCAGTATCTGAAAGGTGCTTACAGCAATAGTAATACAGCAATAGTGGGGTTGGCCTCTTCCCACTGGTGACAGGACAAGGGGAAATGGCCTCAAGTTGCACCAGGGTAAGTTTAGGTTGGATATCAGGAAACACTTCTGTACAGAAAGGGTTGTGAAGCACTGGAATAGGCTCCCCAGGGAGGTGGGTGAGTCACCATCCCTGGATGTGTTTAAAATCTGTTTGGATGTGGCGCTCAGGGACATGATTTAGCGGAGGGTTGTTAGGGTAGTATGGTGAGGTTGTGGTTGGACTTGATGATCTTTAAGGTTTTTTCCAACCTGCACAATTCTATGATTCTATGTCTTAAAAAACAGACTCTGAGGTGTACCTAGTTTTTAACTATTCCTCAGAGAATGCATTTTTATTTCAGGCAATTGTCACATGATATATACACGTCATGGTTTTATGATGTTTGGTTATCAGTATTCCACATCATAACATCATGTAGCGCACTGGGAGTTAAAGAGTTAATGCTCCAGGTCCAGGTATCTGTCCATGAAGAGAAGAACTACTACATACAACAGAGACTGTTCACTGTTCTGTTCGTATTTCCACTCAGGGGAAGAAGACAAAAGCCCTTGTAGGTCACCTGATGGATCATCTGGCTCATGTCTGTTGCTCGTCTCATCTCAGCATTAAAGTAAGGTATTCAGCTTTTGGACACTCTCTCATATTTGATTTATTAGCTTAAATTCTAATTATATTGTATTATATTGTATTATATTGTATTATAGTGCGTTCTCTTGCATTCCAATATCTTATTTAGCAAAGTAGTTTGTTTCTCCTCAGATCGATGTTGCTGTTTTGTTCTAGGGCCCATTTCTCTACCTTTTTCCTTTTTCCAGAGCACAGATCCATGTGTCCCTCTGTCCTACTAGTCACAGCACTGGACCGAACCAGCCCATAAGCCATTGGCAATACAAAGCAAAGCAGACTTCAAAAATAAACTGCCAAATATCACCATCTTTATCACACTGTTCCTTTTTGCTATGCATTCATTACATTACACAAAAATGTTTTTTTTTTCTTAAATGTGGTTACTAAGAAAACCATAACTGATCTCAGTAGATAACTACTACTTATACAAATTATGAATATTACAGACTTCTTATACAGGATATCATAAATCCCACAATATTCTATATGAAAATCTACTGCTATAGTTAATATTCTGTGAAACTATTCAAAAATAAGCCACCAGTATTCTAATGACATAAAACTAATTTTTCGGAAGTGTTTTACACCTAGAACTGAGTCAATCAGTTCTGTTGCCAATTAAATATTATTTTAGCATCCTGATAGTTAATAATAAGCATTTACTTTATACCCATAAAGCTGCATGCTACATCTACTTTGGAAGTTTTCATTTCTGTCATTGAGTATTTATGCCTATTTCCACACAAATAAACAGAAGCCTTCTCCATCAGCATCAACAGAAATTAAATCAAGCTTTCCATGTTGAAAAATTAAACGAGTAAACACTGAAGTGAATTATAGGTCTAAAATGCAGTATCTCACTAAGTATCTTCAGTGTCTCACTAAAGAATAATAAAGCAGTATTTGTTTGTAAAATCTGAGTACATATGATTAGATTAGAAACATTTATACTTAAACTAACCTTTCCAGGAAACATTAGGTACTGTTTTCTTGTTTGGATCTTGGTCTTCTAAAGGTGTTCTGTCTACTTGAATACCCGAGTCCTCCCTGCTCAAAGGCTGAGTATCATCCTCCTCCTCACTTTCTCCAGACCAATCCTAACAAGGGAAACAAAACCCCAAATGTTCCATTACAACATAACGGACAGACCTATACTCAGTTCCTATTGACTTGTTTGTAGCTGAATGTAACAATTTTCTTTCTTTCACTACAAAGCTAATTCAGGACATTAAGACTAACATAACTGTCTCTCAGAGACTAGTTTAAATTATATTAACATTAAAGCTGCAAGTTTTAAGTGGAAGAAGCATTTGTATTTATCTGCACAGAAACTGAGCACTGTAGAATAAAACACACGCTATTGACTTTTCAAGCCATATTCCACATGCCCAGTCACAAGAGAAGGCTCTGATGATGATACTGCGCTTTTCAAAGTTACTGATAGAAATTCTCCTCCTGAGACTCAAAACGTAGCATGACCTGAACTTCCTCTGCTTCTTACTTACCACCAAAACTTGCCACAATACTGGCAAGATTGTAACTTTCGGAAACCCATGTTAGGATGATCTGGGAAAGCCACATATGTTCCATTAATTTCAACCTGCTTGGAAATCTGCAATAGTCCTCACCTCCTCTTGCCATATACATTCTACTCTGATGCTAAGAATTTCACATACTCCTTTATACTACACCTACATTATAGTTATATAGTATATATACCTATATATACCTACATTAAGTAGGAAAGAGGTCAAAAAAAGTACACAGGCTGTGAAGGAAAAGCAATTTACTTTCTCTGAAACCTTTCAGGGGAATCAGAATTAAGGAGTGGAAGAGTTTAACTACAGAGCTAAAGGAGGCTTTGATCAGTAGCAGGCAGACGAGGCCAGCTCAGTCGCAAGGCTAAGTCAGAGCAGAAGGAAGAACAAAAGCATTTCTATTGCTGCTACTCTGAGTATGCCTGAATCTCGTGGTGTGAAGAAAGCAACAGCATGCCAAGGAATCCTTTAAGAATCAACGTAAACAGAGCACACAAGTCAGGGTAATTTAACCAGATCTCCAGCGTACTTCAGAACAGTTTATATGCTCTCCTTTTACTTTAAGAAATTACTTACTGGTGAATCTATGCCTGGGCCAAAGTAAATTTCTTCTCCTTCCAACAAATACTTTCCCCAATCAAATTTTTCTTCCTTTTCTAGAAGAAGTATAAATAAAATAAAATAGTAAGTATCACTTCACTCTGACTTCCTTTGAAAACAAATTCCAGAGCTTAAATTACCTTTATACTTTAAATCTAAAGCAAAGACATAGTCATCCACTTAAGGTTACACCACTGTTCTTTTAACAAGGTTATACACTTTCAACATGACACACAAATTGTGATATTGACTATGTATATTCTTTATCTCTGAGTTCTCAATTTTATTGTTTATACATTCAAAATATGCAGCACGGAGTGCTTTCAACACATTTATCTCTATAATGTTACACTACCCTATCCTTCAGTCCTGGAAAAACATGCAAGAATGCAACTTATCACTGACTGTGACTACTCCATTAGCTCAGTGGAGACAGTCTAAATGTGTAACTTACATATGCACAAGCATAGTGGACGATAAACAACAACAAAGCAAGAATTGTCTTACTCTCCTAAAGACACCACATATCCACAATGCGATGTGTCATATTTTAAAAGTAACAAATCACACTTAGAATATATTATATCTTAAACATGAAGCTTACTCAACTGTAATTAGAGCTGTTTGAGATAACCTCTTCATATTCACATTCCTGGAATGGGCTGAAAGTGCATTCAAAACACCGCCGAGGGAATGTGCAGAGATCATTCAAAAAGGAATCTTAAGATGCAAGATTTTCTTTAGGTTAGTCTGAAATATTCTTCTTTCAGTCTACGATACAACACTGCAAACAAATGGGGGATGGTATCCACTCAAACTTAAGCACAAGCCTCATTTTAGGCACTGAGTGAAATAGTCCTACTTCAGAACGCAGGCAACTGGGGTCTCCCTCTGGGAACCTTCAAAGGTATTTACCTTTCCTTGACTACATTGGGAACACAGGAATTTATATTACCAAAGTTGTTTCAGTACATATCCTATTAAGGTGCAAGACAGAGACTGAGGATAGAAACCAGCTGTCTGCCTTTGAGCGTGCAAGAGCTCCCAAGGTACTTTGCTGGCTGGAGAACTCAATTATGGAATGCAACATAAACAGGAGGTAGGAAAGGTTATTTGCAGACTATTTGAAATGTACACATTGTAAAAAAGACAATCAATAGTGCACCTTGATGTGATGGGAGATAATAAAATGGAGAGGAAAAACAGTGTTCTTATCAGCTTGTATTAACTGAGTACATCTTTTGTTAGCAACACAAACATCTTGTAAACTTACCTGCTTCTTTTTCTCTTGGCTTTTCCACATAGGTGGTGTTAGATGGAGAATCAGACAAACATAACAGAAGAGACAGTATGGAATAGTGTGTATCTGTCTACAAAACACATTGGAAAAAAAGCTAATTAAAAAGAGATTGAAAAGATTTTGGTTAAAAACAACTTCAGCCTATTATCTTTAAAAATGCTCACAGTTAATTCCCTCACCTCAGTCCCGAGCTAAAAAATAAGATCTGCAACACAATATTAAATGTTATCTGCTCTCTTCTGCCCACCAGCTAGCTGATCAATATGCAAATACTATGAAAACACTCTCAGCTGCCTCTTACTGAGCAGCTAATCAGGTGATGTGGAAAAGAGATAAGAGGAACCCGGAACTACTGTGAAAGTAAGAAGTCAGCTGAGGTCAGGTAAGTGCACACAGCTATATCAACATGGACAAAAGAAAAGGCCCTGCAGGTATCTAAGTCTAATTTCCCACACTCCTATGGTTTGTTATTTCAAGTGGAGGCTAAATCAAAGTTAGCTAAAAACATTTCACTAAAACTGCTCCATTTAGATATCATCTTCACATCATCTTCCCTCATCTGAAAACCTACACTAAGTGTTAAGGACACATTTTTAACTCTGATATTGTGCTAAAGCAGTTTTTGAAACAGGCCTTCAACTAAGCTAGAATATTATAGCAACAGTGGTATTTGGCAAAGATTGGTGTTACAGTCCTAACTCCTAATACTTGCTTAGAGGACAAACACTGCTGTCATTAGTGAGCTTTTTCTTTCTGAAGCAAGATTTTTCATTGGCCTCATTCTGACCTTCCAGAGTTCTTCAGCAGAACGCCTCACATCTAGCCACGTGGATATTCTGCTATCCACATTCCATATGCATGGACTTAAAAAAGAAATACATGAAAAGCTCATTGGGAATGTGATACAAGCCCACTTCCAATAAGAATTCTCAATTTTTTTGTAGAGCAGCATCACCCTCAACTAGTGTACATGGAGTATAACATGTTCCCACTGAACATTACTGACCTTTAGGGTTAGTCAAAGAGTTTTGGTAGGTCGTCAACAGAGCCACAAATGAGAGCGGGCATTCCACTCAGAAGGCACAAAACTGTTAAATAACCAACCTTCCCAGTTATGTGACACTGCTGAAAACTAAAAGCAGTTTAACTTCCAAGTATGAGATAGATAATATCTCCAGCTGTATTCTATTCACAATAAAAAAAAAAAAAAAGTAAAAAGTCTTAGGATACTGGCAACATTTAGAATGCTTACTTGGATTTTTGTTTTTATTCGACTCTCAAAATAAGTTAAAGGTTTGTAATTAGAAAAAACCTAAGGAGCACAGTACAGTAACTCAAGATGTGCAAGCTATTGAGGGCTCCACATTTTTTTTTCAACAAAGTAGAGGAAAGCTAAAAAAAAAAAAAAGTCCAAAGAAAGGTATATGACAGCAGTTCAATGAGAAGGAGAATTGACTCCAACTACAAACAGAGCCTTGTATTAAAGAATGACATTATATGGAGCAACACCTCTCAAATTGCAAGCTCAAACCTCCTAACAGCAGAAATTCCCAGTTTTCAAAGGTGAATTTCATAATAAACGACCACAATGGAAAATGCCCAAGTGAGACAATTTTTGCCATTTCCACTCAGGCCACATCTTAAACTGCTTTGATACAAACTGTATCGAAGGCCAAAAAAAGCCCAACCCACTCCAAAGCCACAAATGCAGTCTCATTAAGGAAGCTACACTCCATCACTGCTCCATTTGGGAATAATAAAAATCAAAAGGTTCAGATTCATTACCTAAGGTAAAAATTTGGGCAAAGGGCAAGAATTTCTGCTCAGCCAACATCTAGACAAGGGTTCAGCTACATTTGTACAATGCTGACCACAAAACATTTGCTTGGCAGTGAAAAATATATTCTGTAAGTCATGAAAATGAGCACACTGGAACACTGAAAGGACAATAAGACTGCTTCTAAAACAAATAGGGAAACTACAGAATACAACTCTAAAAATACATGATGTGAACAGCAACCACAAACTCTACTGCTAAGCCATCTGAAATTTCCAATGTGACATTACAGTAGAAGCCCACTGCATCAAGAGTGCAAAAAGCAGAAGGAAACTGTAACATACGTACTTTTGTTTCTTCTATGCTTGGGAGTGGTGAATTCAGAAATTTTTCTGTTAATCTTTTCCAGCTTGCTGCTTTTCCCAGGTCAGAATGAACTATCAATTTTTCATGTATTCTAATTTAAAAAAAAAAAAAAGTACAAGTAATGCTTCAAAAAAAATTAACTAATCCATTATTAATCCATAAACACATAACTCACCCTTCTATAGTCCTCTCTACTTTATGACTGTTCACATCAAGAAAACGGTGAAATCTGTATAAGAAATCTGTATTAGAATATGCTTGATAAGGCAACTTACGTCAGAAAGAAAATAAAGTCAATTTACACGATGGCAATATTTTTTTTAAATCTTATTTTCTGTTTAACAAAGCCTGCTTAATTCAGCAACATCATTAAACATCAACAAAATTTAATCTCCGTGCCTCTTATCTCAAGGAGGATTAAGGGCAATCAGCCTTAAAGACAGAAAAATGGAACACAGCTTAAATTTAACCAGCAATTCCAGACGAATGGAAAATTACTGCAGTAACAGCAAAATAAGTAATTAAAGTATGTCATCAGTTAAGTCAAGCAGAGCAAGGAAATAAAAAAAAAAATTACTGTCAAAGTCATCTGTGTCAAACACACAAATTATCTGGGACCTGCACCACAAACACAGGCAAAACAAACACCCACATGGAAAGGTCTGTAAACCTAAATGAAACTCCTCTGTAAATGGCAAAGGACAGCTGAAAAGAAAAGACAACCTCATCCAAACAAACAAAAAGATAAATGACCAAAAGTAGCATGTATAGGGATAAAAAAACCCCAAACTTGTGAAAGGTACAATAGACTTCACAGAAGACGTCAAAACACAAATAAGATTCTTCAGTTAGGAATAGAGGGAGAATAAACAGGAAATGGGATGTAACAGCACTGAGCACATGAGCAAGATTCAAGATACCAAGAACACAGGCCTGAATGCTAGCCTAAACTCATATTTACGAAATGAAAATCATTGCCTCTGAATCAGAGGCAAAAGCCAAGTTTAACCAAGCGAATTTGGAAAAAACAATCTAACATCACCTCACAGTCAAGGTAATGAGCTAAAAAAATCAAACTGCAAGCCTAATAGCAATGCTTTTTAATAACATCATTGAACAGTAAAGTCATGCCTGTATTTAGGAAACAAAGATGAACCTTTTTGTTAACCATGGATCAACTAGCCTGATTTTGGCTGCATCTAAGGCTTTGGAATAAATACCAGATAGAACAACTAGAAATGACAGTAAACAGTGGCAAGCACAAGAACTGGAAGACTTAGGGAAAAAAAAAGAAGAAGAAAAAATGTCTGGAAAGAAAAATTTAAAAATCCCATCCGTGGCAAAGATAAGTTATTAAGGAGAAAGAAACTTATTAATAAGAATCATCAGAGGTTTTGAGAAACTCTGGGGCCATGAGCGACCTTTAGCCTCAGCATGACCACTGTTACAAGCAATGCTTCTGATGCGGCTACAAAAGGATTAAATGTAGTACTGTGGTATGTAACACAAAATACTTCTGGTAAATAAAAAAAATCACAACGGGACAGCAGTTACACCATATTCCCACATTCCCAATGCACACAAGTGGCCTCCTGAATATCTATCCAAGCTGAACTTGTCAAGCATCCACACTGTTGTCCAAGAGCTATTCACTGTTCTGTATAAAATAGCCTTATTTGAGCCTACGAGGTGCTGATTCCCTGCCTCACTTAATGCAACGCAGTAATGCAACTGCTTACTTAAAAACTGGATTTAAATAGCAATAAAGCATGGAGCTTTTTTTTGCATAAAGCTCAGCAAGCACATATGGCCCAGCAGTGGCAGCAGCCAACCGGTGGTGAGGGAAACTGGAAACGGGTCATGTCAGGAGTGGCAGCAGACAGTGAAAAGGTGGTTGTGATAACTGGAAAAGCAGCGCGGGGACGTTCAGTAGGAACTGGCTGGCACTGTGACACAATGAAAGGGATGCTGCCAACGCAAGAGTACGGGAGGCAGGTTAAAATACACCATGTTTACGACAAGCTCAGATGACATTCGGCATCAGCAACGCTCCAGGCCGGCAGATCGCTCCCCTGCTCACCACGCACAGCCACTACTCTTCATTTCCCTGCAACCAACAAAACGCTGCTCGCTGAGGCGAGGCCGCCGAAGGGCACCTTCTCCCGCGAACAGCGCAGCAGCACTCAGCTCAGCTCTCCTCCGCAGCCGGCCCATAGCGCAGCCCACACACGAGCCCCGGGGCCGTGCAGCGGCGCTCCTCAGTCCGCGGGCGCTGACCTGAAGTTGGACCAGGCGAAATTCAGCGCCGTCTGGAACCGGCCGCCGCCCGACTCCTCCTCCTGCTCCTCCTCATCCTCCTCCTCCGGGAGGCCGGTGACGCTGCGGATGAGGGCGCGGACGGTCCGGTCCTGCTCCTGCTCGAAGCGGCTCCGGCGGCCGGGCGAGGCCAGCAGCGGGGCCGCCATCGCCGCGGCGCGGGAAGGGGACCTCGGGGAGGCGCCACGGAGCCTCCTGCCGCACCTCTCGCGAGATTTCGCAGCGACTCCTCACGAGAGCACAAGCCCCCCGTCAGTGGGGGGAGGGGGGAGTTAGGCGGGAAGGGAGTGTGCGCATGTGCAGGGCGGGAAGTGAGGGTGAGCGTGGACGTGCTGAGTGGTCGTGTGGAAGTGGAAAGGTTCCGGGGTGTGAAGGGCTCCGGGTATTGTTGCTGAACGGTTCAGCGAGCGTTGGTTGTCTCAGGGTGGTTGCCACCACAGCCACAGCTCCGTGGTCGGCGGGTGTCACTTGTTCACAGAAGCATAACACAGGGTGGGTCATTAACTGCTGAGTAGCAATCCTATTAAAGAGTCAGGGCTGGCCCACGTTACATAGTTCGTTTCAGTAACCCAAAATTGCACGGATCCATAGGGTTTGGAGGGAGCCTCTGGAGATTGTCCACTCCAACCCATCTCCTGTTGGGCCTGTTTTGGCAGTGAGGAGGGTCTGAAGTCAGAAGAGGGTGCTCCACCACAGAGGTTTTCCCTAGGGTTTTGTGCATAGCGTCTCATCATCCGCCCTGTTGTCATGAGCAGTAAATTGGATTCCAGCCTTTTCATAACCTCCCGCGTCCCTAGCAGGTCCAGCTGTCAGTGAGCTGTCTGCAAGCAGCTGCATCTGCACCTCCCCAAACCAAGCATTGCTTTGCATAGCTAGAGAAATCCACTGTGTATATTCCGTAATAGTACAGGTTTATGTGGAAGGAGTGGAGTGATAAATCAGCTTCAGTTTTGTCCTCGTTCTGTGTTAAATGTTCACAGTTATGGCACTGAGCAGCCTACAGCACTTCTGTCCTTCACAGTAGCTTTGTAGCACAGCAACAGCATCCTGAGCATGAGCTTCCTTCTGGAAAGCAATCATCCGAATCAGAGGGAAATGATTACTGACCTTTTACTGCAAGTCCTTCCTTTACTGCAGCTGTCATACCCCATATCCTTTACCGTTAGGTTTTGTTGTGCCTGATTTCACCAACAAATACTGGGTGTAACCTTTCCTCTCTCTCTCTTTGCAGTGAAGAGGAATGACCTTCTTCTTTAGCATTACGACATTGAAACTGGCACAACCAAAGGACCAGCCAGTGGGTCACAGTGAGCAGTAAAAAGGGGCCTTGGAAAGAAGTGCCCCTTTTTAAAATATACACAATTTATCAACAGAGCAGTACAGCTTTTACATTTTGTTGATACATTTAATGTATTTTTAAAAGGGCATTTCTTTCTGGGGTGTTCTTTTTTTGTTTGTTTGTTTTGTTTTGTTTTCCTGTGAAAATACAATAGTCAGTGTAATTTTATATTCCTGACAACAGGAAAATAAGATTGAAATTCTTACAAGTTATATTAAGGAGCACTAGTGCATTTTTATGTAGATAGGCTAAATCTTAAGTTTCAGAGTACGTTTGCAAGGAAGTGATGCTCTCAGTGCACCTGCAGGCAGGAAATTTGGCATGGGCCTGAGCTCAGATGGGCTCCAGGGCCTTTCCTGTAAAGCCTTAACTTACCAGATACTCAGAGGAAAATCTATAAAACTTCATTGTTGTTCCTCTTTCTTCTCTGATATTACAGTTCTTACTCTACATTAGAAGCAGCATTTTCACTTTTTAGTTGAACAGCATTAGCCAAGCTGTATGCTGAGCCATCATCGTTTGCGCTAGGTCTATGCAGTCAGTGGTGTATATCATAGCAATTAATGGTTGGAATGCTGTGAACGGCATTTAAAAAAAGTTATTAGACATTAAAGCTTCAGATGTTCTTTATACAACACTGCTGTGGTTTTTAGCCTATCGCCTACTCCTGTGTACTTAAGCATATCTGTGCCATTGCTTTAGTTGTTGAGAGGGGAAGTTCCAGGCTTTGCAGTGACTGTGGCATGCATGTGTCTTCTGTGCCCTTTGTGGTATGCTACGCTTGGCAGCCACCCACTCGATACACCATCAGAATAAAAGGGATTTTCACAGGGAGGTTCCAGATCTTGTTGGATGCCTCATGACAAGCTGAGTCCCACAAAACACAGGCTTTAATAACAACACTGTCTGAAAGATTTCCTGCTTCCCAGCTGCCCTGTACAAGTCCTTTCCCCTCACACCACACCCTCAATTGCACTGTTTTTGGAGCTTCACAGTGAGCTGCAGCAGGGGATTGGTCCCATTTAAAAAATAATCTTGTTCTTGTTTTGCAAGGAGTTTTAACCCAGGCCAAATTGCCAATCCCTTCCATTGGAGGTGTCAAGAAGAGAGGGAAGAACCACACACCCTAAAGCCTCCAGGCAGTAAAACTAAACCCTCAGTAGCTGGTAAATCAGAAATCTGTAGCTGGCTTTCAAAACAGGATACAAGGGCTGGGACAAATGTATAACATCTGTGCTCCCTCAGTCATAAAAGGTTTTAATGCTCCTTTTTTTTTTTTTTTTTTCCTTTTTTCTTTTTTTCTCATCATAAACCTCATTTTCTATTTTTGACACTTTACAGTAGCAAGGCTTGGTGTCTGTTTTCAACTTGGGGAGGGAGTACTGGGCAGAGAGAAGGCATGAAGGCCCTATATAAAAGAGATTTCAACTTTTTTTCTAGTAAGATTTAAAGCTAGGAAGCTTAAGAGCTGTCTGTCCAGATCACACTGCTGTGAACTAAAAGTATTTCTTCCAACACTTTCCTTGGTCATAGAACTAGGTCATATCTGTGAGGCACATTTCTCCATATAAAGTCATATAAACATCTGTGTCCAGTTACGTGCTGGAGGATGAAAAAGCAAGTCTTAAAAGTTTTTTGTTTTAGAAGCAAGTTTTGTTGAAGTTTGTTTTGTTTTCTTTTAGTGAGATTGTTGTGAGTTCTCCCCTGCTTTTCAGCTACAACTGACAAGCTAATTTGTCAAATAGGATTTGAAAGCAAAAGTACTGTATGATATGAACCATAACAGGTGAAATCCTGACTCCAATGGATAATTCATCAGCTCAGCTATGTGAGGTCCTCAGTTCATCTAGTTCCAATCCCCTGTTGTGGTCAGGTCTGCAATCTAGTTTGCCCAAAGCCCCATCTAGCCTGGCCTTAAACAATTCCCAGGGCAGGGCAGCCAGTTTCTCTGGGCAGCCTGTGCCAGTACTTCACCACCCCCTGAGTAAAGAATTTCTTCCTAACGTGCAATCTAAACCTGTCCTGGTTTAGTTCAAAACCATTACCCCTTGTCCTGTCGCTGTACTCCCTGACAGAACCCGCCTCCAGCTTTCCTGTAATCCACCTTTAGATACTGAAAGGCTGCTGTACGGTCACCTTGGAGCCTTCTCCAGATTGGGCAACCCCAGCTCTCTCAGCCTGTCTTTACAGAAGAGGTCTTCTGATCATCTTCTTGGCATTCCATATTCTTCTTGCGCTGGGGGCCCCAGTCTCCTGCAGTATTCCCAGTGGTGTCTCACGAGGGCAGAGTAGAGATGGACAATTACTTCCTTCATCCTGCTGGCTGCTACCAGAAAAATATGCAATAAATTCCAAAGGTCTGAAGGAGAGCATATTTAAAATACTATGTTTAGAGAAGTATTTAATATTTTAAGGTGCTTTTTTTTTCTTTTCATTCTCAGTGTATCTATAGAAATAATTATTTAATAATTAGTTGGAGGAAGTTAGAGAAAATAGATATTTATTATAAGTAAGATGTGGCTATATTTTCCTTTAATAATAAACATAGGCTGAATGAGGCTAGTCTGAATGCTGAACTATCATTGTAGAATAAGGCCTGCCTTTACGGTCTTGCAAAAATCAATCTGGATGACTCCTACCAGAGGAGGCTCTAAGCTCTTGGAATTTAGCTAATGATTTGCACCAGAAGCAGCACAAAAAGTATCTCAGAAGAGCAACAGGAAGATGGTGTACCTGATCTTTATCCTTAACAGGAAGGAGGTCATCTGATAACTTTCTTCTACAGTAGTTTTTTAAGCACGCTATAACATCTTACTCTGAATTCTTCCTCTGGTGGAGTTTCACAACAGAGTAAAATGTAGGACAGATTATAAAAAACTGCTGAAACTTACTTTTAACTCTTGTGATTTACAATTGCTTGTGTTTCCTGTTTAAATAGACATTCCAGGACAGAAGTTAAGCTACCATAAACTACAGATCCAACAGTCTTTTATGCTAGACTGATAAAGATTTGGTATAAGTCTTAGAGGGGGGAAAAAAAAACAACAACTTTGTAATTTTTAGCAGTCATAAAAAGCTGTAGGAGTGCAGATAAGGGTGCTGAACTGACTAACTGGAAAAAAAAGACAGTGGGATAGTAGGGCTGATTGGATGAATTTCACATCATGTCAAAGTCTTGCTAATCTTAAGAATCAGTATTTCATATGCAGGTTAAGTTTCCACTCGTCTGTTATTCAAGTTATTCATATTGAAACGGAATGCATACTGCAAGTCTTCTGATTACACTGTTAATACCAGCTTCAAAAAGATCATTGCATAGTTCTGATGCACCTAAAGCATTAATTTAACTACACATAGAATAATAGATAAAATTCTGACTTGGTGTCATTTTTTCTTACAGGTCTTGCAGGGCAGTGTGGGCCAACAGTCTCCCTTCAGCTATGCACGTTGTTGAAAACAAATCAGACTCATAAGCTTTTCCTTGTCAGTTAACCAAAGCACACAAACATGTGGCACAGCGGGTGAAGAATGAGCTAGAAGACTGATACTGTGACTTAAGACTGGGAACCTTAAAGGATGCACCCAGCACACAGAGAAAAAAATAAAGCAAGAAAAGCTGAGCAGAAGACTTCCAAAAAGGGGAAGGGAAAAAAAAGGCTGTAATGTCTTGTGCTGTAAAGTCACAGAAGACAGAAATCACGTTGTATACTAGGTCACTATTGCACTAGCAACAGCAAATCCTTGCTGGAATACTGAAAAACCTCCAGTGTTCCTGAGTAATTACACTTCAACAGTTACATGGCAAGTTGGTGAAATTTTATTTGGGTGCAATGCATTTTCCTTCACTAATACAATTCCAGAAGGTCACAGAAGCTGCCAATCCCCACATTTTCTCACCTGTTTGTGAACGAGGTTGAGGAACCATTCTTTCATTTTCTATAGGAACTGCACTTGGTCTTCACAAATATTAACAAGTATTCCAGTTTGTGAAGTTTGTCACAGTCATTTCTGTTTTGTTTCTGCGTTCTTCACTTTTCCTACCCATTAAAGCTATCAAACTTTCTTGGACAATTTTACCATATGCTGCTTTCCTGCTTGCTAAAAAATATACGTTTTCTCTTCTTTTTACCCTTTCCAACTAAAAATATTTTGCTCTTCTAGATCAGGTTGTTTGTTTTTTTTTTTTTTAATGGTAAATGCACTGATGTAAGTTTCCATCCCTGTCAGGTCCTTCTGGGAGCACGCTGTTATTCTGTTCCTGTGTTCAGTGGTATTACAATTTAACGGACCAGTACAGTTGCTTAGTACAAGGAAAACAAGCCAAATGAAGAAAAAAGCATCATGCATTATCTTCTCTTCATAACACACAGTAGTTGCCTTACACTTCTTGAAGACCTCCGAAATTTTCTAAACTGCCTTTCCATGGAAAGTACCTCCTCATGCCTCCCTGGAAAAGCTTACATAGTTTTCAGTTATTTCCAGACTTAGAATATCACTTAGATATCACTAATATCACTTAGACGAATCTGTTATTAGTCCTTGGATGTGCGAGTATTCAGCAAATCTGATGTCACTGTATGCTGGAATAAGAAATGCCTGATTAATGCAGAAATACTTCCCACTGCAAGCTGTGGAATCAGCATTGTTAAGGGTGTTTCTTTTTATTCATCTGAGAAATGTAATTGCAGTAGGTAGCTGGGGCTTCTATGGTGATGGCTTTGAAGCTGATTTCCAAGCATAGGATGGAAGAAATTGAAGAGTTAAATTAAAGAATAAACAAAATATGAGCAATGAATTTCTGTTTGTCCTTGAGCTGAGAATTCCTAATGAACACACAGCAAATGATATAACTGCTATATAATAAGCTGAATTATGTCAATGCTTTATTAGGAGATCACTAGTAATTGTGTATGATTTCAAGCTGGATTAAAGTAAGTTGATATAATTGGGAGCAACTGTAATTGAGAGAGTTCAGATGGTGAAAGTAGGCAGACCTCAAAGCAGTCTAAACAAATACAGCAGCTTGATCCTAGGAAAATACATTTTTTGTGGGGTATTTGGTGAAAAGGAGCTTGGTGATGAAAACTGACATGATTTGTCTGATGTCCAAGAGAGCAGAACTTGCACATTCTTGTTAGTATAGCGAATTGTACTGGAGATGAGGATCCTTCATGATTTTTCTTTTTAGAATCAATCAATCTACATCACATAAGCCTTTTTCACTAGTAGAAATGAAATTGATGGATGCATACGCATCACTATAAAAGTAGTTTTTGCATGAGTTCATGACTGCATTTTTACAGATAAATTAGCATTTGCTTTGTGCCTTACAATATGGTTAGCTTACACATTTTGCTGAGCACAGCAAACATCCCTTTTGACATGCTAAGCAACCATTTGGGAGCTATGTGTTTGCATCCAGCTCATCTAAAACCGAGTCACAAAAAGTGAAAGTGTTAGAGGGCTGTATTCCCGGGGAGAATGTCTATTCAGTTATTTATATGATTTTCCATATGGTTTCACCCACAATGACTTCTCATAGAATTCCTAAAAGGCACGGTCAAAGAGGGATGATTTGGAAGAGTGGTTTTTCAGCCGTTACTTCAAGTGATAAATTCCAGACAACTCTATAGGGATCCTCTAAAATTTTCTTCCTCACCTAGTGCCTTAGAGGATTTCCCATTGCATTTATGCATTTCCCATTGCACAGAACAAGTCTTAATGCTGAATTACGTACTGGGAGCCAAGCTGGCCTCAGCAAGAGATCAGTTTAATCTGAAGAATGTGATGGACTTCTGCCAAAACACAGAAGAAAGCCAGGCGCCAAAAATTACCTGTAAAGACCAAGCCAGTAATAAAGATTGAACTTAAGAATGTGAGATTAATGAGGGAAACTGGTAAAATGTCAGGTAAAATAGAGAGCTTTTAACATTCTTAAAACTACTATGAATAGGTGGCCCAGTTCACGGAAATTACATACGAGAACAAAAATCATTGTTGTCCACTTCCAGAATCAGGCACAACTATCTTGGTGCTGTTGGAAGCAGTACAGGCACTGACTCAGAAAGAACTACTAAAGTTTATTGCTAGAAAAGGAAGAAAGGAAGGAAAGGAAGGAAAGGAAGGAAAGGAAGGAAAGGAAGGAAAGGAAGGAAAGGAAGGAAAGGAAGGAAAGGAAGGAAAGGAAGGAAAGGAAGGAAAGGAAGGAAAGGAAGGAAGGAAGGAAGGAAGGAAGGAAGGAAGGAAGGAAGGAAGGAAGGAAGGAAGGAAGGAAGGAAGGAAGGAAGGAAATAGCAATCAAATGGTATTTTGAGTCTATTAAAAACAAATAAAAACAGGAAAGGTGAAGTTTCTTGTCACAGCTTGCTACGGGAGGCCTTTATAGGGATGACTTCTATTGCTTAGGTAGTGAGTTTAATGCAAAATAACAGTGATTGTTTGTTGTAAATCTTGAGCATGTTTGGACTGGTTTTGTCTAACCAAAACGGTGAATGATTAAGTTGAATTTAGCTTTGTGAATATACAGTTGATTCACGAAAATCTACTTGTAGATAAATAAAACACAATGAAGCCCTCCAGAATGTGCTGCATTTCTGGAAAATTTAACACTTCTAGGCAAAGTTGAATGCTGTATTGTCTAGCAAGCATGGTAATGACACTAGCATTTAAGTGGAAACTAATTCAAGTGGAGAGAGTGAGTAGACAAGTCTCCAGCAATCCATAAGTAAAAGACAAGCACTCAGAGAATGTTTCAGCTGTAACTGAGAAGCCAGAGCAACTGCAAAAAGCCAGTCACTTCAGAAAACATGAGAGAAACTCTCATGAAATGGGGAGCACATAGTAGTAAAGCAGTAGTAAAGCAGCTTAACAGGAAGCTGTAGAAGAAAGAAGAACACCAAAACAAACCTTATGAACACAAAGGCAGATGACGCCGAAAAAACATCCTGAGCTCTGCAGAGCTGCTGTATAGGCAATGAGAAATGGCTGGAAGGTATAGAGCCGCCAGCATCTGCCACTGACAGCCTTCCTAATGTTGAAGTGTGGTGTACATTACCCTAACTTCAGTATTATTTCTGCAAGACTAGCCAGAAAGAAAGTAGCCATAGTGAGTGCTTGAATTTCTTTGGATAATTTAATTACTGTGAGTGCTTTGATCTGTTAGAAATATGGAAATCATGTCTGTTCTTCAATAAAATGTCAAACTATATTGCTACATGCATTCAAAAATGTCTGAATGTATAGAGAAAGTATTACTGAAAGAAAATAATGTTACTGATCTGTATAGGCAACGAGCAGTGAGTATCTAAACAATAAATAACCTTCATAAATTAAGAATGTCCCAGAAATACATGTTTTTGATGCTGACATTGTACTTTTTGGGTGTGGGGGCATGGAAAACTGATAGATTTATTCCAAAGTACATACAGGAAATCCTCAGAGAAGAATCATCTTACAGCACCAAGAATTCTAACTAGGACAAGCACACATCAGCATCAAGGATAGCAGGAAGATGTTGACAGACACATTTAGGACACCATCAACATGACTTTCATAACAAGTGGTTATTCGGATGCCATCTGGAAATCACAGAGAGGGAGGTGGATAAGCTTCTGTCAAAGTTGCTGTCTATTTTTCCTGTTATTTTCTGTGTAAGTTCCTGACTGTGATTATTTTTATATAATAAGAATTCTTTCAGCCATACATGGTCTTATCACACTCCTAGGTGGAGGAGTTCTGAAAGTGAAGGGCTTTGGGGAAGCACAGGTTTAGTTCTGAAGGATTTCAGGGAAGGGCTTTGCTACCATTTGTTGTGATGGATCTTAACAATTCTGAACCACCTTTTTTGCTGCCCTTAGCAGTAGAAAAGCTGTAGAAAGGTTGTGGCCTCCAGAGCATATTGCAGTTTGTTCTAATGGTCAAGTATATAGTATATACTATAGTATAGTAGTGCAACTAATATACTGATATTAAGGCAAGTCAATCCTGTCCTGCCTAGTTGTGTAAGTACGACATTCCTTCTGAGCCTGGAACACCTGCATATTTTCATTGCTTTCAGTGGTCTCACCTTTCTTTATGACACTGAGATGAGAATCTAACCCTTTTAAAGAAGAGCATTTCACGTATTCCCCCCCAGATTCTTGCAGTCCCCTTCAAATTTGTCATCAGTCAGGAAACATGGATCCTGAAAGCAGTAATCAGGATGATCCCCAACTTACCATATTTAGTCTTCATCTGAAGCTGTATTTCTTGATAGCACTGAAATGGTTGTCAAATAAGTAGCTGTTGAGGTCTGCACTACAGAAAATTTATATGCTTGGAGCATCATAAATCTAGCTCTTAATTACCCTATTTGTCAAAAGGGATAGATTTGCACTAGGCGAGTGAACTGCCTATTGACAATTGGTCAATAACAGAACACAGGCCACGTGGCCCTGTCTGACATCTCAGAAGTGCCACAGCAGATCAAAAGCTAATTCTGGCTCAGACCATGCTTCACAAACTGAGGAGCCATAAATTAATGCCCTATTTAAAGGAAGTGTCATGGCCGGAGCATATACCGGATGTCTCCAGAAGTGCATTTATATTCAGCAGTTGGCAGCACCTAGAGAAATTCATGAGAAGAGCTTTACTGTAAACAAGTTTCTAGCACCAGGGGATAGTGCCAGGGCATACAGCTCGTCAAGGGAGCCAGCTCCGTGCTCCAACAAGCTGCAGACGTGTCCCATCAGCTCCCAGCTGAACAAAACCCGGAGAGGACTTTGGGAATCAGACCAGTGACAGACAGCCAGTAAAGTTTGTTGTTGCTTGTTTGCTTTTTATTTGTTTTCCGAATCTACTTCCTAGTTTCTTAATTCATTTTACTTTTCATCTGGTCATCTGGCAAATGTCATCTGGTCTGGAAAATGCTTTCAGCATTTGCTGGCAGTAGCTCAAGATGGCCTGTCTAAGGGGCTGAGGAACAGAACAAAAGTCCGCTAAAATTGCACCTTTGTATTAATTTGTGTTAAGGCAAATTATGCTTAAATTGTCCTTCTCTTTTCTGGAAGAAAGTAGTGAAGCAGGAACTGTGAAAAGAGAGGAAAAGCTGCCTTCTAAACAAATCAAAGTAGGACAGAAACCAGCCTAATCCTGGCTAAATAAAATGTGAAACAACCAAAAAAAGAGAGAGAAGAGGCAGAAAGTGAAAAACTGGAACAAAGAGCTACAAAATCAATCAGCAATGCCATGAAACTGTTGATGAAGCAAAAGGCAGTGCACTGAGGTAGCTTCCAAGAAGTGTGAAACCTAAATAAAGATGCCAAACATCAAGAAATGAGGTGATTTCACATTTGAAGGCAGAAGTAACTTTTTTCAGGTTACTGGAAACTTGGAGAAGTTCTCATCACAAAAGGGTCACCTGGTCACTTGAAGTTTTAACCAAATACCCAAACTACTGTGGTGTTCAAGACAGCAATGCTAATACTAGGATAACAGGAAAAAGGCTGAGGAGTGATTCTCCTTCCTTAAGGTGAGTTTCCACATAAACCAGCAGGAGCTTAGATCAATAATGAACAGGCTGAGATGTCCATCTCTCATCTCACCCCTGCTTTCTGTGTGCAGGGGAGTCAGAGAGAGTCTTTCTGGGAGCAAGAGGAGCATCCTGCATCTTTCAGTCTATGGCCATCAACTCAGTGTGAGTCAAAAATACAGGTACTTCCTCGTGTGCATAGAAGATATGCAGAAAGACATTTGGTAAAAAGAAAACAGACACTTAGAAAAGGCTCTTAGAAAATAGTGAAGTGCACAAACTATGTCTAGATGTATTTAGTAAAACAGGTTTTTCCAAGGAAATACAAATAGAAACAGATTGCTCTGAGTTGAAGGGTACTGAAAGAAGTAGAAGAACTGGACTCTGTTCCTTTGCACTTAGTAAAAGATGTCTTAGCTGGAAGAGGCAAGTGAATGATTGAAGGCTCACTGGAAAGTAAGTAGAAAATGACATACTGGACAGGTGATAAGATCTTTCTTCCTTGCCTACCAAGAGCTTTCTTGGCATCAGCTGGACTTGTCTTCCTTGACTTGTATATGGGCAATACACAGTACCTGATTTAGTTGGCAACCCTGCTCACGTCAGGTGTGGAACTGGACGATCTTTAAAGTCCCTTCCAATCCAAGCCATTATGTAATTCTATAATTCTATAATTTGATGACCTTTTGATTTCTTTAAGGACTCCTAGTGAGTGAACATTGGATCTGAAGATACGTGGAAAAACGTCTGCCATCATCCCTCAAAAGAGATTTTAAAATACTTACATGAACTAATTCCATTTGTATTCTAAATTCATAGTAAAGGACTATTCAGATTCAACCCAATTTTTGTGAGTGAAATTTTAAAGTTCCACAGCAAGTAGGAAGAACACAAAGAATGCGTAGAACTATTCCAGGACTTTTTAAGAAACAAATGCAATGAACAGACAGTGGGCTAAATGTGCTCAGATTAGATGCTTCCCGTGCGGCCATCAGCTTCAGCATTAGTCACCTTGGGTTCTCCTTGTAGCAAATGGAGAACAGCAGATGTTTCTGGGCATGAGTCATCCTATTTGAAAGCTGATATTTGAACTAGATAAAACAAACACCACCTTGATATTGCCAGTTTCTCTCTTTTGACTGTAAAGGGTTGACGGGGTGATCAGCTCAGCTGTATATGATTCCAACATGGATGAATAAAACCAACTCAGAGAAGTGAGAAATGGACGTCCAGAGGTCTCTTACAGCTTCCATCATCCTGAGATGCTGTGAAGCCCAGGCAAAAGTGTCTACATGTAAAACTGGAGCAGACAAAGGCAGCTATCCCCAAGGCCTGTACCCACACCAGTTGCAAGTCCAGTCTTTTGCACATTTGAAATAACAGGACAATTATGAAGGGTCAGTGATACTACTGCTCCATTTACTCATCTAAGTAAAAAATGCAAGTTTTGACAAAATTGTATGTGCATATGCTCCTTAACAGATTGTCAGGAAAGCAAAGGAAAACTTACTGAAGGGACTGATTTTATTGAGATGAGGATCTTTGTGCTGTCTGCCACTTTGAAGAATGGATAGGCATGAACCTGCAGCCCTTTTTGAGCTGAAGAAAGATTTTACATGATGAGAGTTATCCAGTTACTAAGAAATTGTTTTATTATCCTTGTGTGGACAGAGCAATAGACACTGAACTGTTGTCAGATCTGACGAGGAATGCAAAACGCCTGGGGATGAGCTACATAGGAAAAGGGAAGGATGGAGGCCTGTGACTAAATTGGCCAATTTTTGAGAAGGTTGTGATGGCCAGAGAAGCAACAAGCAATGGAAATGTCACCTTGTTTGCCAGAAAGTCTCATTCTCCCATTAATTACTGAAAATAGATTATCTCGATCGTCATCTCAGTGCTGTTTATGAGTCAGAGATTATAGTGGGCTGGGAGGGTGTGAAGAATTATGGAGGTGTGGAGGAAAAGTGCTCCTCTGTGACTGCTGTCAAATGCAGCCCGTAGCTGCCACACAGATTGCTTGCACGACAGAGGGAAAGAAACTCCCTTTGTAATCGTCACACAATTTGTTTTTCAAAAGTCTCCTTCTCTGGAGATATTCAAGTCTCGCCTGGACGCCTACCTGTGCGACCTGGTTTAGGGAACCTGCTTTGGCATGGGGGTTGGTCTTGATGATCTCTAGAGGTCCCTTCCAACCCCTACAATTCTGTGATTCTGTGAAAATTTTTTAGGTTTAGAATTGCCTTGAGCTACGGTTGTCATAAAAAGAAAAAAATAAAATAACAAAATAACCCACAATACCTTAGAATGTAATCCATACTTTTCCAAAACAGCACTAAGTACAAGCAAGCAACCTGGATAGAAGGGCATCCATGGTAGCATTCATGGCATAGCATCCATAGCATCCTTTGGCTAACGGCTGTGCAGATTCATTTGCTCAAGTAATTGGTGCCGTGAGCATCACTTCTGAGTAATGAGAAGTGAGAGAGGACAGAAGCAAAGCTGGAGGCATCCCATCAGAATAAAAGAATACTGCATCGCAAGAAGGGACATGATCACAACTCCATAGCTCAAACCAGTGTGACTGGGAGCTTTCCCTCTGAATGGTCTACAGCTGAAGAAGGGTTTACACATAGCAGAGTGCAAGGATGGGAGAACAGTTCATAGAATCAGAGTCAAGAATGGCTTGGTTCGGAAGGCACCTTAAGGATCATCTAGTTCCAACACCTTGCCTTGGGTGGGGTTGCCACCCTTTGCCTTTTCAGCACTTTCAGCTGAAATAATTTTATCAGTAAACATGAAGAAAATGTTCAGGAGTTAAGAGAGAGTACAGAATTTGTTTCTCTAACTCCCTCACCCCAGCAAACTTACATACCACACTCAAGAGCTGTATCCCTCTCTGGGCTGTGAGGTATGCATTCGTCTCCACAACATGGGTTTTATCTCTAGTGTGGTTAGCATTCTTTTCTAATCCATTTCCCAAAAAATAATATTTTGCTATCTGAGCAAATTTTGTAATGAGGCCAGGAATGTGGCTAAGAGGAAATTGAGGAGAGAAGGAGTAGAAGGGAAAACAAAACATAATTCTGATAATTATTGAAAGCACTCATCTACCTCAGGAATGGATAGTGAGAGATGAATGCATTCAGTTGGCACTGACAATTGTATATTTAACCTTTCCATTGCTTTTTGATGTCTTCAGCTCTTGAGGAATCTGATTCTCCAGTACACTATGCATTTTTAGATCAGAAGCTCACAGAAGGTAACGCGTGAATCTTCCTCTGTACTAAATGAAGCAAGCCAGCCTATGAGGCAAAGGAGTGAAAAAATGCAACAGTGCTGTTTGCTCGAACATTTAAGGTTAAGCATGTTTGATTTCTTTGTTCCTCACGTAAGTATTTCCTCATGTTTACATCCCAAAGAAATAGAGCTGGTGTGAGCAGGCAGCCGACATGGCCAGTCAGCTCTTCCACGTCCGAGGTGCGAGGTGAGCTGAGGGGCTGCAGGTGGGACTGCATGGGCAACAGGCAGCTCCAAACCAGGAGGAAGATTTAGAAACACACGGTGCTGCACACAGCATCAGCAAGGATGGGGGGAGGAACACCAGTGATGGTGAAACACACTGTCCTGCGTGCTGCAATGCCTGCAGAATATCTGCCACTGAACAAGCACAGCTTGTTATGTAGCTGGTTTTCCATCTCATCCAGTAACATACCTCTATCCATGTTCAGTGATTTCTCTCCCTCTGGGATTTGCTGTGCTGCTGTCAGCAGTTCCATGGCTTGCAGGTGCCACATCACATTCACACATTCTTGGCATTCCAGCCCCTTTAAGGTGAATGTGAGGCCTGACCCCTTCTCCCCAGGAACCCTTCTGCACTCCCCTCCCGACCCACAGAGCTACTGTCTCCCATCCTCTTGGCTGAGCTCAGATTTACCACTGCAACCCCTTACTTCCAAGCAAGAATTTATTATCATTATTATTCTCTCCTTCTGTGCTGGATGAAGCGGCTTTGGGCTACAGACCCCCATTGCTTATTTAAAAAAAAAAGTGTTGTTAGATGCCTGAATGGTGATCCCCTGCCTTTGACACTGCAGTGAGTTCTGCAGAGGTTACCCTGCATGACTGTTGCAGATCAGCAGCAATGGCAGGAGCTGTACAGACCAGCCCTGTTGCCCCGTGCCCCATTTTAAACACACAATCACTGATTCATGGCAGCAATCTCATTACGGACTTCTATTTTTTTTTGAAGAACTGCTGAGCAGCGGATAACAACATATCTTCAAGTTAAATCCAGTTCAATAAATAGTGCAAAATTAAATCATTCAATGTCTGGTGTGCCTTGAGCTGTACTTAAACTCTGTGCATGATTAACAGATTAGAATGAGAAAAAAAGAAGCTTAATCTGTCTGCTGCAGGCCTCTATTCCCCTGTGCTGCAGATTGCTGCATCTCTGGATGCTGCGCCAGCCAAGGTCTGCCCTTAGGTCTCAGCAGATGGTGTGGCCAGAGGAGCACAGCATTTCCAATTTAGCCTAAGACCTGAGTGTTGTGTGTGTCTTTATAATGAAGCAGTGACACATGTCCTTTTCAATTCTTCTGAAGAGGTATATCTGACTGTGCTGATTATTACAACAGTGTTCCCGGTGAAGATCAATATGAACACTGAGAAATAAGGCCCGGAAAATAACCTGTCCCTGGCCATGCAGTACTTCAGTACAAGAGGAATGGCATCCAGATGTCCTGAATCCTATTTGAATGTCTTCCCTGTAACAACACACTGCCCAGAATGTGACTGTAGGCTATCCTTTGAATTAGTGCTCTGTACTGGAACACTTACAAAGCTGGCACTCCCTACATTTGTTTTCTTAAATCGAGCCTTTTGAAAAGGCTTCATAACTGTATGAGTACGCCATTGCACATAAAATATAAGTACCTTTATCAGGTTAACAGAAAGCCCAATCCAATTGTGCCTAATTTTCCCGGTGTGGTGGGAGCACATTTCCCTTCAGCAGAAGCAGAGAGGGAAGAGTATTTTGTGTTTTGCATGTACTGCTATAGCACTGATGGCTGAGAGTATCAGTCACACATTGAGATCATACTCAGAGGTCAGGAATATCACCACGTAATCTTCAGCACCTAAATAACCAGCACATCACTAGCTCCATTTGCATTTCCTAATAGCAGCTCACAGAAATACAGGGACATATCTGCCAAACAAAGAAGCGTGCTGGCTTATTCACATTATTTTTAAAAACACAGAAAATAAAACACTGCTGTTCAAGGTGTTTTGCAGACTGCTCTGATAGAGAGCCGGTGGGTAGGGAGCAGCTCCAGTTGCCTGTGACTATTGGCACCTTCCAACTGCCTGCAGAACCACGATATGGTCCTGAGCTGTAGGTGGTGCGAGCTCCCAATATCCATATCTGCAGGCACCATGCTATCCCATGTAGGACTGGGACTGGGTACAGATGAGGTCTGTGGTGTGCAGTTCACGTTTCCACATCAGTGAACACCTTCCAAATGCTTGAAGAACCAAGACACGGTACAAGCTAGGACTGTGCATTTCTCTTTATTCTTTGGTGACTGTCATTGTAGAAAATTGCAACACTATTCAGCTGAGTGATGGGGAAGAAGAGGACAGGAGCATGCCATACATATGGCTGCCTCATCACTAGGGCTGGTGCCAGGAGCTGCATGGGGCTGAGCCCTTGGAAATCTGGGGATAAGGGTGTGGGTCACAGAATAATAGAACCACAGAATGGTGTAGGTTGGAAGAGACCTAAAAGACCATCGCATTCAAACCCTCTTCCACAGGAAGGGTTGCCAACCACTGAATCAGGAGCCAGTCCAGGTTGCCCAAGGCCCCGTCCAACTTGGCCTTAATGTCTCTTTTGCTCATGGGTAGTTCTGGGCACCCTGCTCTGGATGGCCCTGCTGCAGGTGGGCCCTGAGGGCTCTGCCAGGCTTTGCCATCCTGTGAGTCTGTGATTCAGACATTTTCTACTTAAGTGTCAGAACAAATTAGAAAGTTGCCAGCAGAAGGGATTTTTTTGAAGGAGCAGCTGTATTTTAATTTAGAAAGTTTAATTTATTTCAGTGTCACACCCTGAAAACACCCATGTGGGCCTAGGAGCCAAGTCAGACTGTGTCCTTGGTACAAAATCCCAGTGGCAATTAGCACACGCCAGCTGCACAACCAGGGTGGGCTAATGAGCACTGCAACATGGTGGTGGCACATCACTTGCAGCTGCTGAGACACTGAGCAGGCTGCAGCATGGGCCACCAGAAGCTCACAGAACATCAGCAGAGAACATCAGAGAATATCTGGCCAAAGCTGCAGGAAGGTCCCAGCCATGTGAAGTGGCTTTGTTGAGTTGAAAATTGTAGAACTGTGAAAAAAATAGAAGGGTGACACTAATGCCACAAGTGAAGGTGAGAAAAATTCCCCCAGATTTAACATTATTGTAAACCATTTCATAAAGGCAGCCTCTATGCTTTTTGTACATCTAAAATCAACTACAGATCTGAGACTGTCAAGTGCTCTTGTTTAATTAAGGGCTGCTAAGATTGCTACTGAAATGATTTTGCTGGTGTTTGTATTATAAAGGCACCGTGGCAGTAATATGAGAATAACATGAATATCCTGTCATCATAGCAAAAACCCCTCACAGCAAAAACTGAAGGGAGTTCTGTAATTGGGCCTGTGTTTCTGGTGCAAAAAAAAAAAAAGAATAGTTCTGCTTTTCTGTTCAGCTGCATCTCATATTTATACTCACTATATACTCACTAGAATTCTCCAGTCCTAGCCTAGGTTTCTTGATCAAACTCAAGTCATGTTTAGAGTTTATATAAAGAATGCTAATCTTGGAATTAACTGGTTGGTTTTTGTATTGAATTTACTGCGCTGGGGATAGCATAAAAATAATAAAGGAAACGATATAAGACCTGACTTCAATTTCATTTGAATTTTAATTGTTTTTATTGCAACTTAGCTTTTATTTTAAGATGCAGCATAGCTTTGGTGCCATCTTTTCATGACTTAATTTTAGTGTACTACAGCCTCTACATACAGTTTTCTGTATCAGAAATACGTAATAATTCACATTTCTCTCAACAGGTGATGTGTTACATGAGTACAGAAAGGCTGAAGGACAGAGAGACAACAAAGCCATTAATGAAATCAGGAAAGATGTTACATGCTTTATGCTTTAGCATATCATGGAGAAGAAACTGTGGTCAAGGCAGCAAAATGCCTCAGTCCTGCAAAACGCAAGGTTGGCACTCAGGTCACAGGGAGCTCTTATTTGGGTCACATTGGGTGGAAAACAGGTTTCCTAAGACAAACACAGATAATTTTAATTAATTGTTTTTTCTGGAGCTATTTAAAGAGAGATTCCATTTTTTTCAGGTCTCCCACAGGATAAAGATAAATTAACCAAGTAAATAGACACAGGACATCTTAGACCCCAGGCAGAACATTTAAACAAACTAATCCATTTGACTTCCTTGCAGAGTAAATATCATGTTCCCTAGCCATCATATGGACCCTGTGGAAGGCAGTAAAGCTAAATGACTGAAAAGCCCTGGTTTACAGTGCCCTACAACAGACCTTCTTGTCAGTGCCATAAGGTGAGATACATCAAAACCCAGAGTACTCCTGGGTGGAGAGAATTGAGGCTGTAAATTAGGGAAGTCAAAAAAAAAAAAGCCTTGAAAGAAAAGTGACAAACAAAATAGGTCAAGAAAGGCATGGAAACTAAAGTTTCCCAAAGTGCCAGGCATGGCTCAGAGCAATGCCTGTGATGACTGGCAGTGAGAACTGTTTGTACACCAAGGATGCTAAGAGAAGATACACCCATGTGATGCTGATGTTAAGCTTACTTTGGGAACGTGAGAATATACACATTCATCAACTGTGTACTAACCCTGACAGTAACGCACTGGGCATTTCTGTTCTTTAGCAGTTATTAGCAAGCACAGGTGGGAGAGCCTAAGCCATAGAGCAGTGAGTCAGCTCAGATGTGAGTGGGTATCCAGCATATCCCTCAAAGTGCCTGGTGGCAGAAATGAAAGCCAACAGCACAGAAAAACATCATTTACCAAGTTCCATACCCTGAGAGCACCCACAGACCTCCCTCTCCCTGCCTGCTCTCCAGGGCTCTCTGCAACCTGCCCAGGGCCATCTGTAGGACACATCCAGATCAAAGGCATCCTGCCTGAGCAGCATATAAGAATGCAGATGGATGCTGCTGTGGCAATGATTTCAAATACTTAAAATATTTGATAATTTTGTTAACTTTTCAGGCTTAGCAGTGGTCTTACTTTGTTTTCAGGAGGTATTAGCAGATTGAAGGGGAAATATAAAAAAGAACAAAACAACACACAAACGAACAGTAAAACCACAAAGTATTGCAATTTGTCAAAACAAGATGTAAAACAGGGGCTTCCTTCCATTTCACCCCAGTATCAAAACAGATGTGGAAAACCTGCTTTTGGCAGAACAGGGCTCTTTCCTGGGGCTGGGGACTGCACCCTTCACCAGGAGGATAAGCAGACAGTGTCTGCAGGCGAGAGGGCTAAAGAGAGTGAAGGAAAGACAAAGTTTCTTGAATTCAGAACAGAGGCATGGGGAACATTTTAGTATCTGCTTGGCTAATGATTGTCATGGACAGCAAACTGGAGCAGCTGGATTTGACCCATTCAATCCTACTGCCAGTAATGCCTACACACTTTTCTGCATATAACCAAGCCCAGCAGCTAATGCATGATGCAGGAAGCCTGCCTGGGTAGAGGATAGTTCCAGGGGCTGCAGAGATCAGGTTTTCCCAGAACGTTTCTTTAGACAACCCAAAAGCACAATGGGCAGGAATTTATCCTGAGTAAAGAACATGAGGAGCATTGCAGAGATTACACTGAGACCAGCCTGAATTTAGGTGATTTTATTTGAGCTGAACAGATCTCATTAACTTGCACAGGAGCTCTGCAACTATATGCAACTTTTCTGTCATCGTTGTTCAGCTGGAACATTAGTTGCACCTCATCTGTCAACCAGCTACTATATCCTGTAATTATATAATGACCTTTTACTTTGTGGTTTTCTTCTGCTCACCCAGTTGTTCAATGAGTTGAGTTTGTGGGTTTGCTCTTCATTTTTCCGATAGGTATGGTATGAGTGAAGATAATGTGAGAGCAAAAGAGCAGATGACATCTGTACTAATGCTTTAGTAAAATCTGTTAAGACAATTCTCAGTGTTTTGTACAGCCTGAAATTGCATTAAACTGTCTACAGAACTAAAGCAGCATAGAGCCTGACAATTGAAGTTTGCACACAAAGAACTGCCTTGGGCAAATTTAAGAAGTCCACCCTTCACGGCAAATGACTGTAAGCATGTTGTCCTCCTCCGTGTTTTCTGCCAAGGTGCTGATACATACTGCAAGTTTTACTTCTTACTGCCTCTTCAATTCTGACTACACAAAGCGTGGCTATCAAATGCCTGATATATTGTATACTGTCCATGAAAGCGTTGAGTTACAAAGCACAGAAGACCTACACGTATTTTGTAGCAATAGCTGTCAGAGGAATTTTTGGAAAAAAAAAATCCCCTGTTAAAAATAGTCTCAATTTTTCGCTTGACTGAACTGTAAAAGATTTGTTTCCCTAATTATACAGACACAATGGTTTAACTTGAGTTGCAAAAGCTTGCTGTTATTCTTCATCAGCATCTCTAATTCAGCAATAGCATGTCTGCAACATTGAGAGAAAACAGAAAAAGATTTGTGGTTTCTGCCATTATCAGTTATGGTATCAAATCCATTTTAGTGCTGAGGTGAGACCCTAAACATGTTCCTGTTAGAATAACTCTTGTTCAGCAGATACTGCAAACTGTCGGGCACGGAGAGGCTTTCAGGAGCTGCTGGCTATGCATGCAGCAGATGCTGGGCTGCAAGGTTACTCTGTTGCTGTTAATGGGATAATAGGGCATCATACTCTGCTATGAAGGACCTTAAGTACCTCAAATTAGACTCATTCATGGAAATACTCAAGCTGTATTAGCATTGAGTTTGAGCACAGAATACGTGCTCATTCTTTTTTCATTTCTACTTAACTGGTTTTCCTGAATTTCCACTGTAAGAAATAACAGATTTCTCCTTTGACCTTCCTGTTGAACCTCCACCAATATGCATCTTGCTTTGCTTTGCCTTCCACCTCCTGCATTTTCTTGTTCTATTTCCTAATAGCATCTTCTATCACTTTCAATGAGGACATTATCTTCCTTCCTTTCTTACAGGAAGAGGAGCTCACAAGATCACTGGTGTCAGAATATGAATCATTATTTTTCTTTTTTAAAACTTTCTTTATGACTCTACCAATTCTCAGCCAGTACCGTAGCCCTTTGCTACAGTCTCTCCACCTTTCTGCTACTCCTTTTCTCTCACTTTCCACTTTCAGCATCTCCTCTAGTTCTCCACCTAGTCTCCCCAACACCCTGCAGTATTTCTGGCCTCCTGCAGACTCTGCCTCTATTCTGCTTCAGGGAAATTCCATTTGCAGCAAACCCCCGTGCTGATCCACCTGGCTCTCATGCCACCAGGCATCCTGCTACTTTCATTGCACTCCTTCCTAACCATGACCCATTAGGACTGGTCCTGTATGCAAAGTATGTAGTGCCTCACATGTTGAAACCCCTGATGACAAAGAACCTTCAAAAAAGTAAAAAGAAGTTACACAAAAACATTGTCCTAGCTTGTTGGCTTCCTTAAGCTTTGAAAGCTGTCGTTAACTACGGGCTTCCTTTTGGCTGAAGTCTGTAAGTGACAATGTTTGCAAGCATGGTGCTCATTAGCAGCCAGGATGTGTGAGGCCAATGCTCCTCTTGCAAAGCACATTTAATTTTATCAGATAATCAAGCTATTTTTAATCACAAAGTGCTCTTTCAAAATGACAAGAGCATGCATGATCCAAAAAATGAACAGATACAGAGGCAACCAGTTCTATTTTAAAACCTCTGCTGAGAAGATAAAAATGATTCTGGGGCTGAAGTGCTGTGTTCCAACATTTACAGGCTTTCTTGTCAGTTGAAGAGCTGTGGGAGACGGAAGAGCAAAAATCAAGTTAGAGAGATAATACACAGGAAGCCAATGCTACATCAGGTTAAAAACAGCCAGTGCTTTCAGTGACAAACTTGGAAACCAGAATGGAAATACTGCTACACTAAACTACGCAGAACACGTCTACTCTGTCCCTCTTTTTCTTTATAAAATAGCATGAAGCAAAGAATTATCACCAAGAAATGGCAGAAGTCAGATGCCAGCCAAGCTGCTTCATGTATGAACAAAGAATCTGTCTGCCTTTCTCACACACTGAGTTATCACGCTCTTGGAAGAAAATGAAGATCATCTATTTAAATAGTGTCTGTATGAATCATAGGAAAAAAAAAGGTTATTGGGGAAGATCATCCCCCTTATCACTACTATTAGTGTTGAAGACAGAACAAATTCAAATCAAACTGAAAGCCAAGACAAGCCAGGGCTGACCTCCTCCCAGCTCTCTGAGGTTCTCAAGCTCTTTTAGAATCCTAAGTTTCTTCACCAGACAGTGGTCAGGTACTGGAACAGTCTTTCTGGGGCAGTGGTCACTGCGCCAAGCTGGAGTTCAAGAAGCATCTGGACAGTGCTCAGACAGATGGTCTGATTTTTGGGTGGTCTTGTGTAGGAGAAAGGAGTTGGACTTGATGATCCTTAAGTATCCCTTCCAACAATACTCTATGATGCTAGCTGTGGTGCGATTCCTGCTCTCTCTCCACTCCAAAAAAGCTCAAACCTAAAAGAACTGAAGTGACCATTTTCAGGATGATCCTGCTTCAACACAGGAACCTCACTATGAAGGCACAGGACAAAGCATTCATTGTGATTCTTTTTTTGGTTTGATAGTCTTTCAAGAACTTCCTATGTTTTTATATTAGTGAAAACGTAGTCTGTGGTAAAGTGATTTGTGCCTTCTGTTTTCCAGAACAGTTGCCACAGACGTTTGTAGCTCCATTGTCTGAAAGCTCAGTGCAATGCATGTGTATTTTTATTTCTATGGTCTCTCATAGATCTAGCAGGCCATCTTACTCCTACATGTCCTACAAAGGGACAACCTCATTAGCTACATTTATCCATTTTCATCTGCATCTTGGTAAGTTCATAAATCCTCCAAAATTATTATCATGCCACACAAGTCAAATGTGCTAGAGCTCCTTGAAATACTAGATGAGCACATACTTCGCATAGGTCAAGGTTTTTCAGCAAGTCCATGGCCTAGTATTGACAAAAGTGCTTTTATTCTGTCATCCTCCTGTACTTAAGAAGTTCTAAATGAAATTCTGGCTGTAACACAGCAGGAGATGATGCTTAGACTGATTTAGCTTGCTGTTTAAAAAGCCCAAAGCCACAGTGAACCTAAATAGGGAAATATATGTTGGGGCAGAATTTCCTTTCAGATTTTTGTACATTATTCTGCTCTGGAACCCAGGAGTCTTGTTTGGCTCCATCTCCTCACTTAGCACACTATAAACTGCGGGAAGCCAAGTCTTTAACACTTATTTAGCAGAGGAGAGTGTTAGCAGGCAGGTGGCTGGCCCCCCACCTGGGTAGGGCAGACACACGACTTTTCTTCCGCATCACTTTGTATCCCTCTTATGTAACCCAATAAATCTGAAATAAGGAAAGCCACCAAGATGATCAGAAAGCTGGAGCACCTTTCCTATGAAGAAAGGTTGAGGGGACTGGGTTTGTTTAGCTTAGAGAAGATAAGGCTTTGAGGAAACCTCACTGTGGCCTTCCAGCACTCGAAAGGAGCATATAAACAGGAGTGGGAATGGCTGTTTACAAGTATGGATAGTGACAGGACAAGGGGGAATGGTTTTAAACTAAGACAGGGGAGGTTTAGGTTAGATATTAGGAGGAAGTTTTTCACAGAGGATGGTGACGCACTGGAACAGGTTGCCCAAGGAGGCTGTGGATGCCCCATCCCTGCAGGCATTCAAGGCCAGGCTGGATGTGGCTCTGGGCAGCCTGGTCTGGTGGTTGGGGACCCTGTACATAGCAGGGGGTTGAAACTAGATGATCATTGTGGTCCTTTTCAACCCAGGTCCTTTTCAACTATGATTCTGTGATTCTAAAATACATATATTATACCTACACATCCAGGCAGACAAATGCACAGCAGTTATAAGCTCTGTATCTATACACTTTCACTGTACACAGAGCATTCTTAGAACATCTATAGGTAAGGTGTCATTTCCACACAGCTATGTGTGACGTTGGTGATTAATGCTATGCCATGTGCCTCACCACAGGTGAACACACAATGTAGAGACTGCTCTGGAGGTGAAAACATCATGTATGTGAGAGCTGTGTTATTGTGGCTGAATTTCACTGTGTGCCTTGCTTAAATCTTGTTCTTTTTCTGGGACACCATCCACTGCCATGCAGTTGGCATGACAGGGATGTCACTGTCCTGCCAGATGCTCACCTTAACCAGGAACACGGGATTGGGATCCACCTGTGAGCACCTGCAGGTGTGCTGCACATTTTGATGCCGACTGTTGGAATTAAAGCACAGAACTGCAGGGGTTGGAAAAGGACCTCTGCAGATCATTTGCTCCGACCCTCAGCTGCATGCAGCAGGTTCCCACGAAGTCAACATCTCATTGACTTCCACCTCGAATGAAGAGATGTATTTAATCTGTTCTTAGCAGCCTAAAAGAGGCGACATCCTAAGCCTGAGGAGGTAGCACCGTGTCCCCGGCTAGTTAACCAGACATGGGTACGAGGGGACACCAGGAGGTCCGGACGTGCCGCGGCAGTGCCCACTTCAGGCACAGATGTCCGCGCTCAGCCGCCGCGAGCACCGAAACAAAAACGCGGCTGAAACTTCTGAAACCCACAGCAGACTGGAAAAGCCGCCTCTCACCCGGTCCCGCCTCTGAATAGGCATTCGCACTCTTCCCATCGCTGCGGCGCGCTCTCTCTCTGGACAGCTAACAGAGCCCGCAGGACCCAGCCCGCCTCCTCAGCTCCTGCCGACACTCCCCCCGTGCTGAGGAGAGCGCCGCAGCGCTCCTCCCGCCGGACGAACGTTGGGGCAGCGAAGAGGCGGCGAGGAGGCGGCGAGGAGGCACCCCGCGGCTCGGCACAGTCCCGAGGTCGGGGCAGCGCCTCAGGCGGGTCGGCGGGGGCAGGTGCGGCGGTTCCGCGCGGCGCCGTGAGGCGGCGGCCGTGGCCGGCGTGCCCGTGGGCGTGCTCCCGGCGGGAGGGCCGCCCCGAGCCCACACCCCCGCCGCCGAGCGTTCGCCTCCTTCGCCGAGAGCCGGCGCGGCGGCGGCCGCTCGCTCTCGGGCCGCTCCCCCCCCGCCATGAAGGGCCGTCGGCGGTGGTGCTGGCGGGGGGAGCACCGCCGCTTGGCGCTGCTGCTGGCGCTCTACACGCTGCTGCTGCTGCTGCTGGTGCCCTACGTGCTGGACTACGGAGCCCGGCGGGCGCGGGCGGACGAGGAGCCGCTGCTGCGGCGCTGCCCCAGCCTGGAGGAGGCGCTGAGCGAGTGGGGCTGGGAGCAGCGCCCGCCGCCGCCCGGCGACGACGACGACGACGACGAGGATGCGGCGGCGGCGGCGGGGAACGGCAGCGGGGCGGGCAAGCGGCACATCTACCTGCACGCCACCTGGCGCACGGGCTCGTCCTTCCTGGGGGAGCTGTTCAACCAGCACCCCGACGTCTTCTACCTCTACGAGCCCATGTGGCACCTGTGGCAGGCGCTGTACCCCGGCGACGCGCTCAGCCTGCAGGGCGCCCTGCGCGACATGCTGCGCGCTCTCTTCCGCTGCGACTTCTCCGTGCTGCGCCTCTACGCCGCCCCCGCCGCCCCTCGCGACCCGCTGGGCGCTGCGCCGCCCGCCGCCAACCTGACCACGGCCGGCATCTTCGGCTGGCGGACCAACAAGGTGATCTGCTCGGCGCCGCTCTGCCCCGCCGCGCCGCGGCCGCGCCGCGAGATCGGCCTGGTGGACGGCGCCGCCTGCGAGCAGCGCTGCCCGCCGCGGGCGCTGCGCGAGCTGGAGGCCGAGTGCCGCAAGTACCCGGTGGTGGTCATCAAGGACGTGCGGCTGCTGGAGCTGGGCGCGCTGCTGCCGCTGCTGCGGGAGCCCGGCCTCAACCTGCGCGTGGTGCAGCTTTTCCGCGACCCGCGCGCCGTCCACAACTCGCGCCTGAAGGCCAAGCAGGCGCTGCTCCGCGAGAGCATCCAGGTGCTGCGCAGCCGGCACCGCGCCGAGCCCCGCGGGCCGCCCCGCCCGCAGCAGCCTCCGCTCCCGCCCGGCCTGGGGCTGCTGGGCGCCGGGCGGGCCCCCGCGCAGCACCGCGCCGAGTTCTTCCTCGGCGGAGCGCTGGAGGTGATCTGCCAGGCGTGGCTCCGCGACCTGCTGCTGGCCCGCCGCAACCCCGCCGCGCTGCGCCGCCGCTACACGCAGCTGCGCTACGAAGACCTGGTGCGGGAACCCCGCGCGCAGCTGCGCCGCCTGCTGCGCTTCGCCGGCCTGCCCGTGCCTCCCGCCATGGAGGCCTTCGTGGTCAACATGACCCGCGGCGCCGCCTACTCCTCCGAGCGGCCCTTCCTCATCTCCGCCCGCGACGCGCGGGAGGCCGTACACGCCTGGAGGGAGCGCCTCAGCCGCCAGCAGGTGCGGCAGGTGGAGGCGGCGTGCGGCGAGGCCATGAGTTTGCTCGCGTACCCGCTCAGCGCCGGGGAGCGGCGGTAGGGGATGGATGGAGATCCTCCGGCAGCCAGCGAGGGGCGAGGTGGCCGTGTGCGGCGCGGCCGTCGGGCGGCAAGATCTGAGCGTCTGCTCTGAAGGGGCGTTGGGGACGGCCGCCAAGCTTTGAGGGGACAGCAGGGATGGGCTTCTGAGAGTTCTGAGGTGTTTGGTAGGAGAGGTCCTCACCGGATGGCATCGAGCTCCAAGGCCTACTGGACATGAAACTGACGTACCAAGAGTTGTAAGTTCTTAAAACTTGTATTAAATTGATAAAGACTCTGAGCAAACACTCAGAAAACTCATATAAGAGCATCGCCCTTTCCAGAGCATAAAACATATCTGGTTACACACTGTTACAACACGTGAAGAAAGCATTTGTGGAACTCCCTGTGGGATTTGGCTGCCCATGCCTGGCAGGAGCCGCTCTGCTTATGGTCTAGTTACCCTACAGGCACTGCCCGTACCTCCCTCAGCTCCCACCTGCAGCTGTGCCCTCTGAGCACTGGGAGGAGCAACATGAGCATTTGTCTGCTTCTGTGTCTTGAGGACATGTGTTCCAGAAAGTCTGCACTTTTCTAAACTAGACTGTAATCCTTTTTTAAAGAGAAGTGTTCTAAGAAACTGATAGGTGTGATACCAGTGTTGAACGTGCTTTTTGCAGATTCCTTTAGAAGTGACATTATCTGGGAGGTGAATGCTTGACATTTCCATTTTGTTTTCTCAATCAGCTGAGAGAATGCCATTCTATCCCAGCTTCCTGGCTGAGACAATGAGCTGCACAGAGCTCCCATGCTCACATCCCCTCCCAGCGATAACATCCTCTCAGCTGTAGCTCCTGCATGTGGGCAGAGCAAACGCTGCCACACAAGGCTGAGCAATCCATCCTGGCAAAAGAAGTCCCCAACTAAAAGTCTGTATTTATTTAAAAAAAAAAAAAAAAAAAAAAAGCAACACATCCTTAAGTTTCATTTTGGGTTTTCAGATGTTGTTTTCCTGTAGATGTTCTGGGGTTCGTATGAGGAGGGTGTGCATGTGTGTGCATGCAAGTCTCTTTTTTTTTCCGTTGCTTACTTGGGGACAGAAGGTTGAAGATTTGTGGGCACTCACTGTAACTTTTTAGGAACTGCTCTTGCGTCTGTTCTGATCTGACAGCAGCTAAATGGTACCTTGGGAGTACATAAGGCTGTGGAGATGCTGACATACAATCCTCAAGCACAAAGTGAGAACATGAGCTTCAGATGGAGGATAATCCAGGCTCAGAACAAAGCTGTGTTTATATAAAGTGCTGGAAACGAAGGCAGCTCAAAGAAGTCACGTTATCTTACAAGACACGTTTGCATTGCATTGTAGTTTTTCATGCTTTGGGTGTTGCACTGTAAAACATGTCAGTGTGTTAGGGCCAACCGTAATTTACTGTGGCTCTTTTTCTTCCTTGGCCTTCCCACCCAAGAGCAGTGCCATTAGCATTGACACAGATGCAATCAGGAGCATGCTATTTGTGCTGGTCTGTGTTCAGCAAGTTGCAGCCTAGGAACTGTACGGTGCAGCTGTTAAGCACTCACTTCACTTGGCAGAGAACCTCATCGTGCCAGCTCAGGATGCAGTGGTGTGACACAAGGAGCTGTGGGAAACACACCCTCAGGTTCACTTTTACTGGTTTGTTGTGAGAAGTGTTGTTGTCCAACCGAAATTCATGCTTACTGCTGATAAAATCCACTAATTGTAAACTAGTCTGTTTTCTGAAACAGTTCCCACACTAGACAGATGTGTTTTCTGTATCAAGATTTATTTTTTCTCCACAGAAGTTTCCTGTTCTCTTTGTTAGTGGTTCATTCAGTTTTTTTCTCACCCCAAGCTGTTCTCCTAAGACCCAGTCTAGTTCTTGTCTTTTTGTGTGTGTGTGTGTACCATGAGAAGGGCTCTGTTCTGCAAAGTGTATAAAAATACAGCAAGTGCAATTTCTGTTTTGTGTTCAGGGCATGAGAGTTTATTAGAAGGCCCTGTAAAAAGATCAGCGGGGAACAAACAAAACTGAAAAATGAAGAAGTAGCAGTGAGAGTGCAGGATGTGCAAGAGCACCAAGGGTTAGACAGCAATTGCTCAATGGCAGATGTTGTGACTGCAGCACTTCAGCCTGGGCAGGACCTGCTGCAATGCCACCATCCCAGGAGAACAGCTGAGGCTCACCACCTACTTTGCTCCTAAAGCATTGTGATGGATGTTTACAGCACATCCTTGTTGGCCTGGTAACCTTGTAGGAAAAACATTGTAGTGTCAAACAACAGCATCGGTCCGTGCCTGAAAGGACAGAAGAAATGTGTGGGGTTGGGGGTGGGTGCTGGAGCTTTGTGGGAAGAGCTCTCTGGAAGGGCACCCAGCCTGCTGGGTGTTGGATGCAGGACAGCCAGGGTTAAGCTGCATTTTGGCAGTGGCTGCTCTTCTGTGGCTTGGTTAATGAGCTCTGCTGCTGCGCTGGGCATCTTCTAGAACACAAGGGACCGGTAAGCATGCTGCAGCTGAGCTGAACTTGGCAGGCTGGGAATCAGTCGGTGCTGGGCCGCAGAGCTTTAGTGGTTTAGACTGAGATTTGGGAACAGTCTATGCTTGTGTCACGTTCCATGTAATGAATTAACAGGTTTAATCTGTTAAGTCGTAGTTGGAACTGGGAACAAAACCGATGAATGCTTACACCATTATTTCTGTCATCTGGCTTTACTTTTTACTTTTTACTGGTTTATTTTTTGATCATGGTGCGTTTGCCTTAAGGGAGGTAGAAACTTGAGTCCTCTAATCATATGTAAAGTGCTTTGCTCTAAGCGAGGTATTTCCGTGCTGGAATTGCTAATTGCTCTGTTCCCATCTTATATCTGTACTTAAACTGCTGGGCAACAACTGCAGTGACACACTTGTGAGAAGCAGTGAAAGCGCAGAGTGAAGAAACACACAGCCCCTTGTGTTACTTACACGTGCTGACACATCACTTGCAGATCCCCACGCTGTGTACTCACATACTTTAGATACCATGGAGATGTTTTTGTTGCACTGAGGTGTTTATTTCTTCGGTTTCTGTTTGCCAGCACAAAGCTCTCGCTGATGCAGAATCCACCAAGGAATGCTGGAGCGGTCGTGGAGAATGGTAGCAAAGTCACTTATGGAGGAGCTGTGGTGTTGCATTGCTCTGCTCGGTGCTGTCCCCGCTCACTGAATATGGTGAAAAGTTCTGAGTTTCTACATGTAATTCTCTTCACACATCACTACTGCAGCTTTCAGTAAGCCAGATTATGAAAACCAGTGCAGAACTCCTGGGTTTATTACAGTCATGCAATTGGACAACATTTTGGTGAAGAACAGAGCTCTGTAGACCCAAAGGCATTGAAGTGGTGGTTTCTGCAAGCATGGGACTTGATGTACTGCCTGCCAGTGATGCTGTCTTTGGCACCAGGCAAGTGTGGCTTCCATCACCAAGCTGTTGTGCCCTGCTGATGACCTGCACGCTGTTTCTTGGTGTTAGTGAACAGGAATCAGGGCTTTCCCCGATGCCGCCAAGTTTTTCTCCCTGTTTCTAACTGTCTAACTTTGACAAACTTCAACTGTATTTAGGCTGAATCTTTTCCTGTTGGGCTCGAGGTTTGATTCTCTTTGGGGAACTTAATTCAGTGGAGTGCATCTTCTTTAAAACCAGGGTTGGGATGTGGTGGTGTTGCACCCACATCCAACTGCTCTCAGAGATGGCTCTGTGAGGTCATTTTGTCACTGTGGCGCTGTGGGAGAAGTTTGGGCTGGGGGAATGACTTCCATGTAAGCAATGCACGTGTTTGGTTTTTACTGTTACTACTCTCAGTTGGCCAAATCTTTGCAAAAAAACTGTTAGCATGTGCTAGTAAAAGTGGTTTTTGTATGTTTACGTGTCTTTTATTTTACACCAGAAAACATCTGCATTGGTCTTACCTTCAGTGAACGCTCTCAAACCTCTGTGTTCTCATGAAAAAGGCACATGTATGATGGCAGTGTCTTAATTACCCATGCTCAGGGTGAATTAACTCAGACTTTTAGTAGATACAGAGAAATATCAAGTGCAGTAGAAGCCCTCTACCTTGGAGAAGACAGAGCTGTTCATTCTGTTTAGCCTGAAAGGAAAGATGGAAGGAGGACAGCAGCGTGCAGCAGAATGAATAGCAGAGAGGCAGAGAGGTAGTCATGCCATGGACAGCTTTGGCACCAGAACAGGGATTTGTACGTGAGTAGTGAATCACTTTAGCCTGGCAGCTGGAAGTGTGGTTCTGGAGCAGGCTTCCAAATGGAGTTTGTTCCGGAATACTCTGTAATAAGTTCACACCATGTAAAAATTCTGGTCATTTTGTCTTTACCACGATTTGAGTACAGTTTACCAGAGCTGTACTATAAATGAAAATGAGAGCAAAAACCACATCATTAACTCAGTAATTTTTGCTCTGTTTTCTCGGAAGTCAGGAATGCCCCCAGCAGCCAGGATGCCTGCTGATAAAAGTGCTCTCTGCCATCAGTTAGAATCATTTCTTGCTTTAAGTCTTTTTATTTCTCCCTGTGGGTGCAGAGAACAGTCTGCCACCATTTCCTTCTGGAAACTTTGTCGCTTTGCCTTAGCAGAAGCATATGTTATACGATTGTTTATTACACAACAGCAACAAGAAGCACAAAAAAACTCCATGTTAATCAGCTTTAAAGCTTATTAGCTTCCTGTTCAGGCTGCAGTTGTACCATTCTAGTTCCGACACAGCACTCTGGGGCTCATTCATCCTTTTGCACTGAGCAACTTCCATGCTCCATGTGACTCAAGCCACAGAACTCCTCCAAGTGCTGCCTTAATGCCACCATATCAGATAACCAGATAACCAGATAAATGTTTGTACAACATCAAATTCGTGAAGAGAGGTGTTCTCACCTACCTGTCATGCCTTGAGTTGCTTCTTTCCGATTGAGTCACTATTATACTCCTGAGGAGTGTAGTATGAATTTCATTTTCCACCATAAATTGTAAATTGGAGCCATAGCTTGCAGCGATTCTTGGTAAATCCTTACCAGAATATTTATGCAGGTGGACTCTTCTGTGAACTTACAATCAAAGCTGCTACATTCACACTGGAAGCATCAAGCTGATATTACTCAAACTTTGTTCCTGGGTTGAAAAGGAGCTAACCTTTATCTTCTGACAAGATTTTATGTGTAGTTGTCTTAATACTTCCATGGAGAATAAACTTCTTGCTGCTCTTGGCTCCCTGCTCTAGGTTAATGTGTTCCCTGTAGACTGGTCATGGTAACCTTGAAGGAAACTCCTAGAAAGCAGTTTTAAAACCAAGCAAACTCAGATCATTTTATAACTGACTTACACGCGGCTTGCTGTGGAAGTACGGCAGCTGGCTAAAAAACAGTGCAGAGGAAAATGGTCTGGGAAGTGTTAGTTGACAGCCTTCTGAATATGAACCAGCAGTGTGCCCAGGTGGCCTAGGGCATCCTGGCTTGTATCAGCAATAATGCAGCCAGCAGGAGCAGAGAGGTGATCATCTCTATACTTGGCCTTGGTGATGATGCACCTTGAGTGCTACATTCAGTTTTGGGCCCCTCACTACAAGAAAGGCATTGAAGCCCTGCAGTGTGTCCAGAGAAGGGCAATGAAGCTGTGAGGGGTCTGGAGCACAGGTCTGATGGGGAGCAGCTGAGGGAACTGGGATTGTCAGCCTCGAGAAGACAAGGCTCAGGGGAGACCTTACTGCTCTCTACAGACTCACATCCCCAGAGGTGTTCAAGAACTGTGAGCATGTGGCAGTGAGGGACATGGTTAGCAGGCATGGCGGTGGTTTGATGGTTGGACTAGATGATTTCAGACATCTTTTCCAACTTCAGTGATTCTATGATTCTATTGCGTGGAATATGCTTAAATAGGAGATAAGTCTCCTGTGATGTTATGAACAGAATAATTTTGAGGTAAGCATTTGGTTAATACAACTTCTTCCTCTGCTAATGACGCTTTGATATGGTGAATGCTGAAGCAGTGAGAGGTCCCACAGAGTAATTCCCAAGACTGACTTTTGAATGTCTGCAGGCTTTTGTCTGCCTGTGAGATGGTAATTCTGCATTTGATGGCTTTAAACCAATGAGGGTAAAAAAAACTTCTGGGAAAGCAGATAGTTCCTCTTTAATGCAGCTGCAGCACTATAAGCATCTTTAGATCTGAGCACCAATTTGAAAACTACTTTGTAATGTTGTGGCTGCGACTGGTGAGATGCCAGCTTACCATGCTTCCATTGCTCAGAGTAGACATAATCATGTAGCATTTAAATACATTTTCTTGTCCCCTAAGAAGAGAAGCAGGCTTGGTTTTAACATTTTTAATAGATGTGAATTTGATAGATTTCATTAATCAGATGGTTCAGAACACCTAAACAGTGGATTTAGAAAAAGTTACATTTCTAAGCACTGCACAAATCTGAATGTGAATTTTGTTTATGAAAAACAAACAAAACTGAAGAACCTCTTTGCTGCCAGCTTCAAAAACACACACAGCTTCTGGTACTGTGAGTGTGCTGCAGAAGTCAGTCGGTCCTATGTGTGTGGGTTAGCCTGGTGGGAATAACAGCTTTCACTTAGTGATCCCATTCTTGCTTAGGGAAAACAGGAGGTCAATGGATGAACAAAATTCAGTTTCTTTGCAAACACTGAACTTGGTTTAAACACCTATGATATCTTGCAACAGAAAAGCGATATTAGGTTGCAAACACAAACATCTTTATTGTTTATATTAGGGAATACACAGAATGCCCGGGGCAAAGAAAGACATTATCGAACTTCCACAGCTCATCAGACACAGTTCAGTTCTTAATCAGCATCTCATACCACTATTTCCACTCCTCCCCTCTTTGATCTAGTTCAAATATCCAGCTGGTGTTTGCGCACTGAGAAGTTACTGAGAACCCTTAAAAAGCCTAATTAGTCACAACTTGAGAAGGATACTCCCAGCTATCTGAGAAAAACGTAATGGAAAAGAGCAATAGATTATTTGGATTGGAAAAAAAAAAAAGGACAGAAGATCTGAAAACAAGTAGCATTAAAAGCATCAGTTGCTCATTGTCCTGAACAAAGAAGCCCTGTGGTTGTAGGCAGGAAATAGCTGTAATCTTCTTAGGGCTTTGCTTTCCAATATAACACTTGGTAATGTTGAAGAAGAATTCCTTTCTCATTAAATACCAGATGTGAACTTCATCCCTTACCCGATTACATGGTTTTGCACGTTCACGTTTCAAATGCCCAAACCTACTGAACTACAGCAAACCATGACTTCTCACATTGAAATTTACTGCAGAGCTTCCTTCCCTTCCTGAGCGCTGGGTGAACTGGAGCAAGAAGGGTGGCTTGCCCTCACTCAGAGCAGGTAGAGGAACTGCACTACCTTGTCTGGAAGTTCCTGCTGTGCATGTACAGTGTGATATTGGAAAAGTTACACTCTCAAGAGCAGGTGTAGGCTTCAGCCCAACTTCATGACTGGAAAGGATCAAGAAAGACTGCTATCTAAAACACGTTCCAGTTCCAACCTCACCATACTACCCTGACTCTAACAACCTTCCGCTAAATCACGTCCCTGAGCACCACATCCAAACGGATTTTAAACACATCCAGGGATGGTGACTCCCCTACCTCCCTGGGGAGCCAATTCCAGTGCTTCACAACCCTTTCTGTACAGAAGTGTTTCCTGATATCCAACCTAAACTTACCCTGGTGCAACTTGAGGCCATTTCCCCTCATCCTGTCACCAGTGAGAAGAGACCAGCCCCGCTCTCACTGTAAGCACCTTTCTGATATTGGAAGAGAGCAATAACGTCTCCCCTCAGCCTCCTCTTCCCCACACTAAACAGCCCCAGTTCCTTCAGTCTCTCCTTGTAGGACATATTCTCCAAGCCCTTCACAAGCCTTATTGCCCTCCTTTGGACCTGCTCCAGTGGCAGTCCCCTCTATCACACCCATATTGATGTACATCTACATTTTACTGCTGCTTATAATAATATTTATTGTCAGCTGTTTGTGGCCCTTTCTTAAATAACAGGTAGTCTGAGCAAGTGTTGAATACTCTTATGAGGGAATCATTAATTACATTTAAGGATGGGAACTCTGGTTCTGCGTTGTGAGGACACAGCTGAGCTGCTGGCATTAACCTCAAGAGAACAATCCACCCTCCTGACTTCTCAGCTGAAGTACAGAACATACATGCACGTGCCAAGCTGCCACCATCACCAATCAAATCAGAGGTTCGATAGATGACCTGAATCCAGATGGCATGGCCGTGGGTTCTCCTGGTGCAGCACACAGTAACTCCACGTAACTCCAGTGACCTGTACAGTAGCGGTAGGAGCGCATACATACCCGCTACTTCTCAGCAACTCCAAGGTCTACATTGAGCTGTGAACACAGTGTGGAAAGTAAAGACAAAGCACTTGGCTGACCTGTAACAGGTGTCTTTGTTCACAATGAACCTGAAACTTTTAACAAAGCAGGAGCTCCATGCAACACGCAAGCCTCTCATCTTTGGAAAGGAGTGCAAGGATGAGGAATTATCCTTGTGTTCAAACGTAGCCAGGAGTACCAGCTGTGGAATTCTCTTGAAAAGGCAGGCAAAAGAAAGGGAAAGGCATAATTAGGTAAGGGATGGAAAACAGGACCAGCTGATGATCTGGTAGCAGTTTCCCGCCTAGTCGTCTTGTTTATCATTTTGGTATATAGCCTGCAGCAATTATGTCACTGAGAGAACCAATAAACCTGATTCTGCCCCTTCCAGTCATGGCCTAAACCAATGTCAAGAGCCCAAGCCAGCAATTTCTGCCTGAATGTACTGCCACTCTGTTGTGTTGTTTCATGTCAAGCCATGCTGCACCAAGACAAAACATGGGGCAGCACTCACAGGTGTGGTTTCATGGCTCTAGGCTTAAGTAAGCAACTCTTGTAGAACGCAGGGGAGGTCTTCCTTGCTTTTCTTTTTTAATGAAGCAATCCACACAAAGCTTATCAGACTAACTCCATACAGCAGACGCAGGGTGCACTGTAGCAATTAAGTAACAATGTCAGTAGAGACTAGTCACTAACAGAGTATAGAAAGAATGTCCTGGGTTGAAAAGGACCACAACGACCACATGGTTCCAACCCCCTGCTATGTGCAGGGTCACCAACCCTGTCTGCACCGACCATTGAACTTCAGGTCACATTATCCTCCCCAACAAGATCTTGAAATCTCCCTTCTTTCCAGGGGATGTTGATTATGGCCCTCTCTCAAAGAATTTGGTCTAATACTGTGCTTTGAAGGAATGGGCGGACTCCATTACCTGGCAGCTTGTGCAGTGCACTGTGTACTTTTGGGCTTTCCATGAGTTACGGAGCAGGGGGTGCGTATCATTTGTGGTATGCTTTGCCAGGACTGTTTGTTTGTTAGTGCACATTTGGAATTGTTGTCTGTTGAGCATTTGCTAACTTAAGACCGTAATTGCTTAAGGACAATGTATTCAGTAAATATATATTTAACCACCTGAGTTGTGGTCAGTGAAGTGTGTTAACTGAAATCTATTCCCCGTCTATCTACTATCCCTAGAACACAGCTTTTACAATACATTTTTATTTTTTCCTCTCTTCTTTTTCTCCTCTGTTTAGTTAAAGAATAACCCATTGCTATTTAACATCATCAAAATACTGTGACCTGCTATTTCACCATGGTAATTACCCATCTCCTGGCATCCTGTTTGCTGCCATTACTCTGTGCTGACACCAAGACAAGTCAGGCAATCTGGGACCAAAATTTGGAGTCATTGGATGACAGCTTCTTTGATTAAACTACGAGCCAGAAATAAACTTCATGAATATGCTGTAACACGGGACTGCACGGCCTACTTCTCCCTGCCCCAGCAATAGCAATGTCAGAGACGTTATTAGTGAAAAATACATTCAATCTATTTATTATAGGCTGAAATCAAATATTTTAACAGTGTAGCAAAACCCTTTTAAGTCAAGCACTCACTTTCTCTGAGGGAACACATTTTTTTTCCTCCAAATAACTACATCAAAGTGGGCTGCAAGTGTAGTATTTCCAATTACTGCTATCTAATTGACCAGATTTCCACAAGCTGCACAGCACAGCTCTGGCATTGTGCTCAGGCATAACAATGAAGCCTGAATACTTCCACCATTTTTTATTTTTATTTTTTTTTAACTTGCATATCGAATGTTCTTATATGGGATGCCTTTGAGTTCAGAAACATTTAAGAAATGCAAGAGACCAAAGGCACCTGAAAATTAAACAAAAAGTATTTTGTTACCAAACACTAAAGCTAACCTGAATGTTTGTTTCTCCAGAAATATGACTCTGGGCTCTGCTGCCCATTTACGTGCACCAATACACATCTTCTCCAGCTCTGTACTACAGAATATGGGCCTGGGAGGGCCACTGCCTTTACTCATACCACTGCAACAGGGCTTCCCCCCCCACTGGCACCTATCATAGAATCATAGAATCACCAAGGTTGGAAAAGACCTCCAAGACCATCCAGTCCAATCATCCACCTGCCACCAATATTTCCCCAGTAACCCACATCCCTTAGTACAACATCTGAGTGTTCCTTTTACACATCCAGAGATGGTGACTCCACCAAATCCCCGGGCGTTCCAGCTCCTGACTACTCTTAGTAGAATTTTTTCCTAATATCCAAACTGAGTCTCCCATGGTGCAAACCTACTGAGGGTGCACTCAATCCCCTCGTTCAGGTCATAAATAATGATACAGAACAGGACAGGCCCCAGTATCGACCCCTGAGGAACACCACCTGTGCCTGGTCACCAGCTGGATTTAATTCCATTCACCACTCCTCTCTGGACCTGTTCGTGCAGCCAGTTCTTTACCCAGCAAAGAATGTACCTGTCCAAGCCACGGGGAGCCAGTTTCCCCAGGAGAATTCTGTGGGAAACAGTGTCAAAGGCTTTGCTGAAGTCTAGGTAGACTACATGAACAGCCTTTTCCTCATCCACCTGGTACGTCACTTGGTCATAGAAGGAGATCAGGTTGGTCAATCAGGACCTGCCTTTTGTGAACCCATGCTGGCTGGGCCTGATCCCCTCCCTGGTTGTCCTGCACGTGCCAAGCGATCTCTCTCGAGATGATCTGTACGGCACTGAGCTCACCAGCACAGCATGGGAAAAAGCTGGGAAGTCCTTTACTCCAGTATATATTATCATAAACTGCCTGTTAAGTTTTGGTCCCCAGATGAAGCTTCACACTTCAACGGTATTTTGAAAGTCCACAAGCCCACCCAGGTAGGGTGGTGCGTAACAGACCATGATTAAGAAAGTAGCATAAGATAAAGGTGTATTGGATAGAGTGTCCAAACCAGATAGTTTATTAACTGAAAATGTGAATCAATCCCAGTACTTAAGCCCTTTCCCTGTCACAAGTACCTAAGTTCTGTGCAAAAGCCTGTATAAATCACATAACAAATCAAGATAGGGCATTTCATCTGAGTCCGCACACAGATTCAACTATGATTGCCTGCACCTACATCTTGTCTGTGTCTATCCATGATTAAGGCACTTTCACATTCAGACTGATGTTACCTTAAAAACGACATCCAAACTTACTGAAGGCTTTTTAGATTCAAGAAAATAGAATGAAATTATTAAAAATAAAAAAATCATTAAACATTCCTTACCTTGCCCTAGATTAGAATTGAATCAGGCTTTCCTTGTAAAAGCCTTCAAATCTATGATGAATTAGGATAGGGGACAGTTGAATTCCTGCTCTGTTATCCCATCACCCTTTCTTTAGGATAAGTTATGCAGAAATCTGCCAAACTCAGCATTTGGGACTGTAAGATTAACAGCAACAATTGTTTACAATGCTGCTCCTGCAGTAAAGCTGCCTGTTAAAGCCATTTCCTGGCTCTGAAATTCACTGTTTCCTCCCCTCTTTCCTTCTCTTTCACTTTATGGGCACATTTTTCAGAAGGGCGCTCCCAACATCACAAGCCAAGAGGAATCTGTGGTTTCGCACTGCAGTGTGCAAATCTCTTCTCCAAACTTGGGTCATACGACCCTCCTAACTCCACAAGTAAGGTTTGTGTCAGCTGCTGCTTGAAAAGAACAGTTTTCATTGTAAGGACATTTGAAATTGTTACTCAGGGTGTTTTTCTCTTCGGAACACTTTCATGCTACAAAGCAGCTCCATCCTTCTTACTGTGACGCTAGTTACGACAGATTGCACAAAAGCTGTGTGGGGTATTTACTGCCTTCTCTCCTGCATGATTTCCAGTCATCTCTTACCCTCCCTTGTTTATAAATCCCAGTGGGTCATAAGTTCCATGTTTTGGAGAGGAATATTCCCTGCTGCTGATGTATCTGCAAGTTCCCTGTTTCTCCTCAAAAAGGTTCTCCCTTCACCTCCATCTTAAAGAAAAGCATACCGAGTTGAAACTATTGAGTACTCAAATTCCATTCCCACACTTGTGCAGAAGCAGAGACCATGTCTGCCAAGCCTGAGGTCAGGCATGTTATTCTTGCAAGCTACTTCAAACAGAGTTAAAAGAAATACCGCACCTCTCCTTAAAAGGCATGCAAAACATATTAGCATTTGGAGACTTGTTGTTCAGAATTAAGTCTGATCAATACTGCCAGAAGAGAGATTGCAAGCCAAGTTGAATTGAAGTTACACAGGAGAGACCATCATTTCCACACCAACCTACAAATGGTCCTGCTGAATGATTAAAATCACAGGATGTGACCTCCTAGTTATTATAAATCGCTCGGGCTGTTTATTAAGCTGTTGCACTTCCTACTATGAGGTCCTTCCACCTGCCAGGAGTAAAACACAGTGGCCATCATACTGGTGAGCGTCCCTAGAACCTTTGCTACATACTCACCTCAGATCAGCTCACCGCAAGTCCAGCCAAGAACACTGTTGTGGTTTTCTTTCCTCAGCTTGCATTTTCTGCAGTCCTTTCCCCAAAGGAAATTTCTTCACCGTGAAAAAACATTTTTTGTAGGCCAAAAAATTCATATCCTTGGAATAGGGCCAGACTTCGTCAATTTCCAAGTATTTAATGCTTTACCCTTAGAATAGTAGAATCATTAAGGTTGGAAAGACCAACAAGATCTTCTAGACCAACTATCAACCCATGCTTGTGACTTCTAGACCAGGTCACTCAGTGCCATATCCATGCTTTTCTTAAAAACATCCAGGGATGATGACTCTACCACCTCACTGGGCAGCCAGTTCCAATACATTATTACTCTTTCAGAGATAACATTTTTACTAATATCCAATTTGAACCTCTTCTGGCAACAACATGAGGCTATTGCCACTCATCCTATCACTGTTACTTGGGAAAACAGGCCAACTTCAACCTCACAACAGCCTCCTTTCAGGTCATTATAGACAGTGATAAGGACTCCTCTTCTATAGACGGAACAATCCCAGTTCCCTCAGCTGCTCCCCATCAGACTTGTGCTCCAGACCCTTCACAGATTCATTGCCCTTCATTTGACACTCTCTAGTTCCTTGATGCCTTTCTTGTAGCGAGGGTCCTAAAACTGAACACAGTACTCAAGGTGTGGCCTCACCAACAGTAATTACAGGGGGACAATCACCTCCCTGCTCCTACTGGCAATGCTATTTCTGATATCCTTGTTCACTGTTTATTTTCTTTAAATCAGAGAAGGTAGGTTACACTGCTCCTTTCCCCAACACAAGTCAGGTGTCTGCACATCAGACATGGAGCACACAGCAAGAACACACTTGCTCCAGTCTCCCTCTTTTCTGAGGGCTTGACTTGAAGTCAGTGCGTTGGAGCTACTACTGAAGCCCACAGAAGCATTTAAACACCTCTCACAAAAAGCACCTTGTAAATACAAGGTTAAGCCCACATTTGTAACAGGATTGCTCCTATACTGTTCCTTCTACTTACAGAACCAAGTAACAGCTCCTCACCTTTAGCAGATGATCTGCCTAGAATCCCACAGAAGGTACAAGAATTGGCTCTTGCACAAACCACCTGCAGGGTGACTTGACACAAAACACCTTTGTTTCTTACCCAGCCACCAAGATAAGCACAAATATGCCAATTTTCTACCTATTTTAGTATCTTCTAATTCTGTAAATGAATCTCTAATTCCTCTCCCAAACATTGTAGATGAATGTACAAAAAAGTTCAGGTCACTTCTTAGTCTGCTCAAACATGATGTTAGCATTATGCTTGTGTATTGTTATAGATTTGAATACAATTAAAGACTTGTTGGCATAAGAAACAGAACTCCTGCAGACCTGTCTTGTTTTAGTGTCAGGATTTGCTTCTATGAAGTACTGAAAGAAGATCAGGGACGTCATTTTTCCCATCCACAGGGACTCAAATCAGCAAACTCCTTGGTAACGTCAGGTGAAAGTTTTCAGTCTGATTGATGATGCAGAAAGCAAAAATCTGGAGGGAGGAATCTCACAGTCCCAAGTACAAGGGCAGCCATATCAGCTGCAACATCCCATGCTACTAAAGCAACACCTCATTCTGCAAGGGCCACCATCTCACACATCCTCTTTCCACGTGAAGCGTATATTAGTATGTATTGATTGCTATTCACTGCAATCTTCAACTTTGTTTTCTACTCAAAACCTCACACCAAAGTTGAAAGAAATTACATCTGCTGCACAGACAGGTCAAGCTCTTGCCAGCTTGGCTTCTTCACGGAATGGCCTGGGTTGAAAAGGACCACAACGATCATCTAGTTTCAACCCCCCTGCTATGTGCAGGGTCACCAACCAGCAGACCAGGCTGCCCAGAGCCACATCCAGCCTGGCCTTAAATGCCTCCAGGGATGGGGCATCCACAGCCTCCTTGGGCAACCTGTTCCAGTGTGTCACCACCCTCTGTGTGAAAAACTTCCTCCTATCTTAATGGAAAGGAACTGAAATGATTTTTTCGAAGACACTAGTTGGTGAAATATACTATTTCTCCAGGACAAAGAGTTGTTTTTAAATCTGCATTTTCCGATTTTTGTTTTTCTCTCCCTACTTCCTTAATAAAGGAAATGTGGGAGTTCTGAACAAGGACCAGTGAGGTAAGAAGCAGCTAGAATTGAAGCCTACCTTTGGCTGACAGTGAATTCCAATTTTGGAAGATTTAAAATGAAAAGAATAAATCAAGGAATAAAATTAAGCTTCCATATGTAGGCCTCTCTCACTATGTTGGAGAAGTGTTTCAAGCCATTTTGGAATACAGAAGTTTGACTCAATTTTGGTTGCCCTTTCACAGTCACATTTTGGGCTTACTGGCAAACTTCATTAAACCATATATCTTTGCAGTGGAATTATGAACAGGGACACAAAGGAGTCTGTACTGGGATGGTTTACTACTGCTTTCAAAAGCTCAATCTCCCCAAGAAAGCCAACCAAACAGTTTTTACTTCCAGAATTTGTACGTGGTCTTTCTCCTAAACAACAGATCTCTGCAGAAGGAGCTGCTTTTCACTCAGAGTGATCTGATACTCCCCAGCCTATCATCATTTGAATTGGAAGGAACTCTTAAAATATGACTCTAGTCCAACTCCCCTGCAATGAACAGAGACACCGACAGCTACATCAGGTTGCTCAGAGCCCTGTCCAGCCTGATCTTGAATGCCTCCAGAGGGGGGGCATCCACCAACGCTCTGGGTAACCTTCAAGATGAATGTAAAGTTTATCTCACTGTATTAAGTCCATTTACTTTAAATAAGTTGTTTTAGTGATTTTGTAACTGCTTTTTCTATTGTTAGCACTTAGAAAAAACAAAAACAAGACAAAACCCCATGAAAGCCAAGCTACAAAGAGTATAAATAGAGCATGGATCATTGCCATCTTCGTCTTTCTTGAAACTGGAGAACTCAAAGATCTGTTCTGCTCAGAGATCTTTCTTTATCAGGGTTTGTTACTCTTCACCCATTAGGAACAGAACTCGGTTTTCCCATCCCACCAATAAAAAGTTTCTTGTTTCCTCTTTTTTTTTTTTTTTTTTTTTTTTTTTTTTTTTTTAATGTCAGGCAGTCACTAAAGATCAATGCTCTGTAAAAACGTACGTTGAAGGGACACATACAGGAGGTAGATCACTCATAAGCAAACAGCTGAAAGAAAGTAGACTTGACCATAGGACTGCAGCATTTCTCTGCAGCAGCATGTAGTCATTATTAGCCCAGCATTAAGTTTAATAGTTAAGGAGAAACAGAGTGAGTATTTACTCACACACAATTTTATGAGGAACAACTGAAATGGCAGCAAGAAAGAAACCACACTTCTTAGACAAACTGATATTACATCACATTAGTGGGCCACAGAGTTGTTTTAAAAAAATAAACCTTCTGAGACATGAGAACGACACGACATTTTAGCATGCTTTGAATAGCTGAGCTGCTCTTCAAGGCGCAACAGTTTTCAGCTATCAGCAAAGACAATGATATCGCCTCACCTGGAAAATAAGAAGCGTTTAGCATCACGTTAAAGCTAGCCTACGTGTGAGTGGGCTAAGTACTAGGCAAAGATTTTCCCTTTTCACACTTAAGATGATACTACAGTTCATCACTTCTGTAGCTTAGACATTATTGTGCAATGCCCCACTCAAGTTTCACATCTACTCTGCAAAAGAGAACAGTGGTAAACACCTTTCTTTTAGGATGGACACAAATGGTAAAGCCAGTATATTTGTCTGTCCTTTTAACTAAATGTTTGCTGTTTATCACACACAAAAACTGTAAGCAGACTCCATGGACTCTTCTGAGAAATATGAAACTTCTGTGAAAGTTCAGTACTGCTTTTTTTTCCCCCCCCCTTTTCCACCTCTTTTTTCTTCACTCCTCTTATCAGCTGTTTTCCCAAACCCAAGACATATTTCCATCTTCACCTGATTTTTAGCAACCTTAAAGGGAGAGGAAGTTTTACCTCCTGACTTCTACCCGAGAGCCTGGCTCCAGGCTTGGGTCAGGTCAGCCATATCTCAGACCACAAGAAGTTGGGTGTTATTCTTTTGAGGCAAGAGGAGTTCAGCTAATGGCAGCAGTCAAGGTACCCAAAGCTAAAGGGACAAACAGCTCTCAGTGTCTTCCTATTTAAACACATGGCCAGTAACAAAATCTTATTTTCCCTTTTTTCCCTGAAATTCATTAAGTACAGACTGTAGTAACAGATTCGCCAGTGTTGCATTCATGCATCTGTAGTCCTAAGGCATACTGTCCCATTTTACCTCTGGATTTCTCAACCTTGCTAGAGAAGTAAATGGATCTCTCCACATTCAGATACATACACATTCCTCTTGATTGCCGTGATCACCACATTTATATTTCTTCTTCCACATTCACAAGCTAAGCCAAGACAAGCTCAGGTCTACGACAATGTTGTCACACACCTCTTCTCACAGGGAGCTGCTGCAGCTGAACAAGACAATCGCAGCATGCTAGTTACGCTTAGATTCAACGCGTGGTGTAAAAGAAGAGAATGACCAGTTCTCATTTGTCTGTTTTCAGACTTCTAGAAAATCCCCACTGTCAGCATCTTGAGTAAAAAATAGGCGACGTCTTCAGACCTTAGTAAAACCACTTAAACACATTCACTTGCTTCAACAAACACCCCCACCTCAAGTGGCACAGTGAGCAGCAGTCTTCCTTGATCCATCCGCAGAGCGAGAGCTGTTTGTACTGAGTCAGTAATCACGCATTGTCTTCCAGAGGAAATACCAGCCGGGTACCCCTGCTTGCAACTTCATGCTCTGCTGCTCCTAAGTCGCGTTCCAGTGCTTCCTCTGAACTGCTCTTTGTTCTCCTGCCATCAAGGCTGGTGGTGGCTGTATGGGGGCCAGAAGAACCGTTCGCAGTTATTGTTGTATCGCCGTATGTCACAGTGAGGTCGCTGTCATTGAGAATAAAATCAGAATCCTCTTCTCTAAGTTGTTCTTGATTCTGGAGAAAAAAAAAAGAGGAAAGCCTTTATACAGCGCACAGCATTAGGTCTTCACCAAAAAAATAACTGGACAAGTTCACCTACATGTCAATACAGCAGCAACAGAAGGTAAAATTCCACCATAAGAAGTGTTCAAAATAACCCTGCACCCAGCGTTTGCAGAACAGCTTGCTGTTCTCTGAATAACTACAGCCCTTGTGGGCAGACAAGGGGGATCTGAACTCAAGAACTAGATCTTCAGGCAAGTCGCTAGTGATTTTTTAGCACTGGAGTACAAGTAATATAGGAAAGAGAAGCTGTCTACCCCATTTTTTATATGACAATTTAGAAGGCTGTTCAGGAAAAACAAAGCCTAAGACTGAGTGCAATTAAGCATTTCAACTACAAAGTCTGAGTTGTATCTTTCACTACCTCGGTAAGTTCAGAAGTAAAAGAACTCATACAAACTAGTAAGAATTCACTAAATCCAAATTCTTAACATTCAAGATTTCCTTAGCAGATAACTTTTTAGTTCATGAATTAAATCAACTAACTTACGAGATATGGTTTAGTAGCTTGTGGTACTAATAGGAATGGGAGGGTGGTTGGACTGGATGATCTTGCAGGTCGTTTCCAACCTTGCGATTCTGTGATTCTATAACTGCTTACAATGTTTACCCAGTACTAAATGGAGAATCAGTTAGCCTAGTTCTTAAGAACACTGTCAATCCATGAAATTAAGACAGACTTATATAAGAAAATGCTTTCTTCATAATTTTAACTAGTTCTGAAACGTTTTCTTTTCAAAATCATTCCAAATAAATGGCTCATGAAACCCTATGAACTTATTTTGGTAGAGATGGGGTCAAATAGATTGTCAAGGACTAGAAGTTGGTGGAGTAGGTAGTGGCAAGACAAGGGGGAAAGGCTTTAAACTGAAAGAGAGCAAATTTAGACAAGGTATCAGAAAGAAACTCTTTATTGTGAGGGTGGAGAGACACTGGAACAGGTTGCCCAGTGAGGCTGTAAATGCCCACTCCCTGGAAGCATTCAAGGCCAGGCTGGATGGGGCTTTGAGCAACCTGGTCAGTGGGAGGTGTCCCTGCCTATAGAAGGGGGTTGGAACTGGGTGATCTTAAAGGTCACTTCCAACCCAAACCTGTCTATGATTCTATGAGTATAACAAAACACTTGAAGTCAGTTTTCCTACACAGCACAACACAACAGCAAAACATTAAATTGTACCATGTTTAGCATGGTCTTCATAAGAGGCAAAATGCCCAAATTGTGTTTTTCTCATAGTGGAAGAAAACCGTATTATAAAGCTTGCTTTCTCACAACCAAAAGCGAGCATTTCCCCATGCAAATAGTCCATATTGCTCAGCAGGATCTGAAATGTAAGCATGTGTATCACTGTTCTCCTCAGTAGGCTGAATGCTCTCCACACCACACTCTCAAAGTACACCATTTCTTCCCGCTATAGCAAAGGAACGAGGGCGAAGTCCAGCTGATACAGGATGCCTGTGGTTAGTCTGACCAGAAAACCCTACCTGGATTGCAGAGCAGTTCAGGATAGTTGAGACTGAGAATTCTGACTGATGTCTGATGAAAAACTCTGCTCCTAGATAAATAAAGCTTCCTGGAAAAGCTTCCTGTTTTTATTTCAGAATGAGAACCAGCCGAAGTAAGGCAGCAGAACCCTCTAGGTGGTACAGAATGTGAGCTAGTCAGGGCTGAAAGAGGTATCACGAGCTTACCAAAAACACTGCAGTTCAGTGTTAGGTGCAAGACAAGCCCTACTTACACTGAATCTAATTTCTCAGAACCATCATGTCATCCACATTTACCCTTTATTACTGAAAGTTATTGTGATAAAAAGTGCTGTTCTCAAAGAGTAAAATGCAGTTTAAGATCCCTCCTTTCTTTGATTAAAAAAAAAAAAATCACTGAACTAACGCCAGCATCTTCAAGAGAAGGTCAAAATTGAAAGGTTCTGATACAGCGCACAGAAACAACTTTCACAAGCTTTCTATTGAAAAAAAGTCTTGGAAACAAGTCTAAGACAATTCAGAAAGTCACAAGAAAACGAGCTATTTAAAAACATCTGTCATGCTTATATGTACACCATCTTTGAAGAAGAGACATTCAAAGTAAGACAAAAAGCAGAAACACTGAGAAGAACAAAAAGCAGGCAGTTCTCAAAGCAGCATTCAGGCATTAAACCAAAGATGCTGCAAAGCTGTTACCACAAGTTTCTTATCACAGCGTTTGCCCTTGGAGAAGCACTAAGGAAGGACAAGCATACCAAAAGCTCCCAGAGCATCTCCTAGCTCCACAGTGCCATTAAAAGCAAGTTAATGGCAGCAAGGACAGCAGACCCAAACACACTGTGCTTGAGCTTCTCCAAAAGGCTGGGCAGCTTTTGGGAGCACAGTGCTGAGTGGAGAGGGGCCCCAAGCCTTATACTGCGTGGGAATTCCTGACTCAGTCCTTTCTGGTTTGTCCCAGGCTGTGCTTGCTCATAAACAGGATCTGTTCCAAAGAAAACAGTGTTCTCACAGTATGGTGAACAAACATGGCCTTGTGCTGGTTGAGATGCTCTTGCTTATTTCAATGAACAACACTGCAAACAGCAGGCAATTAACTTCATACTCTTTCCCACAGAACACACATGACCAAACCCATGTAGTACTTGGATCTGATGCTATGTTTACAAGCAAAGAGAATGTGTGTGTAAACCTACTGTGCTTCATACAGCATGAACAATTCTTTCAAGAAAGACAGGAAATGTATCCAAGTAGATCCCCAGAGACTTGAAATTCTTCCAAGAATAACCCTAAACTGGCCTCTGTAATCCCCTACAATTCTGCAGGAGTAACTTCAATTCACTCAAGCAGCATAAGTCCGAACTTCACTATTTAAACTCACAAATTATCATGGCTATGGACCTAACTTCAAAACCCTGCAAAAAACTGAAGTTTGTTTTGACTTAACACACCATTACCCACTCACCTCAAGGAACTTCACAGCATTCCGTCCATTCATTACAACATTTGGTGGAGATGTCACACAGATAACAGTGTGTAATCTAGTTGTTAAAGCTTACTAAGAACCCAGTCTTTATTGCTGACAGGCAGTATTTTGACCTCTCACGCTGAATACAGCACAGGCATCACAGGTGGCAAAATTTACATCAGAAAATTACTCCTCCTAAGACTATGGCATACTGCAAATGGAGTTTCTTTATTGGATTTGCACGTTTAGAAAACTACATTCAATTCTCTGGTACTTTCATACCAAGTGTCACACTGTGCATGATGCAAGGGTCAAACAATCTCGAAAAACAGATGGGAGCACGTGTAGGACAAAGCACACCCCTCAACCAACAAGCAAAGCCAAAATCCCCAGGAGTGCTTCATCAGGAGGAGTAAGTGATAACACAGATGCTTCATCCAAATGAAGTAGTGGGTAGAAAAGGGAATTACTGCTAGTTTCAAAGGACACATCATAAGTGAATTCAAATCTACCTCCATTACTTTAGGATAAGTTGTAAAGCCCTTCCAAGAGGTCACTGAAGTGAAAGACAGGAGGAAAGTTTTAAAACTAATCATTTTAAGCATGAACTACAGCAGCCTCTTGTGCTTTTTAGTTCCAACTTTGAAGAAGTAAAAAGCAATCACAGAGTTAGGAAGTCTTGAAAGGAAACTAGAAATTACACCTTGAACCGATAACCCTAATCTTAAGGCAGCAATGCAACAAAATACAAACAGCAAAAAAAGAATACAATATGGAAGATCCACATTATGAGTGTTAGAAGTAGCAAGCAGCCTTGTAAGCATTTTTAACATAAATGGCGAGTTATACAGAGATGAAATTAGCATTGCATCTCAGGTGGTGAGGTGTGACACAGAACTAACCCCATTAAGTAAGTTTCCATGCACAGAATCACAAAATTGCAGGGGTTGGAAGAGACCCCTGTGGATCATCAAGTCCAACCCAAAGCTAAAGCAGTTCCTAAAGCAGGTCGCACAGGTAGGCATCCAACTGGGACTTGAATATCTTCATAGAAGGAGACTCCACAGCTTCTCTGGGCAGCCTGTTCCAGTGCTCTGTCACCCTCACAGTAAAGATGTTCTTGTGTTTATACAGAATGCCCTGTGTTCCACTTTCTGCCCATTGCCCCTTGTTCTACTTTTACTCACAACACAGTAAGTGTTGAAGCAACCCAGAATGAGAAGTACTGGGGAAAAAAAAAAAAGGCCAAACTATAAGATAAAATGATAGCCAAAGCCTACATGCTCATTCTGGTTACTTATCCAGTAACTGAGGATCTAATCTTGTAAGATCATACACAGATAGCCACATGGGTAACACACAAGTAGACTAATTGTTCTGATGGATGCCATCCAGCCTAGATCTGTTCTAAGATCTCCAGTGGCACTGCAAAGATGGGAACAAAGCCAATTTCTTGCATTACTAATAGCTCTAAATAAGCATCAGAAGTTTGAAAATTCTTGGAAATTTTCCTGTCAGATAAAAGCAAGATTCTAATACAGTAAGAAGTGAGGAGTATTTCAAAGCTCCATGTGGGACTTGAAACTTTCTAGGAAAAAAAATAATAGAATTCTGGCCCAAATAATAGAAATCTGGCTATGCTACTTGAACATAGCAAATATGTTACCATCCTGGAGAATGTGCAATTGAGAGCATTCAGCCAGTACTAAGACTGTATTTACAAATCAGTTCACAGAAAGTTGTAAGACTTTAGAAGCATTTTACAGATAGGAAGGACATGTATCAGGATCTTGCAAGAGTAACAGGAGAAAGCAGCATTAATTATTGCAAGGCATGGCCACACAGCTAGTATGCTGACCTGCTAGATTGAGATAAGTAACTGATAAACAGTTTCTGAAATGTCATCTTAAATTTCACTGTGGAAACAATGAAGGGATGTCCTACCAGATTTCCTCCTGGCATGGATAAATATGTCAATGTCATTTCTCAAGGAGACCTCAATACAATCTTAGCAACAGCAGGAAAGGAATCTTGTTCAGAAGTGTCGAGAAGGGACAAAACATGTTGAAGTTATTCATGAACAACTAGTTTACTAATTAGATCTATAATTTTTCAATGTCCTTAAATATCATTAAATGGTATTTGAACAACAACAGCATCTGATTTCTACTAACAGAAGTTGTTGCCTCAGGTTGACTATCTTCACTCTTTTCTGCCTAGGACACAGCAGCAGTTACTTACAATAAATTTATCTTATCACCTTTGCCCAAGTAAATAAGTTGCTGAGGTCATATACATAAAGAAAACAAAACGCAGAAGTATTGAGTTATTTTACTTACATCATAAACCTGGGGACTTGTCAAGCAGCGGGCTATGAGGCCACACCAGCTGGGCAGAGTCGTGGTCAATGGAGGGCCACTGTGAGTGAGAATTGGCTTTAAATAACTTAGACTCGTTAAGGAAAACAGAACAGCTCTTGAAAACCACTACTGAAAACAAAAAGACAGTTTCTACATAAGTATAGTTCTGCCTTTGATTGACATGTTGCTCAATAATTGCATAACATCCACTAAACAAATAAATGGAAAGCATCTCCCCTCCCCAGCCCCATGTACCCTTGATCCTTCTAAGGGTGGTTTCTTTATCCACCTGCTTTCTGCAAAGAGAACAAACTAACTTATGGAAGTTTCATATAGTTGCAACATTTCCAGCTTTTGGGCTTGAGTCAAATGGAGCAAGCAGATACACGTGCTTTAATGTTAATGTGTTGCTGACCTACAGGTGGGAGCAGTTTCATGACTGCAAGCCAGAGGTAGCAAGGTGGTATACCTGCAAGACTCAACAGAGGTAAGTAACAAAATACTACGTACCCAACATCCCCAAAAGAACACAGTCACCTCATTTGTCCACTCTTGGCTGAGCAGTGAGCCACAGAGGTGTGACCATAGATCTCCACAGCCTGGACAAAGCCTAAGGAGACCTAAAAGTAAGAGCTCTCAAAGAAATTATTAATCTTATCTTTCAAAATTCAAGCATGATTTAGAATGGCTCAGTTCACACATGAAGCGTCTTGGACATCAGAACACCCAAAAGATTACAGCAGTTACTCTGGTAAGGCTCAAAAACATCACTGCTGTGCACACGCACACCACAGGCCCTCAAAAAGGCAGAGGGAAGACTGTATGGCCATAATCACATAGCATGGAACGAAAGCATTTGCCCAGGCAATGCTGCCAAGATGACAGTGGGCATGGGAAAGACCCCAGGTAAATCCATGTTTGTTCATTTTATTACTTCAGACTGATGATATACCCAAATAATAACAATTTTTTAAAAAGCATCCCTGCTACAAAGCAGCATATTGATCTTGTCTGGTACAAGAACAGAGCTGGGGGAGAACACCAATACATCCAACACTGCCAGAAATCAGGACCACAATTCTTCATTTTCCTCCTGACATCAGTTTGACTATATTAAATATAAGCACGTTGCAGGTATTTTAGCCACTTTAAGTCTCTACATTCAGAAAAATCAAGTCTATTTGTGAATTAGTACCATTTCCCTGATTCTAACTCAGCAGAGGAGAGTGTTTAGGAAGAAAAAAAAAAAAAAAGAAAGACTGTTTAAGCAGAGGTATCTCTCTTCTTCAGCAGAGCCTGGCACAGTGCATTTACTGGAACACATCATGGTATAATTATGCCACAGCAGTTAAGCTTCCTCCTTCCCTCCCCAACAAGTGTGGCTACACCCAGTCCTGGAAATAAACACTCTCCCCCAGCCCTTATGCAACCTACTGGCCTGTGTGTTTCCCCATGGCAGACAGGCCAGCAGTAAGTATATCACAAAAAGCAAACTCACTAATAGACACTTAGTATTTTTTCAGAGTTGCTGTTTCTTTTGCATTTAACGGTTGTGGCTGAGCCCAGAGCACAGCCCACAACACTGAATGAACTCCACATTCCAGAGGAATGAAGATCCCAGTTACTCATCTGCACAGTGCTCTGCACACAACAGCCAGCATTAGCACACTGCCAAATGAATCTTATTCGCGTCTTTTTCAAGTCGAATTCCACTGTGAAGAGCAAATCTTGAGACAATCTGCCTTTTTACTCATAAATCATGTGAACGCATCAGCAAAAAAAAAAATATTTTGACATTTAGATGTAGGTGGAGGTAACATTTCTACAGATCATCCATCCCCTTACGTGCAATTTAAATGCAGCAGATCTTTAGCGGAATGCTTCCTCGCAACAAAAGCAGCAGAATGTTACTGAAGGTACAGCTCTGCCTATGGATGTCAGTTTTGTCAGCCCAAAGTTCACAGAAAGCTTCCCTAATGATTACTAGTTGCCACTGAGAAAGCAAATGTATTATTAGCAGCCTTAACAAAGTTTGTGTGAAACACCTAACTGTAATTTTCACTTAGCTCTCCCCCCCTTGCTGTGGCTGCTGAAGGGAAGTCGGTATTGCCAACTACTCCTGTTATTCATAAGGCACATCCCTTTGTAAAGGGCGGGGGGGAAGGAGAGCTCTGCTTCCTTCAGGGCAGGGGGAATGGCAGTCAGTCACAGCCAGGTCCTTCCTGCTCTTAGCACACAAATTGTTTTTTTTTTTTTGTTTTGATTTAAATAAAAGCAGGTATTAGAACAAAAATTGACCTAGATAGCGTTGAACATTAGTCGCTACATTCAAAGGGATTGCTTGAAATGACTAACATTTATGAACATTTAAACTAGTACGAGCACACTTCTGAGCTTTGTCCCTTCAGCAGCACATGAGAGTACTGATGACAAACAGATTTTACTCTGAAGTGCTGTTAGGATTAAATGCTCCCAACAACATTCCTTGGTTGGCAGATCTTGATGTACAAGGCACGGAAGGAAGCTACTGTGCTCCAAGCAGGCCAACAGTACCCAACCAACCAACAGACAACACTGTGGACCATACAGTCACTTCTCAGGTGCAAGCTGCAACAAGATCAAGGCCCTGTCACAGGCATTTAGGTACCTTTAACTGCCTCAGATTACTAGGAATCAAATACTGAAACATCTAAGTTTCTGGGTAAAGTGACTTGGCAAGGCCAAAAGAACTTCCCTGTTTCTTACTAAGTGAACGTAAGCAGTTGCAGAGGAACACCTGTATGATAAACTCATTAAGAACACGCTAAGTAGTTAAAAAAAAAGAAAAAAAGAAAAAAATACAAGCACAAAGGACAGGACAGCTGCATGAAAACTGCTGTGAAGTTTAAACAAGGCACAATGACAACTTCAGAGAGGTAGTACAGTACAATACAGACACAAAAGGACACTGTGCATTAACACTCATAGGAAGTTCTGAATATTCTGAAGGAAATAAGCTGGATCACGCGTATATTTTTAGTGCCAGAACTTCCCATATCAGGGTTCACAAAAAGCAGGTGACTCTTCACCACAGTGAATTGTGTGTAAGACACGCACAGTGTGCTAGAAAACTAGTTTGTGCTCTGAACACCAGCAGATTAACAGAACAAATCAGAGGATCTGAAATTCTCAACTGTCTGTGTCACTTCTTATGCAGGTCTTCAACACACAGAACTGCCTTTTTTTTGCCATCTGGCAAGTTTGGCATACCATACTCTAAATGGAAAGGCCTGTTTTCCAAGTCAGGAAGCTGAAGTTTCAGCGTTGTGCCTTGAACCTGTCAAGCACTTGCTCTTTGTCATACCTGACTCTCTCAAGTGCCTAAAGCTACACATGGGTACATGGCAAGAAAAAAACATCTGAATACTTCACGTGCTGAAGAAACGCTGTTTTTTCAGAAGGATACTTATGGTCAAAGCTGTACCACAGCCTGAAGAGCCACGCACTTTCCTGCTTTGTTCTGTTCCTTCTTTCAGAATCAGGACCATCCTGGAAATAAGATAAAAATCATACTCAGTATTTCAGGCAGAAAAGCAATTTTTTTGTGATTCTATGACAAATTATACACTCCAGTCATTCACATTATAATGTCCTGTGCAACAAAGTCAAAAGATTTCAATATGATATGCAGATGACAGAACATTATTATTTAGAGACTTGCTTGTACTGAGATTACTTTCTATAGAAAAAAAAAAACCTGATATGATTGTGCAGAGAACAAGCAGGCCCTCTTCAACATTCTCAAGTTACCTTAATGATGTAACTTGGTGGCAAGAACCTTAAGCCTTAATGCTTACCACATAGTTAATGCAGTAACAGGGAAGAAAAAAAGTCCAAAACTGATAAATAAGCCTCTCTGCTATCCTGTTACTACTTGTCAAATAAATGAACTAGGACAGTGCAGACTGTTCATTACTCGGTTGGTCTCCTTAACTCAAGGAGTATGTCATGTACTTTCCCTTAAGCCTACTGCTTCCTTGGAAGAATAAGAGAATTTAGCATGCCTGATAAACTTCTGCAGAACCCATAAAATACATCCCACTTAAAAGAATTACACTTAACAGGGAATATACAATGAAATCACAATTGAGGAAGCTTATAGTGCAAACTTCCTAAGTGCTACATCACACCAGCTCTCAGAAGTGCTAAGTATTAAAATACAGTCCCCTCACTAGCTGTGCAGCAAGTCCTCCCACCAGCTGGGCTGCAGCTGCATTTGTTTTTACTTTTGTTACTTTTTTTTGGCCAGAGGCCAAAGTCAAGCCCAGGGAAACAGATGATGTGAGAACGCCTTGCATGAATCATCTTCCAAACTGCTAGAAAAGAACAGGATAGAGTTGGCCTGGGTATTCCTCATCTGGGGGGGGGGGGGGGGGGGGGGATGACGACGAAAAAACACCAAAAACAAACAAACAAAAACCCCCAAAACAAAACCACAACACCCTATGATTCATTCACCTAGAGCTAAACCTTCGTTGAAACTCATTGCCTCCCCAACCCAAACAATATATTTTCTTTAACTGTGACTTGCTGCCAATTCTGGTCTTGCGAAAGCCAGAGGAATCCAAAGGGAACTGACTAATGGACTCCATTAGGAATGCAGTGCACAGCTAAAGAGGGAAACAAATGGATAAGTGCTTTATGTTTACATGGGAAAAAAGCAAGCAAGTTATTTCCACACAGACACTGAATGAGAACAGAATACCCATGTTCTGGCTGGGGCTGTTTCCTGTTAAAGCAATTCCACTGATACTGACAAGCAGTCTAAAAGCCATCATACCACAATACCACTTCCTAACCTTGGTTTTATGCCATAACTTCACTGTAAATGGCATTTTGAGGCCCAGCCTTCTGGTCACTTCCACGCATAAAATTTAGAGAATATACATGCAATCTACAGGAATCTATCATGTGTTAGACTCAGTCTATCACAAAGAACAGAGATGCCTAATGTAGTTTCTGTAATGAAAGAGATGCTTCCTGAGCAGGTAAATATCTGTACAATCTGTGACAAAATGAAAAACAGATGCAAAATCCCACACAAAGTTGGAGATTGCTAATAAGAAAGCTGATCCCAAATGCAGCAAGTATCTCACGCACGTATCATTGGCCAGTCTGAACACCAGCATCACACAATCCAGGGTTTACAAAGCAAAGTTCACATGCTTGCTCCCTATGCATCCTCCGGTCCAGTCATCTACATTTCCTGCCATTCAACTTCATTTTCCTCTTGCTGGCTCCTGCATAATCAACCAGTTGTGCTACTGAACAATTAGTGTCACTGCAGTAGTATACTGTATGGGAGAGTGTAAACTACGATCTGGACAGAAGAACATGTGATGGAGAGTTGCTTCTACAGAGGAAACTCCCAGTTAAACCTCAGGAAATGTTTTCTTTTCAGACCATAAACTCCTGTGAACTCAGTCAATTTACAAAGAAGGTAAACTGAATAACATCCTTCCAGTAGTCTTGTTTACACATGGTGTATTGTAGGTGAAAAAAGCAGCACTTTGATTGTTACTGATGCATAGAACGCTGCACTAGGGATTCACTGAAAGTCTGCTGAAGGTAACTGACATCTTTTCAACGCTCCTTTTGCCTCAAAGATGGTGGGCAATAGAAGCAAGATCCAACTGGGTTCCGGTACATTACACAGGAGTTGAAGTTTGACTGAGAATCTTTGATTCTAAGCAAAGTCCAAGTGCTAAAATTTATTATCAACTATAGGACAGAAGCAAGAGGATTATCTGTGTCAGTTTAAGGGGAGACCATTTATGCTGCACAATGTTACAAGCATGCATTCGGCTGGTGGAGGAGGAAAGCACATTGCTATAAACAGAGCGTATTAGTATATCTGAGGAGAGGTTTGAGGCCTTGTACATACATACAAAAATCTGAAATGCAGGGAGACACCGCAGTGTTACGCCTAAAGACACAACTGTTTTTGGTGGGCGTTATTTGAATGTTATAAAGTAACATGCATAACTGATTTGCCAGCAAGGAGAGGAAGGTTTCAGCCATACACGTAGCTTCTGCAGTTCATCATCTCAGTTATAAAATAAGGATCAGCCTAATAGAGAAGTTATATTAATTACTTACTCCTTGTAAGACTTGGAAGTTGTCATTAGTAGGTGGAGGGTCCTGATCTGGGTCAACCCCAACCCTACAGAAACATTAGGAAAACAAAGCAAGTGGTGTTATTGAGGATTGAAAATGCTGTAAGTTTGGCAGAATGCATTTAAAAGCACCGTAAGCATCCAGCAAAGCTGCATTCAGAGAGATTATGAGAATAGTTTGAAGAAGAGCTGTCCATTATTTCCGTGCAGTCAAACAGCTAAACAAGAGGCTTCTTCACACAAGTAGCAACTACCTGTAGACAACAGCTTTAACTCTACCTCAGCACCAGCTTTAACTGCTTACCTTTGCTGCCAATTCTGCCAGGATACTTGCAAATACTACTTTTGGCCTAAAAAGATGAAACATGTATGATACCTTCTTCATTGGAGAAGATCCAAAGCAGAAAATCACAGACTAAGGAAAAGTCCAGTCTAAATATTTGACACAGCAAGTAACTCGACTGCCCAATGGGCCTGACAATGGCCCAAAAATACCATTAAGAAAACACAGTGTAAAGTGTCAAAAATACTTGATGAAGATCCATAATGTTTATTTGATGCAAGTTTCATTCACCTAACACAAAACAGTCAAAGTGGATTATCAAATGGTCTGCATAGTCCAGCCACTCATCCAAGGGAGGGTCAGTATGATAAGACTGTGGATGACCATAGAATAGTATATTGGTAAGAAACTACTTCTTTTTGCACTGTTATCAGGCATTTTATTACCGATCTATTTTTTCACCTGGCTCTTTTATCCAGGACAGGAATTTAATATGATACTTGTAATTAAGTTCTTTTTTTTCCCCCAGTCTATTCTTAAGACTTGAGTTGTCCAGCCTCAAATACTAATGATCTTTCAATCTCTGGAAGTCTAAATTCCACAAGAAAGTACAACCTTACGTGTAAGGTAAGACTGCCAGTGTCAAATGTTTTGTGTTTCAGTTCTGTGGCATAGCATAAAGACTGGAGAATGAAGCATTTAGTAACAAAAGCATTGTGTGAAATGGCTCACATTAATTGCCCCAATTTTAGAAGAAACTGAGCTGATTTAGTATAATTTGTTACCTAGACTTTGTGTACGCTTTTTCTAGCCATAGTGCCTACGGAATCTCCCTTCTGAAACAGTAACCAGAAACCAACACAACGTTGCAGGTCTGTCCAGGGGATGTATGCTCATGTAAGGCAATCGATCCAGACACGCTTTACTTTCAGACATACATTGCATTGATTAAAGTAACAAGGAATACCACTGAATAGTTTCAGGGCAGAACTCTATAAAAGAGAAGTAGGCATTAAAGCAAATGTTTAACTTATCCTTGCGGACTCAAGGCCAATCCAAAGCCTAACTCAACAGTGTAGTTCAGCGAAAATCCAGGAGGCAGCTCTAAGACAACTGCAGCTACCTCACATTGAGCTTGTGCTGACTGGGTCCTTGGCTTGGATTTTTCCTCTCTCATGTCTCCTCATCCCTTCGTTTTTCCTTTCATAGCAAGAAACAGAGCATCGTGTACTGGACAGACTGGGAACCAGACTGTAACGTGCCAGAATGAAATGCCACGCTAAAGAGCTCTGCAAGGTTACAAGAGCTGACACATTACTGCTTAGGCCATTGCTAAGCAATGAAGACAGGACAAGAAGGGCTTCCTGCAGACAAAACTAGTTACCTCACCCAACATCAGGAAACAAGCTCAGTATGGCAACATGTGAGACTGACCATTCCTTCATAAAAACACAATAATAATAAAGATTTGTGGCTTTTCTAGTTCCAACTGCACATCAGGGAGGTCCAACACACTACAACCACCAGACTTGAGTTAGCCATGCAGCTGGCAATATGGACTGTGAGCCCACAAAACTTATTCCAGAAGATGAACGTAGCTTGCATTCCCAAAATAATTTTAACTTGCTTCTACCCATTCACTTCATGTTATATAAAAGCATAAACAATCATCTCAGCTTCTATACGACTAATAAAGTTGTGCCTTTGATTCCTTCCTTGAGACAGTGGAAAGGGGCTAAGAAGACGACCAAAGCAAGATGACCATACTATTCAGGGAAAAGCAGATCATAGGGTAGGTGTTTGGGTTCACTGGCTTCCTGAAGAGTATGATCCCTTTTCTATATTAAAACATGTCCTGTTTCAGAGAAGGAAAAACGAAAAACAAACAAACAAAAAAACCTACAGAAGTTTCTTTCAAAATTGAAATAACATGTGGACAGATTCACCTTTTTAATGGTTTTCAAAATTATTCTTCAGGGTAACATATTTTGAATTTCTCCAATGAATTCTTTTTACAGCCACTTTATCCCCTCCCTTAACTTCATGTTTCAAAGCTTGTCTCTCAGTTCGCAGATTAACACAAAATGCAATACTACTTTGAATTCCCACAACTACTTTCACTAGTGTACAGTATCTTTCACCAGAGTGAAATGTATAGAAAGCATTTATTATTCAGAGCAAGTCCATCTGGTCAAGTTTCACATTATATACACATAGCTCTCCAACAAATGCTGTTTTTGTAGACCCTGCACCTCCAATTTCCAAGACAGCCTCATTTTTATTACCTGAAACAGAACAACACATGAACAGTCAGGTATCCCCTTAAGCTCCTTTACAAGGAAGAGAGGCTCAGAGAACATTTAGTTACTTCACTCTTAATTGCTTTCATAACTGAAAGTACAAGGAAAGCTGGTGTATGCATGGATAGCTTTCATCATAATTCTTATTGATGAAAGAAAAAAAAAAAAAGAAAAACACTTTACATCCTGAAGTACATTTAAAAAGCTTCCTATAACTAAAATGTGCTATAAAAGCCAATGACAGTTTTTCATTTATCTGAACAATATTCGCATGTAGAAAAATTGTTACTGGGTTGGCTTATGCAAATTCCCTTTCAGAGATCAGAGGCACAGGGTAGGAAGTCTCACTACGGATTGTGGTGTTTTACTCAAACATTCCACAGCCCACGAGCACAGCTTGGAGTGGATCACCCCGTGCAGCCACAGAGGAGCCCACAGGGCAGTGGTGGCTGAGGCCTGGAGGAGGGACAGCCTGCATAGGGGCAGGAGGGCTGAGGGAGCTGCTGCCTGTGGGGACCCATGTGGGGCAGTGCCTGAAGGTGGGCCCTGAGCTATGGAGCTGTGTTTGGGGCAGTACTGGGAGTGCTGCAGCCCACGGGAAGTCCATGGGGATCAGCTCAGGGTGGATGCCACTGTAGGATGGACTCACGTGAAGCAGGGGCACAGTGATCATGGAGGGATGGAGCGTCATGGGCTGGCAGCAGCCTCGAGAAATATACTGGAACACTCAAACACTATGACTATGTACAATTCAGCAATTTAAGCAGCATGCTAGGAGATAGCTGATACAAACATGGAAACCAAAAATGTGGAAAGGAACAGTGGGGGAAAAAAAAAAAAAAAAAGCAGGTAAAACTGCTTCGAGTTCTCCACTATGTCATTTTTCTAAATAGACAGAACAGTTTCTTTTGATATTTCAAAAGCCTTTCCAAGGCCCTACAAGACCTGGATGAGAAGTTACCAAAATATAACTATTACATCCTAGCATATGTAGTTGCAGTGACGGCCGGGAATGACCACAATAAATAGTACTTCTCACATTTGCTCTATGTGCTGCTTTAATACTAACTCTGTGCATCTCTGATAAATTTAGCACTCAACAGAACTTGCACATGTGACAGGCTCTGTGAAAAATTTACCATTGCTCTACACCAAAAATTTTGTGTGTTGTACATAGTGGCACATACAGATGATAGAAATACACTGTGCTTCAAGATATTTTCCTTTTTCCTGTCAGTTCTAGAAACAACCAGCTGATTCTCTGTCATCTCCACTCTTATCAGCACCTTGCTACAAAGCAATCTAACAACATTTACTTTTAAAAAATACATTTCAAGGAGGCTGAGATAAATCATCTGCAGAAGTCCCCTCCTCTTGAACAGCTGTACGTAGTAGCCCCAAAGAATGCCTAAGACTGCCTATGTGACCAAGGATAACAAGATCACATCCATAGTTTTCTCAGCTTTCAAGCCTTCCCAGGCCAAAGACATTCATTTAGTTTCATTAATTACACATAAATGATAGCTAAAGTTACTGGTAGAGTGGTTGGTTGGTTTTTTTTTTTTGGTTGCATAGTTGTTTGTAAGGCTAAATACTTAATGCTTGATCCATGCTCTCCCAGTCCACAAGAAGCAATCTAATTCTGAAGTGAGGAATATCTATGGCACTGCAAAAGAGAAGAAGCAGCAATAGCATGCCATAGTATAGAAGAAGAGTATACAGTGTTACGAAGATAAAGGAAGGCAAGCACCAGGTTAATTTGGTATCAAGGAAAGCACAGTGTCACCTGAAATACAGCCAGCGGCTTTCACTCATCTCTTCCACCGATGGAACATGGTCACCAACTCTGGTACAGTACAAGAATGGAATGTGAGTAACAAAAAGCTCATGAGATGACAGCTTTACAGAACTACCTAGCAAAATAAAACAAAAACCCTTACCCAAACAAAACAGACAAAATACACAAAAATAAGAATGACAGAACAATGGCATAGTGACAAAAATCATAGAAATTAACCATAACAGCTCTTTTTGATGGAGATGTCCAATAACATTCTTCATTTGTTCAGATCCAGGCTAGGAAAACACCTGAATTCACAACACAGGCTACACATTCATAACTTCTACACTGTATAAATTATACTCAAGAGCTCTTAAGAGAAATGCTACAGGAAGACAAAGTTGATCAAAGACAATTCCCAGCACTTTGGACTCATGTATCTTCTGGAGGGGAGAAAGTAAGTAAAGAAAAAGTCACAACAGAAATCCATGCATATACCAAAGAGGCTGCCACCATTTACTAGTTTTAGAGCAAATACTGATAATACATATGTAAAATACTCAACTGGCTTAACTAACAGTAAGCTAACAAAATCCAAGATAATTAATCTTCAGTCACAGTAGAGCACTCTCACCACTTGCTTTGCCTTTTTTCTACTGTACTTAAGAACAAACAAACAAGCCAGAGTATGTTTTGTTTCTAGTACTTTCCAATATAAGTTCCTTAGCAATTCATGGTGTTGTTCCACCCCACCTCTCTCCAAATCTGCATGAAAGCATACAGCATCAATTGTGTACTGCCTGTCTGAAATACAAGCCTAGGTTACCACCAATCCACACAGGTCTTACTTTACAAAGAACAGGTATGCATACTGACTGCAGGCTCATGTTTAAGAACCAAATACTTAAAGCTCACAGCTTGTGCTACTACTACAGGTGTGCAGTAGTCTAAACCTTCGAAGCTAAGGCAAATGCCAGACTTTGGGTAGATTTGGTTTTTGGATTTTTAATTCCCATGCCAACATACATTACAGGTCAGAGTAGTCAGAATTTTAAGTCCAGCACAGAGAAAGGTTTGCATATGCAGCAAAAGCTAAAATTAAAAATTGCCCAGTAACTTCAATTCTGTGACTTCTTTTTGCTGTACCTTTGCCAAGTCAGTATTACAGACATCTGGGAAAACATCAGTATGAGTGAGTGCATTTTTGGAAAATTTTAGCTATTTTGGAAGAGATCAACTGTTTTGTAGATGGTGGCTGAGGAAGAAGGCAATTCCCATCCTGATATTTTAAATAATAAAAATAAAAATAAAACGAAAGCTTATCACTCAAAAACTCTAGCATTGGATAAGCTGCTGCAGAAGTCAGCTTTAAGGTACCTTTGGTACTACTTTACTTGGCCTAACCAAGGTAATGACTCCTGAAACTGCCCATGCAGGCTTGGCAGAGCTCAATCAGTTAAATTCATATTATCCCATCAACCCAGATCCTACAGAGCCTGGGTGTTCCTCACTCTTTTTCTCTCTGGTGGGAATAGCCGTGTTTCAGACCACAAGAACTGCCATGCTTATATCCAGGCATCTAAAGAAGGAGGTGATCCTTCTCCTACCAGGGAAAAATCTCACAGGGCTGGTCCAGCAAGGCTAGAGAACTGATGGCTCTATTGCACTCCCATCAAAAAAGATTTGTGACTGATGACAAGGAATCGAAGAAAGCAGAATATGGAGAAGAGAAATTGAACATAGATAGAAGACTGGAGAAAACAGTACAGAAATACATGGCAAAAGGAAAGAGCTTACAACAGAGGGAAATGGACAATGCACATGCCCACCCTATAGAGGCAAAAGAAAGTAGTTAGAAGGCAGGCTTAGAAAATGATAAACCAAATGGTGGATCTGAACTGTAAAAAAATGGAAATAAGGAGGAAAGCAGAAGGGTGTGATCTCTTATTGAACAATTCCCACCTCAGACACAGACACAATACAAGGCTGGATCCCAGCATCACTTCTTGTCATTGCAGCACACTGAAACATGGTGTTCAAGAAAGGCATTTTATCCAAAGCCTAATAGCTGGACCACCCTGGTCCAGATTCATCCAGACACTGTCATCAAGCTGTTAGTTGCTATATGAACTGTCTACCTATCTGGGTTAAAGATGAAACTATGTGAGACTACTTAGTTTTATGGTTATTTTTTTGTTGTTTGCTTATTTAAAGAGGGGGAAAAGAAAAAAAAAATATATATATATAACTAGATAAAGAGCTCCTTGAAAGATTATATTTGCAAAGTCACGCAGAAGGCACTAAATACCTAAGCTGACATTGTCCAGACAGCCTAAGTATATTAAATGGAAAGTTATAATCCTCATGTTTAAGATTCCAAAAAAGGTGGCTTAATATAATTGAAATTACTTCTTTAAGATGCACAAATGTTTGAAGCAGCTTATGAAGGAGAAGCAGGCATTAATCTACACATTGCTTCACAGTAAGAACTAGGTCAAAACCTAACAAAAAAAAAGAAAAAGGGAAATATTTTTCTAGTTCCCCTCTTCCTTCTCCTGTAACGAATAAATGAAGCTATATGTCAGCTACTTTTTAGAAAAGAGGAACTTTGCCACTGGCTTTTGATTTACAGAGCTAATTTACTGGAAACGTTAAAGCTTCACACAGGAAATTGTTTCTTCACTTTAATCTCAACAAAGTAAGAGATTTTCATTTTTAATATTCGAGTAAGTTGTTTTAATTTCTACCAGAAAACACCTACTACTAAAAAAAAAATCAGTTTATATTCACATACATGAATATGTTCCACAGCCAAGACAGCGCATAAATTCAAATAGAGTTGATGTCATGGCTTTACACTGGATTCTGGTGGTAATTTTTAAACTCACCTAAAATCAAGTGGCAGAAACAAAAAGCACCTGAAGATCCCATTATTTTTGCTTGGATTTTGTTGTCACAACCTTACTTTCCCCAACTAGGGATCACCAGAAGAAAAGAACAAAGCATGCAAGCCAACTGCCATTCAAACAATAGGTACATGCCTCCACCTGAGCTACAGCAACTCCAGATCCTTGCATAACCATTGCCTCACACATGCAGCTACCTCTGCATGAACACAGTGCTACCAAGCCAGGCTGAAAGTCTTGGCTGCAGCCAGCTCTATGCTACTGTTATATTTAAACTGTGCAGGCTAATCTTAAAGATCTCGTCATTTATGTCTTCCTTAACACCCCAAAAACTGCTGTGAACTTCACAAGAGAGATGGACTTTTAAGAGTCTGCACAAATCCTGGCATTCAAGCCCAACACACGAGTGGCATTAGTTTCCTATTTCTCTCCATTTACTTTCTCCAGAGAACAGTGAACCTTCTATCTTTTTATCTCTCTTCTTCTAAACAATCCTAGACAGGAGCACTGCTTATTACCAGCCTCTGGCTCTGTTATCTTACGGTAAGTGCCAGAGCTGAGAAAGCATCCAAAGAAGTGCTGTCTCAGCACTACACAGTGCACCTGTGTGAGGCACTGGGAAAGAAGAGCACCTTCATCTCCTCCTGCCTACCTCACTCACCGGGGGGAAAGTGATGGAAAAGCAGCACGCGTTTAAAATTCAGCTGGAAAGTAATCTGTCGCTTCCCTGCATATGAAAAGTGAGGCGGGACTTCGTGCTTTCCCACAGAAAGGACTTGGTCACAACGCAGAACACCAGAACCCAGGTTTCTAATTCTTCATCAGCTGCACACGGCTGCCACCTCCTGGCACGAATCTGAGGTCATCCCTAGGAAGAGCAGCTTCAGTGATCAACACTGAAGTCTTCAGGGCAGCTGCAGGCAGACCCAAGCAGTTCTCTGCAATACTTCTCTCTTATGTGGAGTTCCCCTGCTGACACGATATCCTTCTCTTCATAGACAAACTAAACATTTATTTTCTATTAAGCATGTCAAACAAGTGATGATTAAAATAATTACTTAAATAAATGTGGTTAACATTTTAAAAAGCTAAACACTCCAGCCCATGGTTCAGCCAACCATCTGCTGGCAGCTGCTCTTCCAGGATGAGAGGCTCCTTGAGCCCAGTTCAATCTTGGTAGACTGCAAAAATGTTTTTACCTATCTACTGCTTGCAAGAACTCATCTCCTGCTCTCTTGTATCCCACGCCCCAGAAAGCTTCTGTACACTGCTGGTCGAGCAGACACCATCTGCCTGCTTTGCTGTAATTAGCATGGGGTTTCCTTATATACCACTATTAGCCAGAAATCTGCTTCCATTTCCAGAGGTGCCTAATGGAAAGCTGCACGTGGTACCTACTCCAGGCATCTTGTCAGAATCATTAAACAGCTTTCACATGGAAAGAGACACCAGTCAGGCTGAGCTGAGAAGTATCACTCATGGTCAAATGATACCACATTAAAAATGACTCAGGAGCTGTGGAATCGTTTTGCTGTTGATCTCAAGACCAGGTATTGCATATGCTGTTGCTAGCAGCATGATCTTTGGTGACCCTGACTACATGGAAGTGATATCTCTTTCTGGAGTACTAGCTAAACATCTGGAAATTGCATTTAAAGGACAAAAATGACAAAATTGGCACCAAAATATAAAAGGAAACCAGGATTACCAGTGTCTGCTGCTAAGCAGAGCTGAGAAACTGTAAATCACTGTTGTAATTTCTCAGGCTGGAAGCATCTGACATTGAACGCAGCTGTCTTCCTGGCACAGAACCGTTCAACTCTGTCAAATACATATCCTTAATGACAGGTTGTCAGGCAGTCTGACATATCACAGTTTGTAGTAAGCTCATCCCATAAACTTCAAAACTTGCTGTTGACATTACTGTATCAGATAGTTTGGCTTCAGCTGATCCATTCATACTTTTTTTTTTTCCCCAATCTAGAAAGCACTTGCTACCTATTACTACAAGTAGTTCACTGAAATTTTACAAGAAGAGCAACAATCCTTGAAGATTGTTAGTACTTCCTAAGACAGAAACTATCTTTGCTTTTTACTGTTCTAGCACAATACAACAGTAGACATTCTGGTTAGTATAACTAGGCTCCATCGTACTTTTCTTCCCTCCCCACACTAACTATCAAAGCTTTCAGATTGCCAACAGAAGTTGTCCTTAAGAATTGAATCATGATTCTTCAGGGCTTCTGTTGATAAGCAGTCTCAAACACTTGCAGCCCTAAAGTGCTAAGTATTGACCAGAATTTACAGACAAGTGGCTATAATTGTGTTGTTTGTTATTTCCATAGATCACTTCAAAACAGAGGGAACACACAGATAAGCAGGTTCCTATTTATCTCAGTTGTTCAGACTGAGATGTTGTTTAGGCTGTTAATTTTGTTTAGATAAATGTTTAAAGTGCATTCAGTATAGCATTAGAATCTCCATCTAACTTGGAAAACAACACAACCATTACCCATAGGCAGAAGATGGGGAAATACAGGATGAGAAGTCAATATAGAAACAGATTGGCTAATACTTTCTTTTTTGTATCTAGCAATGCTATTCCCACATTCTACTGGGCTGACAAGGATCTACACGCTTACTCACAGACCACTAGGAAGCTTAGGCCAAATACCTGCAACATCTTGTTTTGTTTTTGAACCAGCCTGCACTAACATTAGAATGTTCTAGATACCTAGAGCATATCTAGCAAGCATCAAACAAGTTTACCACCTGAAAAGTGAAGTTTCCCCAGCACACAGCTACATACTGACCTGATGTTCAGCCATGACAGCATAGGAGTTGTGCCTCCACCAACAATCCACACAGTGAAGAAGACAATGAGGAGAGTTGTTGAGAACATCATCTGATGAGCATAGGTAGCAGTATCTCGTATAGCCAGGGCAAAGGCCATGGCTCCCCTGAGACCTATGTGGAAAAAAAATGAAATAGAGCTTCTGAAGTGCAATCACGCCGTCATAATACAGCATCTTTCCTTTTTTTCCAGACATACAGGCTTAAAGTGATAAGCAGAAAGCAAGGGGTTCAGAGTAATCTCACAAGAGTTTTAACTCCCTCAGTTTCATTGATAAATTATGCCCTGGGATGACTTAGACTGTAACTTGCTGAATCCACAAGTGTTAAGAATTATTCATAAATTAATAGGAAAGAAATGCAGAAAAAAAACAAGCTGTGGACAACAGCAAAATAAGTTTTGGTAATCGAGCAGCTCCCTGAATCTAAATGAATATGCACACTTCTTCAACACTTGAACTGAAAATACTCCATTCCCAACATGAGGTGATCGTAAGCTGCCAGCAGCTGTCATTTCAAGATGTCACTCTTCTTAGACATTACACTTTCTATGACAGTTGAAAGATACATGAGAGCATGCTACAGCTGCCAAGTCCCCTGTTAAGGAAACCTACACGTTTGCAGAACTATCTCCTGCTTTCATAATGCACATCTTGCGATTTAAAAAGAATTCTTGCTCTACCCAACATTTTTGCTCTTTTACCTGAAAACATCATCATGTGTTGAAAATTCCAGCTGATCTTATGCCTTCTGCCCAGATTCAGCAAGAAGGAGAGGGGGTAGATGTGTGCAGCTCTTCCCAAAAAGATCGCAATCTGATCACAGCTGAGGGTTAAGGATTTCACCTTCCCAGGATTTCAACACAGTCTTGGGCACCTGGCTCTAACATGAAACTTCTGTTTTAATGAGAAATTCATGCAACAATATCAAGTGTCATGCTATTCCTCTCTATATAGAACAGACTTACACCAAATCTGTGCAGAATGAACTCACTGCACCGAATGCAGACTATTATGACCATGTGTTTTTAATGAAGTTAAATTACATCTAGCACAAAGACCATCAGCTGTGCAAACAAAAACTTAAAATATCACATTATAAGCAACTACTACCTCCAACATAAGACTGCATTTTAGACCAGCAGAAATGCAGCCCTAGCATTGAAAGAAGGTCAATATAAAAGACCAGCAAGTGTCCACTACTATCGCTCTTACAGAGGCAATGTGACCTACCGGTCAGTGGGCATTTAAATGTTCAGAGAAACTACAAAGATGAATTAAAAAATAATCATCATTACTAGAGTGAGGTTCAAAAAGCTTTGAAAAAGTACTGCAAAAATTCATAACCGTAAGTGAAAAGCTCCTGCCCTCCTGCACTATGGTCCCAATGAATAACCAGAAAGCTGAATAAATGCTCCACCCATCTAAGGAACACCTGGGTACAAATTAGATCAATAAGCTGAAATCCTATTACACAACAACACAATACTGTTTATTTGCTGCTAGGATATCAACATTAGAAGAATGAAGCAGCTCTTATGGGAAACAAAAGCATTTATGAAAGAACTCAAGACTTATCTGGGTTGATGTTACACCCAAATACTGAAGTAAAACAATATAGTCCACCTTCACGGAGTGAAGATTTTGATCATTACTTTCACAAAAAGCTTCATGCAGTTATTCCAAGCAATTTTTACTGCAGTTCTTTCGGGCACTGCAGAAGTTACCATCATGACCAACACCTGTAGGAAGAATGAGTAGGATTTTGCTAATGACACTGAGGCCTTAGCTCTGCCTTTGCAGTCCAACCTTTCTCTTTCAACAGTAATGATGTTTACATATCCCCTCAGATCCCACTCCGTAAGGCATTAACTCAAGGGGGAAAGCAGCTACTAAGGCAAAATTATCTTCATCTTCCTCAAAATTTAAAAAAAAAAAAAAAAAAAAAAAAAAAAAGTTACACCAGAGGTAACAAAGGTTAAGTGTTGTAGTACAAAGAGATGTGAAAAATGCAGTAAAAGTAGGTGGGCAGGAAGAGAATAGAACAGAAATTCTGAGGACAAACAAGACTGATGGCATAGCTTGGACAGAGGACAGATGGGTATAGCAAAAACAAAAAAATTACAACATTCAGCACCCCAGACAACTATTTCATCTGTATCTTCAACCAGCGGTTGCCGGGATCCAGAACATTTGTTAATTCAGAAATAAAAGGTGTGAGGATGTGGAACATTTTTGTCAGTGTTTCAGAAAAGTAAATGATCAAAGATAAATAAAGATAAGTGCGATAAATCCCTAGAAGTAGTATAGATATGAGAGAAAGAGTAAGCTGGAGAAAAAATAAACACATTCTAGAATAGGCCGCTTTTATGCTTCCTGAGTTTTATCTCCATGGCAAAGAGCCCTACTCCTGCAGTAGGCAGAGAGAAGTCAAGACATGAACCTCCATGTACATCATTTCAATCACACTCTGAATTGCTCTGAATTTTCAAGCCTCCAGGAATACAGTGAAGGAATAAATATACAATCTGTTTTGAAAGGGGGCACGAGGAGAGATGAATCTAGCAACTCCCAGCTTATCTGAGGGAGACTACCACCAAAGTGCTCAGTTCTGAGGCAGCTGAGCGCCAGGTAAGAAGTCAGCCAGTGATGATGGGAACTGGATACCAGTTTGAACAAAAGTTTGAACACAACAGCATTACAAGCACTGCTTGCCATCAACAGCTGAGGCACATATTTTTGTCTTCTCCACTGACAAAAGCAACAGGAACAATTTTTCTTTTGGATCAGACTGGTGAAAAATCAAGAAGAAAAGTTTGGAAGTCAAAACCTTCTACCTCTACCTTGTTTGCCCTGACAACTTCTGCAACCTCTTACTCACAGAAATCCTAAGCTATTTCTCCATTTACATAAACTGACAAGCTCAAAGTGCTTTCACCTATGCTGTAAACATCTCTAGAGGAAAGACTGGGAAAGAGCAGAGGGATGAACACCTATTACTTCACTTGTTACAAATTACTGTCAAGAATCAAAGAGAGTTTGTATATGATTTCAAATGTCAGTTTGGTATCAAGTTACATCATGCAAATCCCTCTTAAGGCACTATTACAAAGCTTTCTCCAGCCTTAAGAACTAGATATCAATTGTGGGAATGGGAAAAAAACAGACTACAATGTAGATTCCTCTCTTCGGTAACTCAGGAGCCCTGAAAGTTGAAGATGCATTTCAGCTCATAGCCACAACACCATGCATGATTAACCTTCATGATGCAACATACTTTTTTGAATCATAAGGTCTGGAGAAGAATAAAAGTTTTGAGTCTTCCTTTCCCAAGAGACATTGACACTTGATGTAGATACAGTGAATAACAGACACAGTGAATAACAGACCAATCCAGGCACACATCCCCCTCTCCAAAACCTCTCTCCCCCGTATTCCCCAGCTTCTCTTCTTTTCCACTCCACTCGGACTCTTAAATTCATCTAGTATAACTTCTCCAGGTGGGCAACATATACATTTGAGATGAGAACAGATAAAAATCAGAGTCCTGAATGTCATCTGTAAATCCCTTACGCCTTAGGAAAAACAGACAAGCAGAAGATATTAAAAACAAACAAACAAAAACAACTCAAATAATTTGCATTGGTGAACTATTCTTCACCAAGAATTCCCTAGTATGCTCATCCATCACTTTACCTTTAGATTCAGTGTTTCTCCATATCTGTGCAGCAGGCACTCACATTTCCCAAGTAAGCAACTCCCTTTGCCTATGCTGATAAATGTAGCAGCATGCTGCTTCCCCCTTCTGCTGAAACTGATGTTTCCTAGCTAGGAAGGAAATCTGCAAATTCAGGTGTTGAAAGTTCCTCTGTGCTACAGCTACGTGGAGGAAAGCATATCCATTTACTGATATGTTGAACATACACGACTTTGTACCCACTCAGGTGCAGAGCCAACAACTTCGTGGCAGAGACCTCAGGGCTTTGATATAAGGGTTAATTAAATATTTTCTTAGACTTCTTGTGTCTGCAAGACACAGGAATACTCTGGTCAACCACCATTTATTTGGTCAATGTCATTTATTTGATGAAGCTAAAATGCACCACCAGTCTACAGGCGCACATGAAAATAGAGAAGCTTCAGACAAACTGAAAAAGGATACAAAAGCTCCAATGATGAAAACTGGGCTGAATATGTGTTTCTGGAAAGTAAACAGTGCCAAACCCATGTAAGAAAAGATGAAGTTCTCAGCCAGGAAGTGCAATACCTCAAATAGCTAAGGAAAGAAGAAAAAAAATAACATGTTAAAGGCCAAGCAATAAATATGCTTTTCAAAATACCAGTACACAGCACTATAGCAACAAATAGTACAAAAGGTGAAAGGATCTTGCCTGCTTAGTGCGACTTCTTGATTCAACTGATAAGTTATTGTACGTATAATGTGCCTGAGTAATTCCACAGAACAGGACAGCCACTACACCTGTAAACAGAATTACATGTAAAAAATACATCAGTCTGTTTACTATGCGAGCACAAGATATTTTCCCTTCTCAACTCCTTTTAGGTTACCCTTAACCTTGAGATTTTATGAACCTCATTTTCAAATCAAGGATGGGGCTGGGCATGCTGGGACACAGATGCTTTTAAGCCAAATGAAAGCTGTTCTTAAGAGCTTTTACTGCACAGAGTTCCACCCTCTATGGTATTGTACAGAATACAATACCATAGAATACAGAAGCTTTAATGCAAACATCATGTTTCTCACAGGAAGGTTTAATGAGAACATGCATACATGGCTAAGATGGGCAGGAATTCTCTTAGTGTGCTCAAAGCCACCAACTCACCAGTAAATCCACAGGCTTCTGCTAGCAGGAAAGTGCTCCAAGACATTAAGAAGAAGAGAGCCGTTTCCAGCAGAGGGAAGCAGTGTAACTTGGTAAACTTCGTCACGTTAAGTCATTTGTTAAGGGATCACAAGTAAAAGAAACCCACTGGTCCTTCAGCTTCTCTCTAACATTTACAAAAAGCGCTTTTATGTGCTAATAACCAGTGCTAGTCCAAAAAAAAATTTTTTTTGGCATGAAAAAACATCGATTCCATCATATTAAGAGTCCCTTTCACATCATTAATTTTAGATATGTGTGCTGCACAGCTGCAGCATAACTCACCTCTTTCAACTAATAGCTTACTCCATACCACATTTCCCTGCAAAGTACCAGCACAGAAGGGATATATACTCAGTGTTCCATTCAGATTGCTTTTTCTTTTTCCCCTCACAGTATATTTTATTTTTAGACAATGATCTGCACACGCATACTCACTGGTCACCTTTAGATAAACCATAAAATGCATTCAGAAGTGTTTCATTTACAGGGCTGATCTCAACTACAGAAACCCTGGGATGAAGCACACTTATCAGAATTTTTCCACTCAGATTTGTGGAGAAGTATTTTTCAGCCAGTTTGGATATTTCTGCATTTTTAAGGTAAAACTGATATCCTGCCTACAAGAAGATAGATTTCTTCTCTCTGTGTTGATACATCTTGGATAAAACACCAGCACAACCACAGCAAGCTCAGCATTTTCCATGGGAAGAAAAAACAAATTTATCTTCCAAATGAGAGAACTTGAATAATGTCAAACACACAGAATTAACAGTTCACATAGGTAGCAAATAGTGAAACAAGTTTCAGCTGCCTTAAATACAGCTCTCCACATATTTCAAAATTTTTCTTCCCATTTATGGGAATTTTTTTCCTCCCTTCTCTCACTATTTTGGCAACACGTAAATAGCACAGCTTACTATAGCTCAGGTGTTGATAGCTACACAACTGTACAGGGAGTTATAGAAAGTAATAATGTGCTACAGGAGTGGTAGAGAAACCTCTGTTCCTTCTGAAGGCTGATGGCTGGCAGTCTTTGAAATCCAAGCAGGGCAACAGCAAGAGAACAACAGTATGGAGACTTGGAACAGCAAGATGCAGCACTTTCCCTGTCTACAGGAAGGCAATCAGCACCTTGACAGAGACATCAGGGCTGCACCACCATCCACCACTCCTCTCCACATACAATATAGCTGCACCCAGGGCTCTCTGTGGCATTACACAATCAGAGCTAATGGCAACACAGCTACTTGGGGAGTCATGGTTCAGTACATTAAAAACAATGAGGAGCACTACTTTCACAGGAAATTCACAGGCCCTGGGAGGTCTGCAGCTCACAGCACTCTTTGTGATTCTTGCAAGAAGTATTCAGTTGGCCCACAGGACTCACTGGAAGCAGTCTCCCAAGGGCTTTGTCACAGAATACGGTGTTCACAGCCACAAGTGATTCACACCAGAGGCAAACAGCTGGCAGCATTTCAGTGGTTAGCACAAAGCACTCCTGAGCATGGCTACCTGCTCCCCACCCACACTACTGCTTCCTGTTGGCATTCCGCATGGCTCAGAGAAGGGAAGGGCTCTGAAGCACATATTCTAGGTGCAACTTCAAACACAACCCTACTTTGCCAGAAGGCTGAACTCAAAACAAAAGCCCAAATCATGATCAGAAAGTCTCCACGACTGCTGGCATTAAACAAAACATAAAACTCAGCATTTTCTAAATAGCTGTTACTCTCCACATGGTCCTTTTCCTACATAATCCATCTCCCTGCCATTTTTGAAGACATACTACATGGATCACTCCTACCTCCCAACAGACTTACTGTGTAATATCATACTTCTGAAGCAGCAACCACTTGAGCAGTACTTACAACCCATCTTCCACAGAAGACTTAGATAATCCCACTACAAATTTATCCAGTGCCTGACTCAAAAGGAATTCATGTATTTCCTTAGCAACTAGACAGTCACATCTGTTGCTCCACGGGAGAAGAAGAGGTTGAAGGTTGATCTCCTGAAGTCAGAAAAGGAGCCCCATTCGAACCAATTCCTCATTTCCAGTCTTTTCTGGCAGCCTTGTGAATCAAACTCTTTATTTCTCTTGCCATTATAGTGTAAGCAACATATCAAAGTAATTTACTAAATTCAAAATTAAGACTTGTGGTCACCATTCTGGAGGAAGAGGAGGGTGATAGAAAGGAAAAAAAAAAATCACTTATTTATTTTATTTTAATTGACCAAATTGAAGTAATACTTCAAAATAATTACTTGCTTTCCTAATTTGAACATTAAAGCAAAGAGTTTTCTTTCTTTATTTCTTAGCTATAGCATTTTGGCTTCACTTCATTCCAGCCAGGTAGATTCTACAATTTAGAAAGAAAATACCAAATGATGCAATACTTTAAATGTTATTAAAAAATAATAATAATAACCAAAGGCTTTGAGGCCAAGACAGTTCACTGAAAGCCAGAACAAGTTTAAATATATTGTTTGCAATGTACTTGCAAAATAAGTATTCTGTCTATTTTTAAAGGACAGTGCATGACTGCATGAATGCCCTTTGCTGGTAGAGAGGTATGGTGATGGGTACTTCACAGCTATGACAGAGCTACAGAACATTGCTTGGGAGTAAGGTTCTATTCACTCATGACTGAAGTTACAGGTTCTAACTAGCAAAGACTAAAATGCACATTTACTGTTACTTTCTATATTATTACACACCATTAAGTAGTTTTCCAAAATAAAATAGTTAAAATTGTATAATTAAGCAACAGTTTATGCATTTTTATGCATTTATTTTTAAACCAGAGGCTGTCTTGTGAACAGCATCCTTCCTACTAGTCTCATAGCACCCTCCTGAGCAAAGCATTAGAAACAGCAAGAACCAATTGCTGCTTTAGAACATGATTTTACAAAATGGATTTGAAAGTATTCCAGCTGCAATTAGAAGCAACTCAGAAAACCAAAACCACAGCAACAGCATTTGAGCAGCTAGACCTATAGGTGGCCAGTGGCTTAAAAGCCAGTTTAAGAATCATCATTTTGGGTCACATCAACCGTAGAACAGTGGAACTGGAAGACAAAACACGAAAGCATCACAGCACATATTCCTCTTTATATCTGAAAAGTTTCCATTATGCAGGATACCATTGGGCAAATCTGAGCGGTGTGCCTGTAACTAAATACAGCTGAGACACTACTGCTTAAGATAAAGAATCACTGGTTCATTATTATTGTGCAAAATATCACATTTTACCCTTTCTTGGTCAGTTTTCAGAAGCCTAGGGAGATCAAAGCAAGCTGAGACACACAGAAATATTGTTATCCTTCTCAGTCTAAAAGAAAAAAAAAAATTGATTCTTTTCCCCTCCAGGAGAAGAACCACAAGCTTAAGATTTACAGCCATAGCCCAAAGCAGAACCCACACAGATTGCTCTGAGTGCTTCAGAGTTCTGATCAAACTAAATAAGTGTCAAGAGAGCAGGACAGGTCATGCAAAGCACACAATGTCATGATGTTAACTCTGACAGAGGTACAGTCTTTTCCAAGCTGCATGACAGGAGATTTTCAGCAAAAAGTTTGAATGAGAAACACTCAGAAAAACCTCATTAGGGTTAAAAAAAAAAAAAAAAAAAAAAAGAAAAGCTGTCAAGGATTCTGCTGAAGACAGAACAAAACACCAGTTATCTTCCAGTTACCTTAAAAACTGCTTTTCATAATTACTAACACTGAATGATAGGCCATCTATTTAGAGCCTCTTATTGACCTTGAGCCTTCTGGCAGCACACTGCGTGCAGAATTAATAAATTGTTAATACATCTGGTATGGCCACAGTTATACTGGAAAGAGTCATTTCTGTGGGTATCTTTCTATAGACAGAGTTAAATCTTCACACTCAGGTTGAAATAAGCTAGAGTCACCATTGCTACAGCAGGAAATAGGTGAGCACTGTTCGCACCTGAATGTGGTTTCTCATATGGAGGAGCTTAACATATAAAAGGATATCAGAGCTGTCACTACTCCTGTCACTGCTCCCATCATGAAAGAACCACTGAATATTCCCAGGAAAACACCAACTGACTTGAAAAATGCTGCTGCATCAAAAGCATGGGTGTTTTCACCTGTTGGCTGGTAGGCAACTATGGACCTAGGAAGAGAGTAACACAATGAGAAGTCAGAAGTGGCATCAGAATGGTTTTAATCCTTAACAGCAGAAAATGAACAATAGAACAGACCAACCCATACTGAAGGCAATTTTTTCCTTTCTGGTCTGTGTATGCCTGAAGAATCTTGGCAAAGGCTTGTGATATATATTGTCAAGTTCAAGGAAATAGTCTTAAATTTAAAACAGCATGTCTAAAATTATTTTTTTTTCCCCTCAGAAAAAGCATTTAAAGCAGTTAAGTAATTTCAGAGTAGAAATTCAAGGAGCTACTTACGAAGATAATACAATGGCAACAGCATCATTCAGCACGCTCTCCCCGAACAGAAGAGCATAGAGATCAACATCAGCGTGCAGCTCATTAAATATTGCCAGCACGGTAACTGCAGGAAAAAAAAAAAAAAAAAAGAACAAAAACCATACTGGATGACTTCAGGAACAACTGAGAGCTGAGAAAGCAGACTTACCAGCTTGCCTTAAGCAATAAAACACAAGAATTGAAGGATCAAAATCAATCTGGGAAACAGACTAGCCATGTTTATCTACAGGTAAACAATTCCACCATCAGTTTTAGGGTAGCCTCATTAGGCAGGAGCTCTGTGCCCCCCCACATGCACAGCATTTATAGCAAAGCCCCTGTGATGCACTGGCACAGTGCAGACAAAATACTTCTGTTATTTTTTGTAGAATGCTCTGCTATTTTTTGTAAAATGTGTTCCATATAAGATAACCTACAAAGATGTTGTGCTGCTCTTGATGTGTGGATTGTTGACATAGCTTTGTTGTTTCAATCACTGCACCAATGGCTGTAAGTGTTCCCCAAAGCATACCTTGTGCCTCAGGAGCGTGCATTTGCACAGGATTTGAAATGGACAAGACTGCTAAATATTTACAGCAGTCCTTTCAAAAAAGGCTCCAGTCTGACCTGAAAGAATGATTTCAGATGTTCCCATATATAAGCTTCAAAAATCAGATGGCAGTTTTTTGCACAAAGGCCAAAAACAGTGTGCAGCCATAGCCTGCTCAGAGCTCAGCTCAATTACAGGAGCTACTTCCCATTTTCACAACACACAACACTGAGCACATCAAATAATCTGTTTTAAATGTCACAATTCATACTTCAGCACACCATCCCCTGGCCCTGCTCTTCCACCAACTCTCCAGACTGACTTGGCAAGCACAGACACCTTTGTGAACATGCTGGATTTAGAAGGATAACTCAATTTTCTGCCAAAAGCTCAAACTACTTTGCAGAAGAGCATTCTTCTCTTTGAACTTGTATAGTATGAACTTCATTTGAAGGAAAAAAAAAAGAAAAAAACCCTCAAATATAGCTTTGAAAAATATCAAATGTCAGATGCAACAAAGACACAGAAATCCTTATATCCAATATAATTTATTTTCAGCCCTAAACTTGAAGCATGCTAAAAAAGAGTCTGTTGGGGAAAAATAATTAAAATAATGTATAATGAACAGGAAAGTTGGATTTGCCCTCAAACATACGATCACATAATCACCAAACTGATGGAATAGCTTTCACAGCACCCAGAACATCAGAGATGTTAGAATAACAACAAAGAAAATAAAGAATTATTAATATATTCGTGCTATACAGCCAACAATCCTAGCAACAGGATCATTTTGGAAGGTCATTAAAAATTGCTCAGCAAGCTACCTGGATCAGTGGCGGATATTATCGCTCCAAAGAGGAGGCAATCTGTATAATAGAATTTATCAGAGAGCTGTCCCACCAACTTCATTAGTTTCACAACCCCATACATGAGATTCCTGAAGAGAAAGGATAAAACAGTCCAAGTCAAACAAGTTAGTATATTTCAAACAAGCAAAGGAAAACCAAAAGCAACAATATTTCAGGTGGGCTTTGTTACATTGGAGCTCTGTGGGACAGTGCTGCAGTCTAAGCTCTCAAATTAAGGCCTCCACTCTTCTCTAGGAACTGAGTCAAGAGTGAGACATGATCCGGCAAATATAAAGCAAGCACAGCATGAATTCTGTTCATACAACCAGCACAAACTCCACAGGCTGCTTCCTTTTTCCACCACAGCAAACATTTTCATGCTCAAAATTCCCCTCGGTAATGCTTCTCCCAACACAGTACATAGAGAAAAAGCTTTGAACTGAGAATAGCTTTTAAAGTATTTCTGTGTAATGAAATTGAAGGATGCAAATCGAAGTCACCTAAGCAAACTCAGGATTTCTGTACTTCAGAATATCCATGCACCAAGAACACAATAATATTATCTGTGTGATTGTATGCAAGTAAACTAACATGATTATCTTAAACCAAATGTGCATGTATACATAAAGTGATGTACATATTCTGATCAGAGAGGGAGAGACAGAATGTGCACATGCAAAATGGAAAGGACATCTCCAGAAATTTGATAGCTAAGACTCTATTACAAGTAGTGCCTACAATTTGGAATAAAGTTAATTCTAACAGAAGTCTAAAAAGGTTTAATTTTGGACTACAACATAAGATCAGAAACTGAACACTGCTCTTTAGTTGTCTGGACTTGTGAAGTGATTCAAACTTGACAATATTGTTTTGTTATCAGTATTGCTTAGAAGTCAGATCTCAGCAAAAGTTATGCTTTAATTTTGAGTGGGAGAATCAGAAATAACATTCAAACAGATCACTAAATTAAAACTATCTGAATGGCTCAATGAACTCAAGGGACAGATATCACAAATTTCACTTACCCAATGATAAAACAAGAGACTGCTGTTCCTAAAAAGGCGTAGGCCAAAATCGACCCCAAATTCCTGAAAAAGTGTCTCTGTATAGAAGAAATGAAAGTTTAAACATGTTTTAAAAAAAAAAAAAAAAGAAGTTAAAAACACAGTGCATTGTTACACTTGCATTCATTGCCACATTCTAGAGAAATCCTTCAATTACTGCAATGCAAATTCTGTCCAACAAAATTTTGGTAAGATGTATACATGTAGGATATACAGTAAGAAAGACTTAGTTTCAAAACTAAAAACATGCACCACATGAGTAATTTATGTCATCTTCTAGTGAAACAACAATCTGGGTCCTTTCATTATCCAGAGTCTGGAACACCCCCACTGGAGTTGAATTTTGACTCTACTTCTCAGTACAATGTACTGCACTTTGGACATTTAACAGTTCATAGCAGCATATCTTTTAGCTCAAATGCAACTAATGCACAAAGGAAAACAAACGAGCAAGATTAGATAGTGTGCATATACACACACGTGTTTATATCCATGCATATGTAAAGTATTTTTTCTTAAAACAGGATGACCTAACCTAATCTGTAGAGGAAATCAAGATTTTTCTTACTGATGTACACAAATGATTGCAATGGAGACTGCACTCCTGAACAGATCAGTCTCCCATTAAGAAATTTTCCACAGAAGATGATTACACTTACCTTCTTCAAGCTATAACCAGCATGAAAAATAATAGGAGGCAACAGAATGTTGAAAAAAACTTCTGGGTCAAATGTAACCTAAAATAATAAATAAAATGTGAAACAAATTAGGAACAATCACACACTTTATGTCCTTTTCCTCTTTCATTTTTGACACTTACTATTTTTAAGTGTTGAAATCACAGTCAATGGGCCAAGATGACCTTTCAAATTACTGTTTAGCCCTATAAAGACACAACAGCAAAAAACTGCAGCTCTCCATAGGGAACAGCACCTAGGAAAACAATCTTTGCCTTCATCACCAATGACAGTCCTGCAACACTTCCAAACATAGTCCCTTTTTTGAAATAAAATTAATTCTAATGGAAACGATGCTGAAAAAGGTATCTAATTGCACATGACATTCATGTATTTGCAGATGAAATTATATTTAGACATTCATTTGTTGTTTGTTATTTTTTTTCCTGAGTCTAGCCAGCATACTGTTATTGCCAGCCAGTCAAGTCACGTACAAGTCTGGTTTTCAGGAAGCAGAATCACCATCACTTCTAAGTGTTCCAGTGGATGCTGCAGGTATCCATGGAAGACTATACTAGACAAAGGAACAAAACCAATCATTTATAATTCAAACAAGACCTGCACACATGTGAGACTAGACCTAGTGAAGACTAATACGAGAGTGTGCACCCAGACTGGGGCTCATATCAGCTCACTTCAGCTGTCTATAGCAGACAGGTACACGTATAAACAGCCACCTTCACAGTCATTCAGAGTCATCCTCATCATAGTTACTGAAAGTGTTTTTAAGACACAATCCTGAAGTGTCAATTCTGCACTTAAAAGTCTAGCTTTGCTACACAGCTACACACTGAAGAGATTTAATTCCTGCCACTGAATAAAATAAGAAAGGAAATAGCAGATCTGAGCAAAAGTTGATAGATAAGTTTCATTTCTAATACCAGATTGTTTAATTTGGTGGATTACAGGATGCAACAAGCAACTATTTCCTGAAAGTAAGCAGATTAAAAAAAAACAAGGAAATAACACCAAGAAGCAATGAGTATTCATTTCCTTCTATACCTTACATTACAGAAGGTAGCATCAGGCTCTTCCTGCTCTGCTGGTTTTCATGAATTTTATAGATATTAGAAGTGTACACGAAGTCTCCAGCAGCAGCCAAAGGCTTTGGAAAAGTATTACACTGTGGCAACAGAACACAGTTTTGCCAGCAGCAACACAGTACAAAAGGTGCTTCTCAGTTAAGCATTGAGGTGCAGTTACCACCAAAAACACTGACGTTTGATACTACCATTCAAGGGAATCGTAGATTTAAGAGCATTCAAGAAGGAGAAGCATGCAGCCAAACAGCACACATCCACAAGAACTGGCCTACCCTCACCTTTCGCAACATGTCATTTTGCTCCACGCTGTGAATCTTCCCAGGACTTATTTCGCCTTTGAGTGTATATTCGAAGAACTTCCCACTGACGTTGACCAGCAGGGTTGTGAATGGCCTGTCCTCCTGCGAGCAGCTCAGCGGTTTATCACGGCCGCTGGAAGAAGGAGTGCCGTATCTCAAGATTACCCCAACAATCAGGCCTGCAAGAAGAGGATTAAAAATCCATGAAGCTGATTTGACACTCCTGTACCGAGCTTCTGAGTTTGGAGCGTCAACTGAGGTGTAACACAAGAAGCTTACGTATATTTTGCAGTGAATGGCTACTACCAGTTTCCTGCAAAGGAAGAGAAGACCCAAGCAAACATGCTGATACTGATGAATTTGTAAAATCTGCTATCTGCTCAAAGAGACAAACAAAACACTCACTTTCATCTCTCTTCTTCCTCACCCTCATTCACATCTCTCCGAAAACTCCGAATTGTGCTGCAGGCTGACAACTGGGATGTAACAAACATTTCACCTCCTTCTGAGCAGAACTGAGTACGATATAACTAAATAACTACTGAAAATATACAATACTGAGTACTGAAAATATACTTCACTGAAAATATTCATTGTAAAATACCACAATACAGCTGCAGCAACAATGCAGCTTTCTGCCTGGCAATTCTAAGCAAGCCAACAATGGCAGTTGCACAATCTCCTGTGTATTTGCAAATTGTGCAACTAAAGTTCATACGGTGTGTATAAAGAAGTCAGCTGCGCCTCTTTTCACTAAGCAGAAATAAAACAAGGTAAAAAAAATAAGCAACCACAAGAGGCACGAGACATGCTATTCAGGAATATAAAAATAATTACTCAAGCAGCCTAAAGAAAATCCAGCCAGAAAACACCATCAGTAAGATGAGCATCATTAGCATGAGCAATCAAATTAATTAAATACATGTAACCAAATGGACAATGCCAGGAATCAAAACAAAAAAATACTGAAGAAATATAAGCTTTTAACTGACACTGTTCCTTTTACAATGTACTGTGAAAAACAACTGTCCAGCCCTATAGGAGGAATGGGAAGAATAGTCAGAGTAGTTTTGGCCTGAGAAGTACACAGATTGATACCTCCTTTAAGTCTTCCCTGTCATCTTAAGATAATTTGCGATTTAATCCCTGTTGCAGACAGCTGAAAGGTGATGATGGGTGACTGTCAATAAAGAAATGATCCTTCTGTTGGCAGGACAGTAGTTAGAGCTGGTTTTGCTCTGTGACCCTCACTCTGCATCCACAGATCTCTTTCTCCAGATGGTAAATAAAGTTGACAGATATTAACAAGAGAATAAATGAGGTGTAACAAGAAAGAAAGCACACATCACCAAAAAATGAAACTTTTTGGTATATATATAAAGAGTAATTGAACTGTAATGAAAAAACAAAACCAAACATAAAACAAAAAAGACCAACTCCCCATTCTCTTCAGGTTCAGAGCAGAAAAACGGTCTTGATGTAAAAGAAGGTACAATACAATAGCTGTGACACTTGAGCGGGTGGTTATTCTCTGGTCCCCAAGAGAACATAACGGCAACAAGATCATTAAAAAGTAATGGGAAGATTAAGATGTATTTTATTTAGAAAACAGACTATTTATTTAGAAAAGTATGTACTCAAGGAGAACACAGGGAAGTAAACTCTTCAGCAAGACAAGACTACTTACTGACATTTTAAAATGTTGACAATTTAAATACAGAGTTTTAAAGAGCATATTCCATACAACCCCAGAGTATTTTACAGCTACACTTATCTGATGCAATAAAAATGCAGCTATGCAGAAAATGACAGGTTATTGCCAGTCAACTTCAAGCCGTTTGCACTGCCAATTATGGCTACAGACATTTTCCACAAACCCCACTAGTCAGATTGCCAAAACTTACTTATTGCTCTCACTCCCCTCATCCCTAGAGAGGGCTAGGCTCACATAATACATCAGGAAGATGTTCAGCCTTAGAAATTCAGCTAGCCAGCATCTGCCAAAGCCCTGCAGTAAATCAGAAGCAACAAAGAAAACTCCACAGATTAATTTATACACAATGGTGGCACAAAACCAGCTCTGTACTGCTACTAAGCTGAGAATATTGAGGAGGATAGATTTCGCAGCCTAAGGCTCAGAGAGCATCATTCAGTGAATTCATTGCTAAAGCAGATGGGAAACCTTGTTGCCATTGTATTAGGAGGATGCACAACAGAGTAGGATGTGATTATATGATAGAACTGGACATAATTCACTCTTACATTTTCTCCGCTATAATAAAACATAGCTATTATTTTAAGTCTGGATTCAACTACATGACAATTATATCCATAACTCACATTTAATGTTTGAGGTTAAACATACTTTAACCATCAGTATTCCATGGTCTGGCTACAACAGCTGCTGGGAAATATCCTGTTTTGTACCCTTCCTGCTGATAAAATATCAAAGTGGACATCCTTCACATCAAGCACCACACAGTTTAGGAACATCCGATCCCTGCTGTCAGGCTGCTATCTTGCAACTCCTCCAACAACAACTGCAGGAAAAAACATCAGGATGCAGCCGAGACTGAAGTCTGCAGCTACTGCTTTCCTCGGGGTGGCCAGCAAGAAGGTAGGAGGCCATAAGAAGCAGTGGCAGCTAGTCAAGGGAGGGTGCTGCTAGGGCTCAGTCCTGCTTAGAACTGCACAGGGCTCAGTCCAGAAAGGAAATAGGTATGAAAACATGTGGGGCCCAAAATGGCCACACACATCCTACAGCAAGCGTCATCAGAGAAAAAACAACTAGGCAACTCAGAAGATGAGTCACAAGAGTGGAACAGATCCCTAATCTCACAAAGCACAGGCATGCTGCTATAGTTATCACACAGTCCATAAAGAGCAGGTTCTGAGCATTCAAGTGAAGTGTGCCAGCTAGGCACATTTGACAGAAGTGAGCTGCAGAGAGCCTCAAGTCATTAACATTTTTCTAAACAAGCTCAAAGTCCTTACGGAAAACCGTAGGGAAGCATTTATGGTTCCAATGAACATCTGCTCTTCTACACACTAAAAAGTTCCTGGACTTGTTAGATCACTTCTACAGACTTTTTTCATCTGATGAAAAGGCTTATATACTTAGCCGTCCCCCAAGGTCCCAAACAACTAAAGACCTAAGAACTAGAGTGCTTTTTAAGCAGACGGAACAGCCTGATTTACAGCTTCAGAAAAGATGCCCTCCTAAGCTGCCTGTCATCATGTGTTATACAGAGGGCAAGTTCATCCTTTATAAATTCTCTCTAGATATTTGACTTCAAGCATCTCTGGAACATTAGAGTCACAGCTGCAGAAAAAGAACAGAAGAGAATAAGACTTGGAACTGCTCAGTGGGCAAACCTAGTGAGGCACTATGCACTTACTTTAGCAGCTATTTCTAGGACAACACAAGCACAAATTCAGTACAGTACTACTGCTTATATAGAGGTGAAAGAAAGGATGGAAGTTAGGAATAAATACGAAAGTATCAGTATGCCAGCCCCGTGCTACCTTCATCTTGCACGGTCTCACTGATGAAGAGTTAATGAAGAATGTGGATCAATAGAGCAAATATTTGAATGCTTGAGAACATTTTAGCTCATCAAGATGGAAATCTGAAGAGACAAACTAAACCAGCACTGCCTTTTACTGCAGGAGACAAAGAGCTACAGGTGAGCTATAAATACTGCAACATTTTCACAGAATGGCCAGGGTTGGAAGGGACCTCAAGGATCATGAATCTCCAACCCCCCTGCCTCAGGCAGGGCCACCAACCTCCCCATTTAATACTAACCAGGCTGCCCAGGGCCTCATCCAATCTGGCCTTGTACAACTTTAGGGATGGGGCATCCACAACCTCTCTGGGCAGCCTGTTCCAGTGCCTCACCACTCTCTCTGTAAAGAACTTCCCCCTGATGTCCAACCTAAATCTTCCCTCCCTCAACTTCAAACCATTTCCCCATTTTTCCCAATTTTAGAAAAGCCATAAGTTGCTTGTGGTAACTGCTGCAAGGACAAGTTTGCACCACTGTCCTTAAGGATTCTCAGGAAGGCTAATCTCAGAAGTTAATACTTAATGCCTTGCCTTCAATGTGTGACTGGCATTCTCACTTTTAACAGGGAAAGTATTTATGCCACTACATTGACTGTATAACCTGTCTGATTGTGCAGCTGGTACATAAAGAACATTGTATTGGGGCATCCAACACATCCTCTGGACAACCTGTGCCAGGGCCTTATCACTCTTATTGTCAAAGCTTCTTTCTTAAGTCCCTCTTTTAGTTTGAAACTACTTCTTCTTGTCCTACAACAACAAAGAATTAGACCCCTTCTTTTTTTACAGTCCTCGTTAGGCCACTATCAGATCACCCCAGAGACTTGTCTTCAGCAGTTCAGACAGGCACACATAACCCAGGCCAGAGTTGAGTGGTTCTTCAGCCAAATTCCCTGCTGAAGAATTAGCCCTGAGATTTCAGGAAGCTTCAACAGCCGGCAAATTTCAGAACTGGAGGCATCTGCACTCCATGACACACAACTCAATCAGTGGATTCAAACCGTGAATCAGTGAATTGGATCAATGGGTGAACTAAAAGCAGCTTGGATACTGTTTCTTTTGTCCTAGAAAAGGCCTGGGCACAGACTGCTATGGCTCTATCCACGTCAAGTACAAGTTGTTATAACTGTATTTCTGCCTGAAGGAGACTCAGTGGAGATCTTACTGCTGTTTACAGCTACCCACTAGGAAAACAGAGAAGAGAGAGACTTCAGAAAATGCATAGAATTAGGACCAACAGCAGCAAATGTATTGCAACACAAAGGAAGAAGAATAAGATTTAAAAAAATATAAAAACCAGCAAAGTGGATAAGCACCAGGATAAGCTGCCCCCAAAGGCTGATTTATCTCTATCCTTGCACGTAGCAAAGCTCACACAAATACGCCCTAAGCAACATGGTCTGCAAGGGGCTGCTTTGAGCAGAAGGTTGGATGAGAGCCTTGCCAGAGGCCCCCCAGCCTAAACTGCGCTGCAATTTGCACTCTTTCCTACGGACACTAGACCCCTCAGACAAGTACGTTATGCAAAGAGAAAGCACACGCTAAGAGCAGCAGTTAAAAAAAAAAAGCAGCGCCATTGCATTTTGATATCAGCACTAAGCCAAACCATCATCTAGCTGGGTAACACCACCAGCAGAAGGCCCAGTTGCACCTCAGAGGAGATCCTATCGCACTCTACAATGACCTTAAGGGAGACTGTGGTGAGGTGGAGATTGGCCTTCTTTCCCAGGACAGTAGGTAACAGCTTGAAGTTGTGCCAGGGGAGAGTCAGGTTGAATATTAGGAATAATTTCTTCTCAAGAAGAGTGGTGAGGCATGAGAACAGGGTGCACAGGGAAGTGGTGCAGTCACCGTCCTGGGCGGTGTTCAAGAAACACATCAATGTGGCACTGAGGGACATGGTTAGTGGGCACAATAGTGATGGGCCGATGGCTGGACTAGGTGATCTTAGTGGTCTTTTCCAGCCTTAATCATTCCACGATTCTTCCTCCATTCTCCCAAACTGAACTTTTTACCAGCTTGCAGACAAGGATGGAGGAAAACCTGTCAAGAAGGATGGAAGAAAACCCTGCTCACATATCTTCAAAGCAGAAAACCAGGAATACAGAGTATTTATACACAATTTGTATATATATTTATACACAATGTATTTTAATAGAGGATGGTAGTTTGCGTGCATTGAGATGCCACAGTTATTTCAAATAACCCAGAGCACCACCAGAGAAAGTACTTCTCATACAGAGGCAGCCTCCAAACGTGACAAACCACACTTCAAATTTCACAGTGATTTATCAGGAAGTTTCAGAGCTTCTTACAAAGAAAATAATTCAGGCATTGTCTCTGAGTCCTCATTGAATTTCAGTAAAAGAGCATTTTTCAACAGGGAATGGAGGCACATGATACCAGTCCTGAAACACGAACAAAACTCCGGGGATACCCAGAATCTAATAGGTTGAACAACAGACTCAAGGTCACACTTTGTCATTGCTTTAGGATTGTTTTAGATAAGGACATAAAAAGACAGCAAACAACATTAATGGAATAATGTTGCTCTGCACTAATTCTTCCTTCTAGGACATCAAGTATCACACTATCAAGGGCATTTTCCTAATAAGCCAAAGCAAGCATAACTCTGAATTTAAATAAATAAAAGGATTATTCAGAAAAAGTTACTGAGACAGTGCACAGTACCCAAACATCAAATTAACTTGTTGACTTGATGCTGCCAGACACACACAACATGCACATTGCTGCCTTCTTTAAAACCTTGCTTTCCAGAAAGGCCACAGGAGTGTCAGGTGGCCAAAACTACTGTCTGACTAACTGTTATGTCTGGCTGTTCTGACTTTTTTTATTTATTATTTTTCTAGGATTTTTTTTTTTTCAGGTCATGTCATGTTAGTATGATCTACATACTCACGTAGCAACACGGTCAAAAGAATGTGAACTAAAGGAGAAGGCAGATACATTTTATTCAGTGGTGATAATGGGATTAAACAATAAATTTAAGATAGCAAAAAAAGGTCATTAAAAATATAATTATCAGAAGACAGAAGACCATGTTGGAATTCCAGCACTCCATGATCTGAAATTACTGCATTTCGCAGTTCAAAATCTATACAAGACAGTTATAACTGCAAAAAAATTTGTGTGTTCCAATTAACTGGAAAGGATGAGTAGGCACTATTAGGAAGACTGTAAACCAGAAATGTGATCCTAAGTACGCAGCAAATAGGTGACCAGGAATAATGTGTTGCTTCTCCTTCTCCTTCCCCTTTGGAATCTAACATTCGTAAGTACAAACTGAGCAAAACCCATATATTCAACAGCTTACGCTGAAAGCTTGGTCGTGGAAGAGACTGCTGTCTTGTGGTAAGATCATGTGGCCTCTGGTCCCAGCATGGGACTGAGTCAAGGCTCTTGGCAATTCCCAACTTCAGTAGTGACTCAGTGGAGTCACGGGATGAGCCACAGAGGACAATTTAAAGAGGCACACTCAACAGAGAAATAAGATACTGCAGCTGTAAAGTATTTGTCCGTTACAGATGGCACAAATATTTGTTAGAGATTATCAGTAAGATAAGAGCCTGCAATTAAGCTCTCCCTGTTTGTGCTTTCAAGTTCACTTACTGCACAACCATTGTTTCAGGTAACATATTTAATAAAGTATTTGCTGCCAGGTATTTTACATACAATATCTTAAAAGATTAGTTGTACTTTCAGAAATGCAAGTATTCCTTCTTAGCTAGAAAGCCCAAAGCAGTGAAAATCATACACATACTAAAGCCACGTGCATTCCTATAAGCACAGGCAGCAACGGGCAACCACAGAAACACAGGGTGACTTCAATCACCCTGCAATTGTCTTTCCTGACTCGTGAAGAAATAGCTTTATTATAGAGCACCAGTCAGCAGTCCCAACTCCCTTCTGCAGGAGCAGCGTTGAAGCATCTTTGAACCCAGGCTTCTAAATCAAATGAGGGAAAACTCAAACACTGAGATTTTTTTCCCCCAAAACATATTTGGGACCAGACTAGCAGGCACCCCAACAAAAACAAACAACATGAACAGCTCTATGGCATCTAACAAAAAGCTGTCTACTCAATCATATTTTTTTTTACTGCTTTTTTCTCCATTTGTGTATATACGCTTGAAATGCATGCATAGCTCAAACAGGAGGCCACAAACTCCTCAGCGTCCACAAAAATACCCAGTAAACTGTTTCCAAAAATAAAAAATAAAACTACACAGTATCACCTATTGCAGGCACTAGCAAGAAGTTAAGCTATCCTATAAAAGAAAAAAAAAAAAAAAAAAAAAGCCCAGATACTTATACTCCTCACACACATCCCAGTATATCACCATAAAGCTCCAGCAGCAAGAGTTATTATTGCACCGTTGCAAAGAGTTGGGCTTCCATCTGAAACCTCACAGAAACTTATTAAGTAACAGCAGTCCCCACTGACACTGTCATTTGAGGGTTTGACAGAGGGAGAGGGTAGAGACAGAAGGGGCAGGAAATACAGAATCATAGAATTACCAAGGTTGGAAGAGACCTCCAAGATCATCCAATCCAACCATCCACATATCCCAACCCACCTATTTCCCCACTAAACCATGTCCCTTAGTACAACATCTAAGCATTTCTTGAACACATCCAAGGACTGTGATTCCATCACCTCCATGGGCACACCTCATGACTTTTAGAGAGTATAAATTTTTCCTAATATCCAACCTGAGCCTCCCCTGGCACAACTTGAGGCCATTCCCATATCCATTTCTGCATGGCTTTGGTTTCAAAGACCCTCAATAGCTACAAAGAATGCTCCTAACTATAGCTAAACCTGCATTCTTGCTAAAAACAAAGAGTACACCCCAGCCAGAGGCCTTTGCTCATTTGAAAAATATTTACAAGTTTAAAGTGATCAAAGTGTATAGAAGCCTTCATCCTGAAGAACATTTCTGGAAGCTTCTGATTTGAGCAGTAGACCAAGCGAAGTCTTAAGAAAAAAAAACTAGAAAGATGTATGACCAACGCAAACAAAGTAAAATCTGCAACAAAAAAGTGTTCAGCTATTTCAAGGAGAGCTATCCAGCACTTGTTCCCCCCCCCCCCTCCCCCCCCCCCCAAAGCCTTTTTGCTCCAAGCCACATTCATCTATTAACAAAATAACCTCCTATCCACAGAACAGGAAATTGGCAAGCAGACTGAATTTTCAAGGAAATCCCACCCGCTGAGGCAAGCCCCCCTAGCTGTGGAGCCACGAGTAGAAGGCTGATGGATGCTCGTAAGACTGATGCTTGTGGCTTCCTGGGAAACACACACAGCAAGCAGAATATGTGGGAAGCAACAACCCCATGGCTTTCCGTGGACATACAATCATAAAGATCTCTTCTGACCTTAAAGATCATCTAGTTCAACAACCAAACCATCACCACCATGCCCACTAACCATGTCCCTCAGTCCCACATCACAGACGTCTCATTATAACATCCCCTATCCACCTGCAGTCTCAACACAAGATCTATTCCATCTCGTGGAACAGCTTTCTCCATACAGACGTCTCCAAGAGCAGAGCTGGGCGTTGTGTGTCCTCTCCGTGTCATCTTTCTGGGTGACTGCCCTGTGTACAAGCACAGTCTGGCCATGGCTTTCCCACAAAGCTCAACTCTCAATCCCATTTGACAGCTATTTAACTTGCTGATTCAGCTACTCTGACATCCCACTTCACATACTAGAAATCCAAAGGAAAAAAAAAAAAAAAAAACTAAGTACTTATGAACAGCTGAACAGAGGATCAAAGACTATTTCTTATTTGTGATTGGCTTTCCTGCTTTCAGCTATAGCAGTCTTCCTCTAACCAAGCTCACCCTTACAGATCCCACTCACCGCCTCCTCAACCTCCTCACTACACACCAGAGACCCAAACAGTATTTGCTTTGTCTCTGCATCCTATCTCAACTCAAACCCTGGCACATCTCACCAGTGAGGAAAAGATGGTTGGGAACCTATCAGGTAACATCCCCTTCTAATCCACAAAGTGCCAGCTGAGATTCAGTAAGGTCAGATTTATTTCAGCTGAATAGCAGCCAATCTCTGCTGTGTATTGAAAAATCTGAGCCACTGACATCCAGGGCATCTACCAACATTACAAGCACCTGCTGCAATACCCCTAGGCATTACAACAGGAAAAATAAAATAAAATAAAATAAAATATTCTTCCCAAGGCTAATCTCACTTAAATGTGCAGAACTACAGTGCATTGCAGAAGTCTGCATTTATCCTAACCATTTTATCTGTATATAGCCATTTATGCTATCTTTTGGCCTTCTATTGTCATTAGAATATGCACCAAACTTTGCTACCTTTCTTCTTGTTACACAATTTTCACCAATACACTCACAAGGGGTTAACTACTTATGACAAGCTTGGTTTTAAAATTGCTGAAGCCAGTGTGATCTTAAAAGCATTACCTGCACACTGTATGTATAAAAAGCCTGGCAACTTACATGTTTGTCATCAGAAACCTAAACTCACACCCTCTGCAAAAGTAAAGGACAAGGGACTCACTCGCACCCACACATAAGGTAGTATGGAGGATAATCAGGCCAGGAAACTAAGCACTGCTGCTCACCACACGAGTCTGTCCTTGACCATTTTTGCATACGTGACTCTATTTTAATCAACCAGCCACATTACTTTTCTTTTAAAATTGCCATTCAAGTTTAAAGAAAATTCCAAATTATCTATTTCTGTCTTCACATCACTTTCATTTCTCCATATATACTATTTTCTTAGATTAAATATGCTTGACAGAATAGAACAACTGCCAGTCACAACAACATGTAATACCATTTAATGCATTTTGTCTAGCCTATAGCTGCCTTCTCAAACCACGAAAACAGTTCCTCATTTAATAGCAATGTGGACTCTGATATCAGATAGTTCTAAGTGACAGAAAAAAAACCCAAAAATTGGTTTTACGTAGATAACTGGTTACACCACCTTACTATTCTGTCATTATTGCTCATAAAGAGAGCTGCCCTCAGAGCACTTGGAATTCTTTACAAAAGCTTCTTGACTTTACAAATCACATGCTGGAATTAGATTATTTGTTTAGGACACAAGATTATCTGAACAATAATGGTGGAAAAACACCCCTTGACAATTTACTTTAAAGAAGTACTTACACCAAGATTGGTCACCATATGAACCTGTATATTAATGACTGTGTGTATACATTGATTAGTCATGCTTTTAACGAGACTGCAGATATGCTTCACTGGAGGTAGTTTATCTATGGCCACTCTCTGTAAGCTTTTATTTTGTGTTGTAATGGGCGTAACTGTGCACATTCACCAAACCTGGATTTGGTACAACCATCCTGAACATCCTGATGTGCAGGGAGGCCACAGGGACAAATCATAAAATCACCAAGATTGGAACAGACCTTCACGAGCATCCAGTCTAACCATCCATCACCAATACTTCCCCACTAGAACATCCCTTAGTACAACATCTGAACAGTTCTTGAACGCCTCCAAGGATGCTAACTCAACCACCTCCCTCCAGGGCAGCACCTGACCACTCTTTGTAAGAAGGAATTGTTCTTAACATCCAATCTGAATCTCTCGTGTCACAACTTGAGGCCACTCCCTGTAGTCCTACTGCTAGTTATGAGGGAGAAGAGGCTGACTCCCCACCTCACCACAACCTCCTTCCAAGGAGTTGTAGAGCATGATAAGGTTTTCCCGAGCCTCCTCTTCTCCAGACTGAACAATCCCAGTTCCCTAAGCTGCTCCCCATAAGACCTGTGCTCCAGACCCCTCACAGCTTCATTGGCCTTCTCTGAACAGGCTGCAGGGCCTCCAATGTCTTTTTTGTAGTGAGGAGCCCAAGGCTGAACACAGCATTTGAGATGTGGCCTCACTATGGCCGAGTACAGAGTAGCGATCACTTTGCTGCTCCTGCTGGCAGCACTATTTCTGATACAAGCGAGGATATCACTGGCCTTCATGGCCACCTGGGCACACTGCTTGATCATGTTTAGCCATGACCAACCAACACCTCCAAGGTCCTTCCACACCGTCTTCCAGCCACTATGCCTCAAGCCAGAAGTGTTGCCTGGGGTTATTGTGGCCACAGTGCAGGACCCATCACTTGGTCTTGTTGAACTTCATCTCACTGACCTCACCCTGTCCAGATCCCTCTGTAGGGCCCCTGTCAGATTGACATTTCCTCCCAGCTTGGTGTCATCTGCAAACTTACTGAGGGTGCACTCAATCCCCTCATCCAGGTAAAAATGAATGGCTCTTGCCCAGAGCCAGTTGATAAGAGTCCTCTCATCTCTTCCCAAGAGCTCAAGCTTACCAGCTACCAGCTAGTGAAAGAAAACAGTCAAACCCTTGACTTGACTGTTCCCCCCATCCCTACTCCAAACCCTAAATCAGAAGGTAATTTATGCCTTATCTGCCCTCTTGGGGCTTTCCAACCTACCAGCGATGGACCATTTTCAGCCCAACAGGTTACTTCCTACCCCCAGAAGTACATGCTGAGTTTTAACATGCCAAAGAGTTATACTCCATAAGCTAACAGTGGATTCCCTTTGTACAATTCACATTTGAAAAAAAGCTCTGCAAAAAAGTACTAAAAACATAAGTTCGTATTCTACAGACATTGAAATCTCTGATGTACTAAAAAGACTTCTTATTTAATGATTTGCCTTTTAAAAGCCATTAGGAGTTTCTAAGAGCTCTCACATACTCATCTTTCAGGTTGTTCATCAAGATGGGACATTTCACAAAGGCCATGGCTTTGCATTCTTGAACAAGTATTTACAGCTGTGGTTTGCAAAAACACCAGGCTTTCCAAGCTGAAATGATGCTAAAAGCATATTTGGGATCACACTGAGAACAAAATCCCCATCACAGGCATTATAAGAAGACAACTGAAAAAAGGCTCAGCAAATCTTTTTCATCTTGTTCTTAACCCCAGTTTCTTACCTGCAAAATGGAGAGGCACTGCTCTGCAAACACATCACAGGATTTAATAAAGTTCAGCGACTCCCCAGTGACTGGGAATAAGATCTCTAAAGAACAGGAAAAGGAACGAGGAAAACTTCAGTAGGGATGTGTGACACGAGACCTCTACATAACACTCACAAGCTCTTTTCCTGAAGCTAAGAAGGGACTACCACATCAACAAGATAAACCTCTCAAGTCAACAGACTCAAGGAAAAATGCAATTTGACTAGCACAGTTAGCAGCTGACACATAGGCTAGGGGTGAGGCATGCTAATATGCAGATATTACGTCAATTCCTTAGAATTGACACATGCAGAGCGCAGGCTGGTCCAGTACATTTTTGGAATCTGACAGTCATTGCTTTTGCAGTTCCCAAAAGGCCTGATGAAAAAAATCCCAGGAGTCCACATGACCGGGGTATAAGAATACTGGACATCATAGTCTGATTTTCAGTTCCAGAAGTAGTGTGGAAGCTAGTTTGCATTTATGTACAATATAGGCGAGTTCCTTTGCTGTGATTTGTCAAACACTTGGCCAACACAAGTTGGAGTCAATGACTCTTGTGGGTCCCTTCTATCTCAGGACATTCTATGATTCTACGACCTACCGAAATTATCAAAAAGAAACACAAAAGAAAAGTTATCTGATGTGAATACAGCAATGTAAATCAGGCCCAACAGATAACAGCTTAGCAACTGATGTCTACAGAAACACAAATATTCAGTTAGCGGCTTTTATCAGCAATAATAATAGATGGTCTGGTATCAGGAAAGGCAGTCGCATGAACTCCTGCCAAATCAGGGAACACGCATGCATTCACAGAGATTTGCAGAAAAGTACATTGCTGTGCAAGGTGATATCACTGAAAATCTGAATTACAGCAATATTAAAAATGCACACTTGGATGTATCATATAGCACTGTGTTTTCATCGAGGAAATAAAATATTTTCCCTAACTTCCTCCCCACAGGTATTTCAATTAGTTACTATTTACAAGATCTTAGATTGCTGTTCAAAAAACTCTTTTTACAGGACTTGTAATTAGTAACAAACTGTCATTAGCAAAACACCATTAGCAAAAGGCTGTATGTCTAGGTCTACGCACAGAAGTCTTCAAAAAGCCTCACTAACGTGTTCCACTTCAGTAGGTGTGAGCATCCAAGGGCTCCAGGTTTGCCTGTAAACTCAACCAAAACATCTGAAGTGTCTGATTCCGTAAAGAAAATTCAAAAAACCAAAACCAAAATATTCTTCAGATCACTATATTAAGTTTGTGTGCAATAAATAATTGATATTAACATGAGTGTTACGCTTTGTCTGTGCATTTCCTAAATCACCTTGCAACGAAGGCATTGAAAGCCCTAGTCAGGAATACAGATTTACTCTCATCTGCAATCAGTGCCTGGCACAATAGTTAACAATACTTTTCATAATGCTTTGCAAAAAAACTCGTTCTAATTCTTTAAGCGACACTGTACAAGACTTCTAACTTGAAAGTAGTAGCTAAAGTAGATTGCTATACAAAAAGCAATCTGTTAACATGCAATTCTATTTAGTTGATCTGGTATGGGAGCAACTGCGAAATCACTGCATGCTACATAACAGTATAGCAGCTTCCCTGTGACCAGTTACTTCTCATCACCACAGTACCTAGAGGACATCACCGGGGATAGGACCACTGAAATGCTTCATCAGAACACCATTTACTGTCACCCACCACGACAGAATCTGCAAAGTGAATGCCTAAAGCATGGAACTCTTGGTCGCAGTACTAATTCTACCTGAGAACATGGAGAATGTTTCAGGCTCCAGAATCAATTCAAGTGCTAATCAAGATGACAAGGTTTTCCTTCTCCGCTGTTCCTGGTATGACAAAAATGCAGCATCCCACTCAAAACTGCAAGTAGCTTTTTGGTAAGACTTGTCTGATAAGACAAGCACAGTTAACAGCAGAAAGTAGAATTAAGTCTGAAGTTACAAGCTTCAAGTTACAAGTAAGAAATAAATCACACTTGAGTGAAGGATACACTAGTATATCAAATGCTGTCTTAGAATATATTCCCTCTGAGTACTCTTTTATGCTTTTAATAAAACCAGTATGTTCCCCAAAGCTAATGTTTTTGCCAGCCCAAATACATCACAATATACTGCCAACTGAACAAGTGTCTGGGACAATCCAACCATTCATGGCCACCGGAGTTCATCATTCCACTTGTTCCTCATCCTTCACAGATGCAGTAAGCCTTATGAATGCAGGCTTTCTTTAGATTGTAAGGCACAGCAATGGGGCTACAATATAAACCCATCCAAAGAAAATCCAGGCTTTTCAAAGCATCTATTGAAGATTTGCTGATCTGCACAAAGGTACATGCTCTGAAAAAAAAAAAAAAAAAACAGGTAGAAGAAATTCAGTAAAAAAGGGTTTACAAAGCACTAGAACACACAGAAGCTGTACTTAAAAAAGCTGCAAAATGCTTCTGTATAAATAAAGTTGTCTTGCATCCTTGCTCCCAATTACACAATATGATGATCTTTCCTCACTCATTTCTACCTGGGGGTCAATAACTCACAGAAAGAGGGAATGACAAAAATAGAACCAGATTACTGGTATGCCAAAGTGCTCTTACAGGGCACTGTGGAACATTCTGTTGCTTCTACACACAGTAAGTTCATGTCAGGTCCTGACACTGATATGTTCTGAAACCATAACAATTAAAGTAGCTCTTAAGTTACTGCTGTGATGCCTATTCATGCCAAAGAATTCAACAGAATTTCCACATCAGCGAGCCTTCCCTCAGCAGCAGGCAAACCAGCTGCTACAGTACTTTTGCTGTAACACAATGTGAATAGAATACCATCTCCCAAATCCTAAATATAGATTACACAATAAACCAGTGGATATACATTCACTGGAGTTCTTATTTTCAAAGCTTTTAATGAGGCTGTATCAGTTTAAGCATAAAAACATGTTATGAAATATGAACTAGTTAAGTGACAATAAATGGAAGATCAAATTAGGGAGCTGCTTCCTACAGGAACTTCCTTCCTTATATCTTTTATATACATATATACAAGATCACAAGTGTGAAGGATCAGTTTTCAGATCAGAGCTATTTATCACACCAAAGCAACTGGACTATTTGGACTACCGATATCTTATTTATGTCACAATGTCCTGATGTCTTATTTATATAGAAGAAACTATTTAAGATATCTATATATCTTAAAGATATCTATAGATAGATAGATAAGATATAAATAAGACTATATAAGATGTCGTATTTATATAGAAGAAACTATTTCAGAAGCAATAGCAGAACTTTGAGGAAAGCTACAGTATTGCCATTGTTGCATTCTACAGGATTGTTGTAGCAGCAAAATAGAAAAGGTGTGCCCAGTTACTCATACCAAATGCTGACAGATGGAACTGTAAGACCATTGGAAAAGCATTCATCAGAGCACAATCAGCCCAGTTTTACACCACAAATGTAGTAATAAAAAAATAAAAAACAAACAAACAAACAAAACCAACTAGCAGATATTGTGTGTATAAAAACTACACAATCAGAACCCAGCATAACGACTGGTTCTTTTCCAGGGAAGAGCTATAGTGAAATTTGGCTAAAAGCTAACAGGGTGAACTACGTTTCTCCCATCGCAATAGTAACTAAAATCTTGCACTGAATTAAAAAGAAATAAAGGACCAAGAAAATCTTATAAGATGAGTAATGTACTGATACAGATCCTCAGTTTAGGCTGATGAGCAGCAGTAGCCTAGCCATTCCCTTGCTCCCTGCTATCATGCCATCCCTTCAGGTTTGCCAGGTGTGCCGCACAGGGTAGATGTATGAAGAAGAAAAAAAAAAAAGGAGTGGTGTAAACAGATGAATAAAAATATTTTTATGGACTGAGCAATACAGTCGTGTTAGCTGGGAGGTGATGCAACTGCTACTATGCTCTAAGGAATTATGACATATAATACTTAAGGCTGGAAATGACCTCTCAGATCATCTAGTCCAACCATCAGCCCATCTTTACCATGCCCGCTAACCATGTCCCTCAGTGCCACATCCCCACCTCCAAGGACAGTGACTTCACCACCTCTCTGGGCAGTCTGGCCACTGCCTCAACACTCCTCCTGAGAAGACCATAAAGCTCCACGGCATAAACCCAGCCTCAGCCAGAAGCCTCTTCCCCATTTAAGCTCCTGAGGAAAAGTGGTGGCCTTTTTTCTCCCCCCAGGATTTTCTATTTATAGCCACAAAGACTTGAGGTTATTGGAACGTGACCCAAGACTATGTAGAAAAGCCTGCCAAATAGCACAGGAACATAACAATGAAAAGCTTAAACCACTGATATATTATTTTCCTTTTAAGACAACGTCTACTTTTTCAGCCACTGTTTTTGCATCCCCAATAGAAAAATAAAAATACCCTCCCTCCCAGAATACTTGTCATCTTAGCATCAGCCCATGTCAGTAAATCTGACTGAATCTACTGCCTCCTCCTTGGCTAAGTCTTCCCTTGCAGATAAAGCTCAGTCAGCCATTTCTCATTGTTGCTCTTTGTTCAGCAAATTCTTCTGGGCAGAGTGGGCAACCTCTTGGTACCAGCTAATCACCTGCTCACTGAAGTGCAACATGAAACGGCTACATCATCAGGCACGTCAAACCACAAATCATAGATTTTTCTTGTCAGTGCAGCCACTAATCCAGCAGAACACAAATACAACATCCCTAAATCCACAGAACTACAACAGTTTAAGTTACAGTACAAAAATGAATTTTTAGCATTTTAGAAACTAGAGGTTTTTTCCCATTTAATTTCCTCAACTTTGAAGGCCAGCAATAAGGAACAGACCTATGGTGGACAGCTGCTACCAAGAATCAGTAATGTCTTCCCAACCCTTCACAGCAGTCCCCAAGCACATCCCCTGGGGTCATCACCTCTCTCTGCCCACTCAGGGATTCCTAAGAAATTCAGACTTGTCAACCAGATGCTCTTTCAAGTGTCTTAAACAAATACCACACAACAGGTAAAATGCCTATAGTAAGAATTGTGAATTTTGGGAGTATAAATAATGATTACCTAAAATGCATCAACTTGAAATAAATTTGTGATCAATGGCAATGTATGATTCTTTAGTCAATGCTTTAGGGGAAAAAAAATACATATATCTAAATGTCTAATTACCTTTATATACTGTCTGCACATTTAAAAGTGTGTTTATCACACTAAATCAAATACAAAGAAAATACTGATTCAGCAAAGCATCAGAAAACAGGTTCTGTGTTCAGACGCACAGTGTTACCCAAGAACGGGCTAATCTGGAAAGAGAGTCATTCAGCTCTGCGGCATGCATGTAGTACGTGGGAGCACACGTAGGTCAGGAATGTGACCAGTTCAAGGATCTCAGCATCAGGAAAACACAATGCAGTCACTGCAGGACTTGGATCCTGGCACTCTGCCATCGCCACAGAAGCAGCCAGTTCTTGTTTTTAAGTACCACCTTTTTTCTGCTATTAGGATTCTGAAGATCTCAGTAGAACAGATCCACTAAAACCCTACTTTTACCAATTCCTAGTAATCCAGCATTACAAACTGAGTTGATTTCCTCACTTGCCACTTCAAAAGAATTCAATAGCATAACCTTGGTAAAGAGCATTAAGTGGTTTTTGGCCCTACTGGTGGGGGGGGGGGGGGTTGGAGCTTCATGATCCTTGAGGTCCCTTCCAACCCAGGCCATTCTGTGATTCTGTATAAGTTTTCTTCTTACAGCTGAAGAGTTTATACCTTGCCTACAAGCCAAACTTGAAGCCTTCCATGAGTTGAAGGACTAAAAATCTGGTCTTGCTTTTGAAATAGCCTATTAGCAGTTACACTAGAAGATATCAAACAATTATTACAATTAAATATTCCAAGAGACAATTGTAATGGTAAATCACAAAAGCATTGATTCTTACAACACAAATGAAAAATATATAACAATACCCACAGAACTACGAGGGCAGCTGAGAACAGAGGAATAAAATAAAAGAGGATCTAGGAAAAAGAGTTACTTATGATTAACACTGCAGCAAAAGATAAGTCTGAACACAGTCCTCCACCACCTCGATAACATTGAAAAAAAAAGTGTTGCAATGAAAGCTTGAGCTGTTGTTGTTACATAGTAATAAATGCATATATATAGCTGCCAAGGAAGAACGTGCAAAGCTTAAATAGTTTGCAGGAGAAGACAAGTACAGATCACATCAGCAGCATTCAAGAAATAAGACAAGACAGGCAAACAAGATGGTGGCAGCAGAGGGGTAGAAAAATCACAGAAACACCAAGGTTGGAAAAGACCTTCAAGATTATCCAGTCCAACCATCTACCTATCACCAATATTTCTCACTAAGCCATGTCCCTCAACACAACATCCAAATGTTCCTTGAACACCTCCAGGGACTCCATCACCTCCCTGGGCAGTGCCTGAGAAGGTGATTTCAACCATTTTGTTCTTGAGCCAATTGCACAGTCATAAGAGGCAGGAAAAATAGCAAAGGTTTTTAGTTTTGGTAGAAAAATTAGGCTTGGTATGCAAACAGGAGTGAAAATAGTCAACATTAAGATATACCATTGGCTACATCTTGGGTAAAAAAAGAAAAAAAAAAAAAAAATAGAACAGACAAGAGTTGAAGGTGATTTCCACAGAAGTAAAGAAAATGCTGAAGCACAGTACTTCTTCCAGACCAGAAACAGACAGTCAAACCTAGAGGAGACATCGGAGGGCAAAATTTATCTGTACCTACATCAGCACCTCTTGTGTGAAAATAGAAGGGGTACAGCGGACTGCCAAAATCCACCCAGACATCATCCTTCAGACTTCCAAGACTCCCCAGCTTTTCTCAGAGCTGTGGCAGAGTTAGAACCTAATGCTGAAAAACAGCTTGTCTGGTAGCAGAGAAACCGTGACTGGGGCCAGTGATAGCAACAAACCAAACATTTTAGATGGTTAATTTCCTCTGTGGTTGTTACTGTTTGTTTAATAAAAAGAATACAGCTGTAAGTTTAAGCAGTAGCTAGAAGATTACCGACCCGAACCAGAGCTTTAGCTTCATCAGGAAAGTGTTACTACACAAAATACATTGTATTTGCACCTCCTACCTTGACTTTACAGACTTTGGCACAGTGCCTCTGCCATATGTACCCTATAATATCTAACGCAAAGTGTCCTCTAACCCTGATTAAGGTTGACAAAACACAGGTGTCTGCAATGGAAAGCATCTGACACAATGAGAACCTTAATTATTCGTCTGAAGTAGGGAGAAGAAGGAATAACTGTTGTATGTTTTACATTTCGGAAGAGATTTCAAAACCATTAGGGTCTGAAATTGGAAATGTTAACATAAATATGCTCAAGTATTTGCCAGCAAGAGAAATAAACTTTTTTTTATAGTTCTCTGAAGATAATATATAGGGAAGGAAAGGCGGTATCACCAAGATGTGTGTTGTCAGTATTGTTTCATGAAGGCAAATATAAGAATTGAGTTTGCAGTAATTCTATTTAATTATTGCAGTTCAACAAGCAGATCTTCCATAGGAAACCACTCATTAGCTTACTTCAGTCACATTCTGCTGAAGAAAGATCAATTTTACATCCATAAAGCCCTATAAAAAATGATCAGGAGGCTGGTCACCCATGTGTTTTTGAAAGCCCAAGAAACTTCTATGTGTTCTGAAGAGAGTCCTTGTCCGACAGACAGATTTGGAAGCAGCAAACTCCCCGACAGCTTAATAAGCCAGAACTTCAGAGAAAAATTAAAGCTGGTACAAAAACAGAATCTTTCCATTCCAGCTCCCAAAGTTTGAAGAATGTGTCTGGGACAGAGAACAAACATGCAAATGTAGTTTAAGAGGTATAAAGGTTAAAGGTTTCTAGAGACAAAAATCAACTTCACAATCTGTTTGCCGAGAGATGAAAAACAGTAATGCTCAGGCTAAAATTGCACTGATATTCAGTTACTCATTTGAAAGTCTACTGCAGGGTTCAGGATAATTGACTTCCACCATCATGTGTCCAAAGCACTTTCCTCCTTCCAAAAATCTACTCCCATTAAATGGTGCCCAATGGGAATATACTCCCTACATTCTGTCCCTTGACAGAAGTGCTTGGAAGGCCTCACATTCTTACTGGTCTCTGCTCTGAATACATGAATATCAGGCAATGCTGGAGGAAAAACAGGAAACCACTTCCACAACACAGAAGCATTTGTTCCAGTTTTCCTCCTCCTGGCTTATTTTTCTATTTCCCAGAACTGCAGAACTCCAGTGCAGTCAGTGATACCAACTCCTCACATCATTTCACAGCTCCTGCAAATGCTCCTTCCATCCCATGTAGCACATCCCCGTGGACCAGCCAAGGGGCTCTCCACATTTAGCAGTTCAAAATCCATTAAGCCCAACTTCTGAAGACTACTGAATACTAATTCTGGAAGTATTCAGCTCTACAGCAGAAGACATGTAGGCTCACCAAAGTTCAAGCAAGTTCTCCAGTCACAGAAGGCGGCAAATGCTGAGGCTCAACACATTAGTTTGGTCACTGAGAGGACAAATTAAGGAATACAATCACGTTATCTCACAGATAAGTGTAAGGGAACTACCCCCAGAAGAAAAAGAACAGCCAGTTAGCAAATGACATAACATGGAGGGGGCAACAGATAGGACAGATCACGCAGCAGTGAAGCAGCCAAGATGCATGTGACACTTTGAATACAAGTTCCCCTTTCACTGGTCAAGGACTTGATGACATGCTAAGAAGTGTGGGAGGATGGGGGGGGGGGGGGGGGGGGAAGGGGAAGAGGGGGGCAGGAAATAATTTATCACTCCAAACTAGCATGGAAGGAGATAGTACTTACACTAGTGGATTCAAAGAATCGAAACCAAAATCTAGCCACATCCCTGCAGGACACCTGACACTTGAGTCAAATCTCACACAGGACATTCAGCCACGCAGGACACCTCACTTCAGCAAGCTGCCAATGGAAAGAGCTGCAATGTCACATATTGTCATCTTACACAGACAAGTTAATTGTATTTTGGAATACATTATACTGTGTTCTTTTGTTTTCACACCTATTTTTGGCTAAGAATAGCCCCCCCACTTTCATGATGAGAGAGCAGGAGAACAAGTAAAAAAGAAAAAAAAAAAAAAAAAAAGAAGAAGAAAAAGGAAAGCTACTACTGAGAATATGTTTTTTTCCCTAAAATGGATGTTCTTTATTTAAGCAGAAGAAAGGCATGCAGACATCTGTAGACACCTGCAGACACTGACAGGACCTTCTGGCCCTGGCAAAGCCAGTAGCTAAGCCAGTAGCTGGGAGATACACCAGGGTCAAGGTGCAATCCTTTTCCATGCTTTCCTCACACCTGCAGAGGTATCAAGAGGAATTCAGAGCTTAAGCTTTGAATTCCTCTTTTGAAACTAAACATGAAATGCTACAGCCAGGAAGAAAGCACAGACAGCACATGCCTCCCTCAGCTAAGAGCACAGTTCAGCTTTCTCTGCTCTACTCTAATTGAGGGGGAGTCTTTGACCATCTCTACTCCGATAAAACCCAGCTCCTTCCTCACAGCTTTTAGGGGCCTTCTGGCATTTCTAAGTGAAGTGAATTGTCTGATATCAGGGCATGAACAAAAAAGCAATTTTATATCATTTCTCTTTTATTCGTTCACACTCAGTTAATTGCAGGCTGAAGTGCTTTTTAATAGGGGGGAAAAAGCAGTACATTTGAACTAAATTACCCATCTTCAGCAGAGACAGAAGAGATCTGATCTGCTGAGAACAACTGTGCATTTTTACAGCACTGGTAAAAACTGTTCAAGATAAATACCCTTCTAAAAAATAATTGCTTGTATCACACTCCTTTCAACAGACACCACTTAGTTTAAAGCAGGAGAAGGCTATATTCAGTCATAAATGGGGATACAGCATTAATCCTGAATCACAAATCAGGTCTCACTAAAACACTTAAACACTTATATACCCAAGCCACTATTTCTGTTAAAGTGGACGTAACAGCCTTGAGAGAAATACTGAGGTTTTCTCCTCAGCACACATAAACAGTTCAGTGCAGGACTTGCAGCAGTCAGCAAGGAAAGAACACCCACAGCAAGCTGTAAAACTAGATAGCAACTGCATGATCTGCAGGAAGTAGAAAGTGTCCCTTCACACACTGCAACTCTGAGTCTCACCTATTTATTATTTTGGATGGCTGACTTGCAGCTCCTGCTACAAATTTCTGCTTTCTAATGAGTGAGAGAAGATAAATCATAGAATCACAGAATAGTGTAGGTTGAAAAAGGACCACAATGATCACTGAGTTTCCAACCCCCTGCTATGTGCAGGGTTGTCAACCACCAGACCAGGCTGCCCAGAGCCACATCCAGCCTGGCCTTGAATGCCTCCAGGGATGGGGCATCCACAGCCTCCTTGGGCAACCTGTTCAGTGCATCACCACCCTCTGTGTGAAAAACCTCCTCCTAATATCCAACCTAAACCTCCCGTCTCAGTTTAAAACCATTCCCCCTTGTCTGTCACTCTCCAGCCTCGTAAACAGCCATTCACAAATAAGAAAGTTGTTATTCAGAGAGCAGGAGTAAGCAGTGGAAATATCTCCCCAACAGAGCAAGAGAAAGGCTTCACCCAACTCTAAGATATCTTGGCTCTACAGAGTAGGTTTGGAAAGGGAGCAGCTTTGCCACGAGCAGGGGCTGGGAGCACACCCAGCAGAACCCTGTAGTTTCTACCTATGACAGTGAGCCCAAGTCACACAGTCATGTAGAAAAGAGTTTTGCTGCAGCACCTAGGCACTGCCCCAGACTGGCTGTCAGATGAACCAGAGGCACTTCTGAAAGCACCCCGCTGTGCATCTAATTGCTGCATGTGAAGGTGACTTTGGTGTTATGATGCTTTGGTCTTTCTTTAGCACAAAGTGAGGAAGCGATATAAAAGACACTACAATAGAGGCCACTGCTAAAAACCATTTCAGTCCAGCACATTCATTTTTTAAATTAAATATCAGAAAGAACAATGTCCAGATTGCTTGTTCTTTGCCTCAGGTTTATGTTAACATTACATTGGCCAATCCAGCAACAAGCTTATACACTGCTCACATTATGGCCAAGAAAATGCTTCCTCTTACCCTTCTATTGTTACCCACACAGGAAAGTCCCAGCTCACCATAGCTAAATGAGACAGCTGAAAACCTAGACTTGTTCAGTCACATTCATCTTCTCCCAGAAGCATGGAGTTCAATTCTTAAGTAAAGCAGCACTGAGAGGAGGATACCATCAGCACCCAAGAAACATTTCTGGGCAGCCTGTAGGACTTGACTTTTATACATTCACTCATTTTCCCCTTTTCAGTCTTCTCATCTAAAACATGCACTGAGGTTTACTGGAAGAGCTCTGCATTTGCAAAGTCTGAGTTCCTCCGTAATCTTTTAAGGAGATTCCTTGGAGGATCTGTTTACAGTTTGATTTCTATTGCAAAGTGGCAAAGAAAAACTGGAAAACATTACAAAAAAAAAAAATCTTATGAAATGGACTGAGGAAAGTCTCAGTAACAGTAACTGTAATGTACTATAGAAGAATATGGCTGTCTGACAACAAACCTATGCACCAGACATCAGGTTACCTGTCCCCAGCTCAACACACCATTATCATCAGAGCCATGCACTGTGCAGACACACATGATACACAAGGCAATCACATGTATGAGCTCTGCAGGATTTGTTTTTCTTCTGCAACAACAGCCTGGTTGTAGGGCAGTACTAGCTTTAAAAACCAGTTACCCTACTAGCAAGGATTAGTAAGGATTGATTATACAGAGGAAATACAAGGTCATCATTTCTCTTCTCATCTCTTACCAGTGATCAGAAAGGTAGACCAGTGCTGATTTGATTGAACATTGGAAAGCTGACATTAACCAATGAATATTAACTGATTGACTGCTACTAAAAACACTTTCAAAAAAACATTGTCCTGAGGACTATAACTGAACTGTATCACAAAGAGATTTCGGAAGCATTCAGGCTACTCAGTTACCCCACCTGAAAAGCAAAGCTGAAACAGCGGTAGGTTCATAACACAGATGCAGTGTTCCTGCGATCTCTCAAAGATAAAATGTGAAATTTCACTTGATCACAGACCACAAAGCAAGCTCAGAAACAAGATCTGCAGTACAACTCAGACATCCTGAGCAGACAACAAATGGAGCAAGACTCACTTGGAATGTTTGTATCAATTAATTTAAAAGAACATGCAGGTTGCCAAAGAAAGGACAATGTTCTTGAAATGGAGTGCTTGGAGTTATACTCCTAAATCTAATATTAGAATGCCTACATAAAAGTGGCTTATTAAATGCCAACATTGCCATTATTTTTTGATGGTCATTGAGGTGCAAGATGTCTCCTCCAGCATGTCTGCAGCTTAGAACTGGTATAGCAAGTGCTGCAGTGTGATGCGATAAGAACAGGCCTTTCTGTATTTGCTCTTCGGATAAGAGAATCTAGTCCAATACTGAGTATTTCAGAATAAATCTAGTTTTGTTTTTTTTTTTTTTTCCTGAACACCTCTCATTTCTCATTTACAAAAGGCAGCTGACATTTCGTGACCCTTCACATATTGTTTTTCCTCAAACAGAAGTCCAGTTTGCTTTTATTTTCAGATGTACAGTTTTCATTGGAGGTCTAACAAGTGATCTTCCTACCTCAACTTGCTGGCATGCTACAAAGCCTGGCATTGATGGAATTGTTTGGGCGGCACGTAACCTTTGAAAGTAGCAGGGCTGAGAAGGCAGAGGCACACAATATAAGGAGCAGAGAGGTAAGAACCAGGGCAAGCAGCCAGCCCACAGCACTGGAAGGTGCAGCCTGCACACAGCTCAAGAGCAGCTCTACAGTCCAGCAGGATCAACACCTGTGCTATGTGCGGGCTGCCAGTTGCCTAAGTTGTCACTTACAAAAAGGGACAAGGTAGTTGCCTGATGGCTGCGATACAGCCAGGACATCCGCACACCTGGAGAGCTGTTGCCCTGAGAGCAGAACTCCAGCAGCCACCATCATTTGCCCTCACCGAGCTCTTTCCAGTGCTCTCAGGGCATACAGCCCACACCTCACATTTCCCTAACATTCCTCATAGAGCAAGGCAAGCCCCCAACACAACAGACTCACACAGCTCAGGGAGGGCACAGGGCATCATGCCTTACCTTTGGGACTCGGAGCAGTACAAAGTGATCATCACAGCTGCTGTCACAAGTTGGCATACATGTGTCAACAAAGCCTGAAGTCCTTAATTGCTTCATAATGACTTGCATTGGTACTACTGTTGGTCAGGCAGCTACAGAAGAGCAACATTCCTGTTAAAGCTTGAAGACCAGAATTCAATTGTATTTAGCACTTTATAAGCCAAATGCATCTTCTGGAATAACCTGTGCATAAGCACAGTGCAATGACATGGTGTGTAATCAATTAAAATCTACGTTGAACCTGAACCTGCAGTTTTGGTAAGATCCTTTCCCCTTCCATTTACACAGCTGTGAGGTACGGCACATGCAGCCAACCTGTGGGACTTCCACATTGCCTGATCAAAAATAGGATGTTAAGTTGTACATCACATCAAAAGGCAGCCCTGTAAGTCATTAAGAATTCATGTAAACTTCAGGTTGTTTTCCATCTCAACACACATCTCCAGAGGAAGACATTTAGCATGTCAGCATAACACAAGCAGACAACAGTATCTGTCTCTACTGAAGAGGAAGTGACAAAACACAAAACAAGAAACACGAAAGACTGTTATGATTTTAATGGCCTCAAGAAGCAAAGCAACTTGCCTTACAAATCTACATAACACAGCAAGCCTGGCCACAGCAGCAGCCTTGGTTGCATCAAGGACTGGGTCATGGACCACCACACTGGTGGTGGTATCAGTTACAGCAGATGCCTCTTGCTCTATGAACAACACAAAGCTCCAAGTCTGGAAGAAATGTGAACTTTAGCAGCACCAGCAGTATCGGGGCCACAGTTCCTCTTAGCTGAGTAAAATGCATACTTTCTTTAACAGATGCATGACCAAATCAAAGAAATATCAAAGTGGAACAGGATGTGCTCATAGCAGGGTTCCCAGAAGAGATAAGTCAGAAACGTTGGTGAGAGGTCTGGCTGGAGGCAGCTGCTCCTCTCACCACCTCAATCCAGCACCGCGCCACCCAGCTCCCACTGAGCTCAGAGAAGGATCTCTAATAGCACGTTGCCATAAGGGAACAGAGCTAGACCAAAAATCCAGCAAGACAATTCTTCCAGGTCATTGTTTCCATGATAAAAATTAACCAGACCTTAAATGCCAGCCTGCATCTCCTGTACATCAAAGACATTTATACATTGCAAAAACTGCTGTTAGGGAAAACAGCATGCTCTCTGGTATACCAGAGGGGTTCACTGAGAAGGTGTGTGCATCAAGGGATGACCCATGAAAACAAAATGATTTAAATGAGGGCACATCAACAATGTGCAGTAGTTTGAGCCAATCGTTCTGGCAGTGCTGCTTATGGTGCAGAAAGAGCTACAGCACAGTGCCTTCTTGAGAACAGAATTTCAGCATTCATACATCAAACTGGGAATCCAGCATCAATTTAATGGATCAGAAAGTGGAAGTTATAGCAAACTAATTTGGGTTTAATGAGAGGCAGGGATTTTTGACTTGAACAGTTCTTTCCTCACAGCCCACCCAAATGCACACAAATAACAGGGCATCCCAGGCATCTGGGCACTACAGACATGAACTCTCCAGGTACAAGGATTTCTACCACGAAGCACAACACCCGGATCTCTGACATGGCCTTACAGCAGCTCCTGAAGGTGACAATACCAAGGTGATACCTAAATAACACCTTCAACACAGCTTCACTGTGTCACTTCCAATCAGCATTTGCACAGTTAATCTACCATCTCCCGTTCAGCTGCTAAGGATTATTATGCCGGTGCATTATTTACTCATATCTCCAATCTTTAATTTGTCACTTTCCAGCAACAAGCATACATGAAACACACAGCAATGCAGCAAAGGTATCAGTGACTAAGAGCAAATTGGGATGGCTTAAATAGAAGCATCAGCAGAGGAAAATTCCACTGCTTTGCAAGCAATCACAGAGATCACAGCAATACCCATCAGGGAGGAAAACCAGCAGTACCTATCAAGGAGGAAACAGCTCCTTTCCCCCTCCCACGAGTGTGGGATCTCTCAGCTGTGGTTACCCCGAGCACGCTCACCCCAACAAACACCAGGGAGGTGTTTCGCACCGTTTGGCAGGAACAGATTTAGCTAATGAACGAGAAGAAGGGCCTCTGGCACCAAGGCAATAACCAATCGCGGGCAGACAAATCATTTTTTAAATGGATGGCTGCTCCTCATCGGTGCCGCTGCGCTCTGCGCACCAAACTAAGCACCAAATACAATTGCATAAGTTGGCAACACAATGCCACGCTCCAGCAGCATCTCAGTGTCATTGACAGGACAGAGCAGTGCCCGGCTGGTGTGGAGCGCCAGCTCCAGAGATCAGAGGAGCGCCTGTGTCCTCCTGCTCAGACACTTCCCTGCGGGTTCGGCGGAATGTAGGCACCTCAGCGCCGACGGGGGTCAGGATGACAGGAGTGCGCCTTCGAGGCTCTCCGATTTCGCAGCAACCGACCGGCAGCCGGCGACGACCCGCACAGCCCAGGGCTTCCAACTGCCACCAATAGGACCCAGCGAGCGAGGCGGCTCCGCAAAGCGGAGCGGTGCAGGACGCTACGGCCTTCCAGCCGCGAAAGCGGAGGATGATGACAGGTCACGGCTCCGCACGCGGCGCCGGCCCTCCCGCCCCTCAGGAACCGAAGGCTGCGTCTCCCCCTCGTCTCCGTGGCACCGGACACCCATCGGGGCGGCGGCACCGGGCGCCCCCAGCCCCGCGGTGCCCCCCGCAGCCCCCGCCGCCGCGGTCTCCCCGCGGGCAGGGCGCTCTCCCGGGGCCCGGCCGCGGAGCCAGGCCCGCCGCTCACCGTAGATCATGGCGAGCCCCGTCTCGTGGAGAAAGCGGACGCGGCGGTGCTTGAAGAGCCAGATGGTGAGGATGGTGAGCGTGAGCAGCAGAATGAAGGTGAGGAGGCTCACGCTGTCCTGCCTGTGGCTCTCCTCCGCCTCCTGCTCGGTGGCGAGTTCCTCCATGGCGCTGCTGCTGCTGCCGCCGCCGCCGCTCCGCTCGGCCGCCCGCAGCCCGCCGGCTCCTAGCAGGAGGAGCAGCGGCAGCGCCATGGCCGCGACTCCCGCCCGCGGGCGCTGCCCTCTGCCCGGCCGGCGGCGGAGAGCAGCAGGGGCGGCCCCGGCGAACGGGAACCCGCCCACCGCCCCCACGGTCCCTTAAAGGCGCCAAGCCGGGCAGCGCCGCCTCCTGGTTGCGGTCGCCCGTGGGGTGCCGCGCGTGGGCTCCACGGTTCGAGGCGGCTGAGGGGCGGGTGGGGCGGGCAACGCACCGCCCCCGGCTGGGGCTGGGGCTCGGCGCTGCCGGGCGGAGCCGGCTGAGCTAGGCCGGAGCTGTCTTCTGCGGCACCTGCGAGGCGATGGGTGGCCGTCCCCGTGCGGCGCCTTTTCCGCTTCCGAAAGTTCTGCCGAAAGAAGGCGGAACGCTCCGGTGCTCCTGAAGCACTGCAGCGTGTCCCCGCGTGATGGTTCGGTGGGTTTGGTTTCAGGGGGAGGAAAAATGACTAAAATGCAGGCTGCTCGCTTGGGATTTCCTGCGCGAAGGAGGCAGGAGTGGGACGGTGGGAAGAAATCAACCGCTCCTCGGTGGTCTTCGTGTGAAATCCCTGCTGGAAAAGCGCGCGTGTGCCTCGGGTTCTGAAACCGACCACGCTTTGGGGCAGGGGAAGAAAAGTCGGTTTTCACAACCAAGCTAATATTGGAACTTTCTCCTTCAACTTTCTTTTAGTTAAGGGCTGTCCTCTGCCCACATGCTGCCGCACGGCCCTTTCTGTGGGTACTCACTGGAGTCTCCCCCTGAACTGTCTCCTCTTGCTTGAGGAACTCGCATCATCTCTTACTGCACACGCTTTCGTTTAGAACCCTTTCAAGGTGACAGCTATGCAAATCCCCATTTTTATTTTAAATGTGTTATTTATACAAACGCTTCCGCCTTCAAAACCCGGTACAGTTGCATACAATTATCTGTAAAGGCTTGACTGCACAACGGTGAAAGTTTATGTCGGTGGTGATCCCATTTGTAAGCCTCTTAAAGATGAAAAGCATTAATTTGCCCTGAAGACCCAGCTCTTAAACCTACACGAACTATTGAAGATTACTGCCTCCAGGCTGCCATATGTTAAATAGCACGTTTAAAATTAACATTGCTGCTACAATGGGAGCATTACACCTCTTAAGTCTTCAGGGTGTGACAGCCTACAGCCTCGCAGCAGCCTACTGTGTGTAGTACAGTGCTAAGCACATGCAATGCCAATGAAGTTGTAAAATAAAAACCTGAGTGGCCATAACAGATTCTCTTCTACTTTGTTCTTTATCATTTGCTGCTGAGTAATGCCTGTCCCTCAGTGCAAAGTGGGGCTTAAGAAAAAAATTTACATTGATGTCATAACTCCATCTACCTCTCTGCTGACCTGCTGTCAGCATCTTCAGTTGCATATTGCAAAGTCTTCCATCAGTAGTTTGTTGTACCCATCAACATCAATGTGGGTTGTATGTACTATGCCTCTTGCCCACCAGGCAGCAACAGTAATACCAAGGCAATTCTTTCAATACTTCAATGCAGTAACTCAGTTTTACTCTTCTCTTTTTTCAGCAGTGTTCATTATGGAATATAACATTCTTCCATAGTTTGGCATGTCAGTGCTACCATGAGCACAACTTTGCCACACTTACAAGTGTTTGGACTGCTGCACTGTTCTTGTCACTTCTGCCCAGGTATCACCTACGATGAGAAGGAATGGCTTCAAGTTGTGTCAGGGAAGGCTCAGGTTGGAATTAGGAACAATTTCTTCTCAAAAAGTGTAGTGAGGCAGTGGCACAGACTGCCCAGGGGGATGGTGCAGTCACTGTCCCTGGAGGTGTTAAAAAACTGTGTGAATGTGACACTGAGGGATGTGGTCAGTGGGCATGGTGGGAGTGGGCTGCTGGTTGGACTGGATGATCTGAGAAGTCATTTTCAAACTATTGTGTGACCTCATCCTAGGGACATCTCCACTGAAAGCAGTACATCACTGGGTACTCTCCCAAAATTCTTTTTATTGCATAAACGATTATGTTCACCACTGGTATGCATAAAATGGGGCATAATTCATTCCTACCCTGAACAACGTGGATGTGACTGAGTGTCAAAAAATTGGTGACAGGAACATGGTTGTCCACTAAGGAGATCAATGTTTAATAGTGATGTAATTAAAGTCTCCTCAACTCTGCGCTTTCTCTAGCAGATCGTTGCTAGGGAATTTGATGCACACTTTCCAGCACAGTATATTTGATTCCTACTGGGTCAAGTTTGCTGTCTTTACTTTCATTGATTGGTATTGTGGTGCTTGAATAGTTTAACTGACTTAAACGGGATCATTTGGGGAGTAATGGTGTTGAATAGCAAAAAGAATTAGGCCAGGTTTCTCTGCACCCCTCTGTGAACCAGGGCTTACTAAGAGAGTTGCGTGGCAGAGTCTGCAGCAGATTGGTGTGGTGCTTTTAGTTCGTTGGGAACAGCAGCGACATCACCACTAGGTGCGCTTCATTCCCACGGTAACTCTTTGGTGCAGCGGTGTTCTAGACTTCTTGGCAGGTCTCTGCCTGCCTTCCCACGCTGTTCTGCGCTGAACCTTCTTCACGTGCCCTACAGATGGCACTAGGACGTTACTTACCTCAGCTTAAAGGCTGCCACATGCACTGCAGAAGTCAGACTGCTCATCTAGCCAAGTGGCCCTTTTGTTTTATTCCTGCTTTCTTCTCTCTTATTCAATTTGTATCGGGTCCCGGTCAAAGATCTTAGTTCTGCTTGCTGCTTGTGAGTTCTCATTTGAGGCAGAAATATATATTTATGGAGATGCAAGGCAATGACCAGGTGGGTTCACAGTGGAGTTGTCATGGTTTTATGATTTTTTGTTATCACTATTACACATAACACTTTATAGAGCACTGGGAGTTAAAGAGTTAGCGCTCCAGTTTCGTTCCAGGATTGTCTTTATTTCTGGGTACCTGGTTCTCAGAAGAAAAGAACTACATACCCCAGAAGATTTTCAGTGTTCCATTTCCATTTTCCATTCAGAGGGAAAGATAAAACTGTTTGCAAGTCACAAGACGTCCCTTTTCTTCTTACTGCTCATCTCTGCAGCACGTGGTCCCTTAGCCATCTCGCATTCAGCACTGAGTAAGGCCTTTGGTTTTGGACAACGTCTCTCATTTACTTGTTCTATTAGCTTCGATCCCAATTAACTAGAGATAACTCTAGACATAACTCCATGACAAGAAACTAAAGCTATGAAATGGTGCATAGAGATAGCAAGGGAGACAATATAGTGATTCAGTTAAATTCAGCCATACTTGAAGGAACATGTTGGTATAAAATACAAATAAATAGGTACATTTGAGAGTGACTCATAGGATTGATTCACAAGAATGTAACCAAAATGCCATGGCTGTAGATACGGATCAGCCCATGCCATTCTTTTTTCCAACCAGTTTTCTCTCATCGACAAGTTCGGACTGTGAGAAGCATGATCATGTAGTCTGTTCAGCAATTTTATCATTTCCTTTGTGATGTAATTCATTGTTACCACATAATATGCCCTTTACGTTTATTCTTGATCCTACAATTGTGTAATGTGATGTTAGGCAAATGCCAAGTGTTATTTTCACACCTTCCTCTGTCTCTGAGCTCCTGGTGGTAGCATTGTTGGCCCCTCATCGATCGCACTGAAGAACTTCTGCCCCTACTCAGATCTTCTCAGTATTGTGCAACTGTTTAAGGTAGCACATGGTATTGCTGAAAGCATTTTGAGATTTCCACTTGTCTAACATGCCTTCATCGGGCTGATTTTGATAGAGAAATACTCCCAGCTGCTTGCACTTATAACAAACCAGAAAATCAGACAAATTCCTATCTTGATATGCAATGTCTTTGTGCAACTTCCCTTGCACACTCCAATTTTCTACCACATTAATCCAGAATGCAGTGTTGATTCACATGCAGAATAACCTTGCAGCAGCTAATGCAGGTCCTTATCACATTCCTGTCTTTCTCCTTTCTCCTCTTTAAGCCAAAGCCTCCCATTATCATGCTTTCAAAATGACAACCCACTGTGAACCTCTTGCCAGCTTCTGGCAGTAGTTGGGTCACCCTGTGGGCTAACCATCCATGTCAGTATTCCCACATTCCCACACCCTGGGGTTTCAGAAAAATGTGCTTTGTTGCAGACATCTTTTTAAAGACAGCTAAGTGTTCTGCAGTAAAATCCTGAAGAACATGTCATGTTTTGGCTCAAAAAGGAATTTGTTTGAATTTCCGTTCTATTGGTATTACCAAAATTTGTGACATGTTTCTCTATTAGCACCAGTTTTGCAGAGGTGTTGTATATCAAAGAAAATGTCAAAACTGCCATTTTTTCATCACATGAATGAAGAAATCAACATTAGTCTTTCCAGCAGACAAAAACCTAGAGGAAGCTCTTTTGTGATATTTGCAAGGTGTGAGAGTTGTTCGTTGGTACAGATTCACATCTCACAACTTTTAAGTCATGATAAACTTAAAAAATGTCTGAGAGGGATATGAGTAGGAATTTTATCCACAGGAGTGGGCTTTGCTGTTTCCCTCATGTCCAACAAGTTGCTTTTCTCTTCTACCTATTCATGAAATCAGGCAAATTGTTCTACCAGGAACAAAGCAGGTTTCCCCTTATTCATCAGCAGAAGGTAGCTCGTTATTCTTTGCAGGTCACACCATGGTTATCACTTGCAATGTTATAACTGCTTTAAGCAGCTCAGTGATCACTGCTGTTCTCATTGCACATCCCCATACATATTTAAACAAGTGAATATTCTCTTTCTCAGGGCTTGCCTTGTGCCAGAATAATAATAGTAATAAGAAAAGCTCTGGAGAAGAGCAAGTGAGCCTTGTTTGAGGCACGTGAACCGTAATTGGATCTCCTCCCATGCAAAATTAATCTTGTCTACCTCTATGAAGAGTTATTAGAACATCAAAGCTGCAAACATGCAAATGGATGCTCTGTGCTGTCAGTTGGACACTACTAGAAGCAATGCCTATGGAAGGTTTCTTCACTTCTAAAGTGCAGAGGATGAAAGACTGAGAAAGATATGAGCACAGTGTTATGGCATTCAAGCTTGGTAAAAACTATCTATATTCTACAAGTAGATTTGTACAGCTATACCAAATCTTTTGACAAAGCTCTCCTGGAAAAGCCTGCTGTTCTTTTCTTGATAGAGAATCAGAATGCCAAAATTATGTTTGATTAAATCTTGATTACATTCAATACAGTATGCCTGTAGGCATTGCATAGGTTAGAAAGTGAATGTTTGCATGTAAGGTTATGTTAAGTATCTCAATTTCATCTGAATTAGGCACCTAAGTGTATGAAATATGAATTAGGCATAGTTAGAGGAGAAGGATACGTCTGTCTTAGGAAGCTATACATAAATGTAATTTTTACTCTTGTTCTGGAAGAAAGGCAGAAAACTTTTAGGTTTTTGTTTGTTTGTTTTTTCTACAGGAAAACAAGCTTTTCTAATAATATTTGATCCTAAAGCATCCATTCAGAAATGTGCTTAAGTGATAAAAGGTGCCAACGTGCTGCACTTTGTGCTTTGCAATTTTGGAGGAAGCCTCACAGTTTGCTCAATCTAACTTGCCTGTCATATTTTCCTAGGCTCTCCTCCTGCTGAAAGTGCTGAATTATTAACAATATACTAATACAGCCAATTTGTGTAATCCAAACAATGCCTCTACACAGGCAATAAATTACTCACGGAGTGACAGAATGGCCGTTGAAGTGGCCAGTAATCACAGGATAACTTCTCCAAGAAGGAGACCCCACAGTTTCTGGGCAGCCTGTGCCACTGCTCCGTCAGCTGCACAGCACAGGAATGCTCCTGGTGTCCAGAAGGATCTCCTGTGTGCCAGTTTGTGCCCATGGCCTCCTGTCCTGGCACTGGGCACCCTGGCTCTGTCTTCTTTATACCGTCCCGTCAGATATTTATATTCATTGATGAGATTATTAATGTATGAAGAAATGAGATGAGACTATTAGTGGTGAAATTATGAATGCAATATCAGTTTTAGTAGCAATGCTTATATCCAGAGTTTCCCAGACTGGCAAAATTTTAAGAAAGTGGCCCTTACCTCCAAGAGGTAAGAACAATTTTGTTGTAGATTTTGATTACTGTGAAAACTGGAAAATGGATTGACTGTTACTGATCTCATTTTACAGTGTTTGACAAATGGTGTAGGAAATCTGGAGATGTTTTTTGAAAGGCCATGTGGACGGCCACTTCCCCACAGCTTGGTGGAAACCTGAGTCCAAGGCCACCTCAGTGAGAGAGGTTCATATAGCAGTTCTGAAAAAGATCAGCTAATGGTAATGCTGATAGCTGGTTCTTTTTCCCAAGAATAAGCAAATATGGGCTATTGAGGACAGTGCCACTGAGCAAGTTTTAATGTCTTGGTTAGTGACAACGGGAAGCTCCATGGGAAAACATGTTGGCTACAACAGTTGATCCCTCTCACAACAGCTCTGCATCTACCAGATTAATTATTACAGTGGGTCTGGGCCATGTTGCGACAGAATGTGAAGTCTGACAGCTCCCCAAAACCATGCCTATTTGAGAAGGAGCTGGATAGGGATGCTATTGAAAGGGGTGTTTATCTGGTTGATTGTTAGGCTGCTGGCCAAAGGCAAGGAGGAGGAATACTCCAAAGAGCTTAAAACACAGAGAGCAGTTGTCAGCTACTTCAAGACGCAGTCAATATTATCTCAAGGTGTATCACAAAGGTAGGAAAAACTGAAGGCAGGTATGTTAGCAGAATCAGCTTTATAGTAGTCAGGTCAGTACTTTTGCTGCTGTTAACAGAGGGTTTCATATAACACTGTACTCTCCCTTTTTATTTCTTTCTATTTCTTATTCTAATGGATAGCATATTTCATTCTATAACAACTGTTTTCCATGTGAAGATTATTTGCATATTCCTAGTTCCTTATCCTTCCCTCTTTTGTGCTTTTCACAATAAATGGGCAATAGCAAAACTAAGGTGATTTATTGTGGCATGGCTGGTACGTGCATGCAAAGCAGGGGCATCCAGCAGGCCAAAGCAGCATCTGCAAATGCATCTAGCAAATGTGGAGTATTAGAGCATTTTTTCAAAAGCAGCTTACATAGTAAGTACATTGCATGACCTCTAGTGGCATTAAGCCCAAGGCACTGTCAAAGTCATGCAGCAATCTGATAAAAGTGAGGAAAAGCCACGCTTATGGAGGCACTACCATTTATATGGTAGTTTATTCTAATGTGTCCTGCCTTACTGTCAGGCCTGTGTTGGCCCAAATGTCCCACTGCCAGAATAAAGCTGAGAAAAGTTTTTAATATAGCAGGAATTCCAAATGCTCAGCAGAGCAAATGTCTTGCAGCAATAATTTTTGTTGTAAGCTAATTACACGTGGTCATCGATCTTCCTGTGCATTTTCACATAGAGAAATAAGGAACCAGCAACACTAGCAACTCAAAAAGGAATAGCAGTGAGTATTGGGAAGTAAAGCCTCCAGTATCTTGCAATGATTCATTAAGTTGAGGAAAACCATTTTTTTAATGTTAGCAGAAGAATAATGTTCCATTTCCCTGTTTTTGTGGGCCTTATCCCCTTGAAGAACAGGAACAGTCATTACTGACTTCCCCTTTCAGGGTTCAAAGTCCCTCAAGCGAAAGAAGCGAAGAGCGACTCAGTGCCTGAGTTATGGCAGCAGGGAGAAGTAGGACCATTGCTGCCAGAGGAAACTGATGCAAAGATACAGTGGAAAGGGAAGCAAATGTGGCAGCAGAAAAGTGAACTTGGCTATGCAATTACAGATCCATGCTTTCACATAAGACATCCTCCTTGGGTTAGTAGCTGGTGTGGCCTCAGCAGGACAGCAGGACACACTGGGACAGCGATATTCTGTGGAGATGCTGGGCCGGTTCCCATGGCTTCCCTCCTCATCCATCATGTTCTCTAGCCTGAATCATGGAGCTAGTCAGCAGATAGACAGGCAGCCAGCAGTCTCCAGCAGCCCCTCAGCAGAAGGAATCCCAGTGCTCTGCCACACCAGGGAGAAGGCTCTTCAACAACTGCAGCTGCACCTTATGGAATATGACTTTTTGTGTGTGTGTGTGTATGTTTAAGTTTAGTTGCACTCACATTCTGGGGTCTGAAGCCTTTCTCTTGTGCACTTCTTTTTCACTCATGAGAGCTGGCTGTTTTCTTGACGCTTTCTAATTATTTGCATGTTGTTTTCTATAATTTGTTGTTTAGTCCTTTGGTGCGTGAATAGCTGTGAAATAGAGAGAGGAACTTGAAAGTAAATGCCTTTAAAATTTAAAAATCTTCTTAAATAGGTGATGTACCAAATTGATCACAGAGCACTTTAATTAATCCAGAAAATTAGCACTGTGTTCACCTTATCTTTCAAAACTGTTCAAATTCTTTTCTTATGCCTAAATAAGACTTTGTGGATTCGTTTCAAAGTACGAGACAGGCTTATTTACTCAGCATATTAATCTTTATAAATTCTTCATAATTAACAAGTGACTATAATTTAGCCAACTGTTTGAAGTTCTGTTGTTATACCAAACACCTCTTTAATGTGTGTGTGATTTGCTGTTTTTTCAGATGCAAGCCCTTTCAGGCACTGACAACTGTAGTTCTGTTTATGTCTAGTGCCTGTAACATATAGGATACTGCTAGAAACAATGAATGATAAACAGTTCTGCATAAAAAGCATGATTCACCTAAAATAATTTTAGAAGGTTGGCTTTAGACAGCTGATGTTTCAATGTCTATGTCTGTATTCCTCACTCTAGGTTTACTTTCATATTCAACAAAAAAACCCGAGCAGTTGTGATGGGTCAGACTAGCTACCCCAAAAAGTGCCTACCTGGAGATATGAATTGCCATTCCAAAGTTTTTTTCTATTGGCTTTATTATAAAGATTGCTTTGGGTGGCAAACTCAGAGAGACGTGCCTGTCTAACTAGAAAAACTGGGGCTGAGGAAAGCTGCCCACAGCTCTGGTTTGTATGGCAGGGAAGACAGTAGTGGGTACAGCAATATTCAAAAGAAAGCTGCTTTTAAATAGTTCACCTGCACTGAAAACATGCAATTTCTTAAAGATGCACAGCAGCGACAGATTGGTTTTTTTGAGGAAAAAACAATCAATAGACTGTTTTGCTGGGGACATAATCCCACTGAAATACATCTGAAACAGAGTAAAATGTGAGTCCCTAAGACAGTCATCCTTACTGGATTCTGGTTATTCTTTTCTTGATTTGGCCTTGTCTTGATGCCTGTCCTGCTTACAAATTTTTACTGAGGCTACTGCAGTTTGAATGGCTTCTGAATGCGTAGAAAGAGAGAGGCATAAATTCCCTAAAACAGCCCATAGGTGAATGAGGAGAGTCTGTAATTTGCATTAACTCAGACATCTTCCATTTTCTGTTCCTCACCAGCCAGCTGTGCACCATGACTGCGCTTCTCTTTTGACCTTTAGGTCAGGATCTATCAGCCTAAACTGTATGTAGGCTACTCAGAGTGTGCAGTATCCCTGTGTAGACTCACAGAAACTGGGATTTCACCTCTGAATATTAAACTCTATTTTTATACCCATCTGAACTGTTAGGAATGTCTCTCTATGCCAGATTAGTCTAATGTGTACCTGTTTCTGGTGACTGAGTCAATTTTCCACAAGAACATATATTTAATGCCACCCCAGTTTTTCCCATTTTGACTATTTTAATGTATTCTGTGTTCTGTGCTGGACTTTTTTGCTCCTTCAGTGTAAATTACATTATCTGAAAACCAGACTTAATGCAACAAGCCTTCCTAATATGCAATCAAGCTTTAGAATTTTAACCCTTCCAATTAATACTAATTTTTATATGTTTTCCACCTGCTGTCTCTGCAGAATCCCTTGATACTTTGTGCTATTAACAGTATAACTAATTTATTCCTCAGTCTTACGGTGACGTAACAGCATTTCCAAAAACAGTCTGGAATGTTTATTATATATTCTGCCATAAGACAGAAAGGGAAGAAAAGCCAAAAAAAAAAAAAAAAAAAAGATGTAATCCTTTATTTGTTGACTTCAACAGCTGGAAATTTTTTACAGTGAACACTTGAGTATTAAAAAGATGCTGCTCAAGTTCTATGAAATCTTGACTTGATCCCCTAAAACATGTGGGGATTGTTCAGGGATACAGATGCTGTGTAATTCCCTAAAGGATGTGCAGGCAGAGTCCAGCACAGACATAGCCTTTGAGTATATTTTGCCAGGGTTTCACCATGGTTGCAAACAAGTGGTATCTTCTACATTTCTGTTGGAGACCCCACTTTTCACCAGTCTCCCTGGGAACATGGGCCAGCCACCGTTCTCACCCACAAAGACAATGTGCATAGCAGGCTGGCACCATAGATAAAGCCACCTCGTTAAATTTACTGCTTAGACCTGGAAGAACATGAATAGGCTGTGTGAAAACATAAAATAAGACTGCAGATAAACAAATTTTGATGAATTATGCAACAGCAAATTAACACATTGCTACCTCTGACCAATCGCTTTTGGTGGTCTGCCGCACCACCAAATGATGAGGACAGTGTGTACGCCAGGCTTCAGCTGTCCCTCTACACAAATAGAACCTCTGTCCTGCAATTAAAAAGTTCCCTAGGCACTAAAAAGGATAACCTCATAGAACTGTGGTACAATCCAGGTTGCAACGGATCACAAAAGATTGCCAGGCCCAACTTTTTGTGGGAAAAGGAAACCTTGGTGTGATCAATATCAAAATTAGATTTAGGATAAACCTCTCTTAGGTTTCCTGGTATCCATTGCTCCTTGTCTTCTCCATGTAGCTCCTTGTGAAGAGAGAGCTTCCATCCAACTTCTCTTCTAAGGTGAAAGACAAAAAGGTATAAAATGACTAGAGCAAGCAACCTTTACTCGGTGTATTTCTGGCCTTCCTCTTCCATACTAGGACTGCAGCAGAGTGAAACTTTTCTGAAGCCTACATGTGGAACAGCACTCTGCAGAGCAGCCGTAACATTGGGTGTTAGAGACAAGGATAAAAGGTAAGGTAACTGGACATGCATGTTGACAAGTGTTCCTCCTGGTTTTAACTAAGATGCAAAGGGAACTGGAATGCCTAGAGCAAAAAGAAGTTCTGCTATCAGCAGCGTAAGGAAGAAAGTAAGGGCTGCTGGACTGTGTTTCAGTAGCTGTTAAAGCTCATCTTCATTATTCTTCCTCATGTGCTCCATTTGGCATGTGCATACATGCCTTGCTGAGTCAGCACTGTAACTTGTTATCTGAATTGCTGTCCAATTTAAAATGAGCCACAAACATACTCTCCATAAATTTTATGGTTGTTTCATTGCATTTGCATCTAACACCAAACTCAAGACTCCTGCCTGCCCCAGCTCGGTGTTCACGTAGAACACAAGCTTCTCTGGCAAAGTGTACATTAGGCAACACTCAGGTTGTGGCAGCTCTCTTCCTATCACAAAAAAGGATCTAGGATCTGGGCTCTTGTGTAAGATCTATGAAACGATAATTGCAAAATAAGAATGTGCTTTACAGCTGAAAACTTAATTTGCCCTGTTTCAGTAAGTGCAGTCAGAACACCAGCAGCCCTTTAAATAAACTGCAACCCCTTTCATCTGCAGACTTTCTGTCACAGAGACAGCTTGCAGCAAAATTCAGGATAATGTGGGTCTCGTGTCATATGTTATGCTGTCCTAATACCAGGATACATGCTTCAAATGTATTGGATTATTTAAATCATGGTCTACTTTCAAATATTTCTTTCGTTCATTTGGACATCAATATTTAATTTCTGCCTTTCTGAAATTTTGGCTGTTTAGAGCTTCAGTGAAAAAAACTTCAGAAAGGACTTGTAGTTCTGTGAATACTTTTAAGAGGGATGTTAAATAATTTACTCCCTGTCTGCACAGAATTCCACTCATCTTTGTCCCAAACACCAGCAGTAGAAAAAGGGTTGTGTATATGCTGTAATTCCTTACCAGGAAATCATTTGAGGTTGGGAACACCAAGAAGGTTTTTGGAACAAAAAAAAGCTTGCAGATATGAACTGTTCAATTTTCCTGTTTGTGCTTTTCCTTGTTGCAGTGGGTCAGTTCACAATAAGCTGTGACACAGCCACACTGGCCTGTTGCTCCTGGTTCACCAGCCCGTGTTGGAGATGTATGTCATGGCTGCCAGACTCTTTGCTGAAGACAGCTATGAAAAGGACATGCCCTTGTTGTCCAGTGGCACTGTGATTGAACAAAGCTGCCAATGACCAGGGTTGAATTCTATTTGCAGGGAGATGCTGGAAAAAAAAGATGCTTTTCAAACATGTTTATTGAAAAAAAGGAAGAATTCAGATTCAGCAGTAACAATGCGAAATAGACTCTAATATATTTTTTTGCAAAATTAGCCATATTATTTGTCCATCTTGGTCTCAAGTCCAAACCAACTTCTGTTGGCATTCATTCTGGCAAGAGTATCTGGCATTAGAAAATCTGCAAAGGGGACCAAAAAAATGGCCAGCATGGTCTCAGAATGTGTGACAGTTGCTGTATGAGATTATTCAGTGTATTTATCATCTGCTTCTGTTAAAAAAAAAAAAAAAAAGTCTGTTTAGACTCAAATGCACAGATGTCTGATTGAAATGCTTGCTTTTCACATTCAGCTGTTACCCAGTGCAGTTTGCCACACGTCTGTACAAATGCGTGTATAGGTGGTTGGGGACTCGGATAAGCAGTTGGAGGTGAGGGATCTTTTCTGGGAATGCTTCTGCCATAAACATATATCAAAGCTCAGCCTCAGAGAGTGAGCTCAGCAGTAAAGCATCCTTCTCTTTCTTTATGCTGAATGCAACATAAGAAATTGCCACTATCATATGCTATTTATCTCATATTTAATTCACAATTTCACATGAGTATGGGTGAATCTAATCTTAACTAAGAATCCTTTTCAAAACACAGTCTAGGTAAGCTGCCAGTATCTCAGGTATGGAATTTGTAATGCTTCCTGGTGGGGAAAACATGAGCTGAGATTTTAGGGAACAGTAGTTTTGAAGTCTTTTTGTTTTCAGAGTCTTCCCAATTTTCATGTCTTACAGGTGAAGTTTTCAACTTCTCTATAACCAGCAGGATTAAAAAGCAGTTTTAAACAAGACATTCTGCAGATTTTTCACAATGATACAATTCCAAGAGCTTTAAGACACGCACACAGAACACAATGAGATTGTGCAAGTTTGGCTCTGCACATTGCAGTGAGCTGCCAGCAGCACAGAGAGCCAGACTCTGCCCGGTGTTATGAGTGCCAATGTGCACTCTGTGAGCTTTTGCTTCCTTTACTACCTGTTTAGGGTGTGGGCAAACTTCCAGGTTCCAGTGTTTGCTGAGAATAAGCTCTCTTCCTGCACCTTGAGGTGATGCATGGGAGTGTCAGAAAAAAGAAGGGGAGGAAGTTGGGATCTCTGCACTGCAAAGCTGTGCAGGGACAGAAGCCAGCACAGAAGGCATGGATACACCAAGCTGTTGCACCAAATCTTTTATGACATAAACTCTACAGTGAAAATGCCTTATTTTTCAGTTACCTAGAAACTGCTAGCCGGGGATCAGAAAGCTCCGTATTACAGTGTAATTAGGTATATTTCATAACATCCCCAGGAGGGAAGTCACTAATTACGGCAGTTTGTTGAAATTAAAGTAAGTATAATAATGTTTGGTAGTGACTACAGTGTTATTGCAATCTTACATTACTACACTTCAGGCTATGATTGTATCAAATCTCACAGGCCAAGAGGGTTGAGTCTGCCTGGCGTATGAATGGAGAATGAAGAGCTGTGCCGGGCATTTGCAATTTCTAAAGAAGTCATGTGCTTGTAAGTCATATTAAATTGGTCTGGAAGAAATATCCTGGTGTTTTGGTGTCAGGAAACAGCCTGGAGGTTTGGCGATAAAACCTAAGGCATGTCCCAATCTGCTGTAGCCATATAAAACCCTGACTTCTTGTGGCACTGATGATTTTGCAAGGCAAGGATATTGGTCATGATAGTGTGGAAAATCCTAGCTCTAATTTACATTACAGCAAATGCAAGGCAAATGCAGGAGTTACTTTCTTCTCTTGCATTTAAAAACCTTTTGAAATGGTACTGACATCAGTGATGAGGTATTTCTATTGCAGAGCCAGCTGTTTCTCAGCACAGTGAAGTGGTCTCTACTCATGGGGACTATGAAGTCCTCTGTTATGACAGATCGATGTGAGACAGCAACCTTCAGGTTATGTAGTGACATCCATCACCCCCTGCCTTAACAGCCACTTCTGCCCTGTGGGTCTGCTGGCCTGGGCGCAGGCAAGAATACTTCCCCGCAGTATGGGGGAGTTAAGGAAAGGCTCCTCACCAGACCGGAGGGCGGTGGGTACGGCAAAGGAGTTCAAGGAACGTTTGGATATTGCTAGAAGATACAGGGTTTGAATTTTGGGTGGTCCTGTGTGGGGCCAGGGGTTGGTCTCGGTGGTCTTTGCGGCTCCCTTCCGCCTCGGGATATTCCGTTCCGTGAAACCCGGGAGAAAGCATTTCGAAATGACGGTACAGCCTCCAGACAGAAATTTCCCCGCCCCTCCGGGCCGCCAGCTGTCGCCGTCGCTACGGGAGACGGAGGCGGGCGGGGAAGCCGGAAGCGGGGCGGGGCGGCGAGGCGCTGCGCTGGCGCTCGGTCCCGCACGGCCTCTCCCCGCGGGCCGGGCCGGGCGGCGCCAGCGGGGCGGCTGTAGAGCGCGCGGCGGTTTTCGGTTGCCGAGGCGGCGGCGCCGGTGCCATGGGCTGCTTCTTCTCCAAGCGCAGGAAGCCGGCGCAGAGCGGGCAGCAGCAAGGAGCCAGCCAAGAGCCGGCGGCCGGCGAGGAGAAGGCGCCGCAGTACAGCTGGGACCAGCGAGCCAAGGTACGGGGCGGCGGGGAGGGCGAGCGGAAAGCGGTTTCCTGTCAGGCAGTGTGCCGGCAGCCTTGGCTTCGTATTCGCCGCGAGGCAGCCCGTCCCGTTAGCGAGAGCGGGGCGGAGTGAGAATGCGCTGTCGGTCCGGTGCGAGCTTCGATCGTTGGGCTGTCGGACCTTTAGGCCGTGTGGTACAAGTGACAAAAAGATGCGTGAGCTCATGTTAGCTGTAACTCGTGCTGAGCTCGCTTGTGTTTCTAAACTTGGTGAGGTGCTTCGGGGTTGCTCCTAAGTCTTTCAAGTGGATTAAGAAAAAGCTGTGCTGGAGATGAGCCGAGGGACTGTGCGTGTAACCTGGAGGGATCGGATCCTGGGGATAAAGAAGGCTGACCTGTGCTGGGCTCGTTGCTCTGTCTGGCTGTAGGGTGCTTGTGGAGACTTCTTATGGGGAGAGGGCTGTGCTGAGAACCTGTCCTGCAGTGAGTAGGGTGAGTGAGTGCCAAAGTACGTGACTAAATGAGCATTTGAAACCGTATGACCTAATCATAGAGCAAATTCGTCAGCTAAAGGTTAACTCGTATGAGCTTTTCTACACACTGTTTTACTCAAATGGCACTAACTTGTGGAGCTGTGTGGAAAACTGGCACATAGACATGCTGGACTTGGGAGGAAAACGAACCTTGTTGCTGTGGAGGTGATTGTTAGCATGTGGGAAGTAGGCTGGAGGGAACAGATGAGGTTTTACAGTGCAAACAAGCTGTCTCACTGGGGGGAAGTATGTCATGTATTGCGTATATAACTTCCTCTTTGTATGAAATACTCTGAAAAACTGGAAGAATCAGTGAGTTTGGGCTGTTCTACTGAACTGCGGAAGAGTAGCTGCTTAATTTGGTACAGCACAGCTCAAGAACATTTATGTCACATTCCAGCCCATTTCTCTTGCTCCCTGCAGCATTACTTTTCATTGGTCTCTGAGTATATGCTTGGTATGTTAAGCCAGGAGAGCAGAGCTGAGATGCTTGCTTTTAGGCAAGGGAATGCTGAGCTCTTTCTGCACTGTATTTGTTGATCACAGTTTGTGTTAAGTGTTACCATGTCAGTGTTCACGTGGTAGCGTTAGGTATTCTCTCAGACACATTATCCAATTCTCTATTGCTGCTTCATTTTTTGATGCAGCACACATAAGTATACTTATTCATTTCACAATCTGTATTTGTATGCAAAGTTTGATTGGTGGCAATTGGAAAACTTGAGGCATTAGGGCTCTTTGATCATCGAGCGCATCAAATTTGTGTTCTGAAAACAGTAACTCGGTCAGAAATATGAACTTTAAAAGCCATTAGCATTTCCTGTTACTTTTAATATGAATGTGTTAGGTGTGAAGTGTGTTCTAATTTCAAGCTATTACGCACAGTGATGCTGTTCCAGTTGTGTAGTGCAGTTCTGCAAGCAGAGTGCAAATGCCTACAGTCTGTGCAGGATGTCTGAACATTCTTAGAGATGGATAAATCTTGCTGCTCAGAGGCTCTGGTTGGCTTCCCATTAATTCAGGCTATGCTGACATACTTACTGTAGGCAGCGCAACCTAGGCACTCTTATGTGCATGATTGTCTGTACAGGGATGCGAAACAAGGCGACTGCTAGCTGACAGCTGTGCTGGCAGAAGCTCTGAACTTAAGCAGTTCTTCCAGCAAAGTTGTTTCTTCCACTTCTGAAGCACAGCACAGTGTAGACTGTCTTAATTGTGTTCTTCTGGCAAAAGAAGATTACTGTTGGTATTATGTAGCTAAAAAGTAGTATGACAAAGACTTTGTGACCATATAACTCCAGTGTAGTAGCCCTGAAAATGGGCCGTGTGGTAGAAAACTAAACATGAAATGCTATGAGCTGCTGATAGGTTACTTAAAAGTAAGGAAAGACATGAATTTGAAGGGCCTTTTCAGATTTGTATGTGCTCTTATTTAAAAGGGAACAGAAGTCTATGTATTTCAGATGGTTAAAAATTAATCAAATTCAGATTGCGTCGTAAATCTACTGGGATCTCTATAATGTTTGCTGACCTCTGGATTTGGAGAACTGTGTGAAGATTACTTATGGTGCAGAAGAAGAATCAAAGGATGAGCTTATCCTGAAATCAAAATGTGTTCTATTTCTTTCTTCTATGGGATTCCAGATAAATAAGCAGTGCACAGCTTATTACAGAGAGTTATCACTACTTAACATTCTGCAGGCTTGTCATATCCCTTCCTGACCAAATGCAAAAGAGGAACTTGGTGATGCCTGAATCTCCTCGGCCTTCAGCTATGATTTCATCTACAACATAAGATTGCCCTCCTGTTCTTGGTCTCCCTTTTCCTTTCCTACCTTTCTATGTTCTGAGTGACTAAACAGCATTGGCACACAGGACCAGAATAATAACTACAGCAATGGCAAAACATGGATATGTACAGACAGAAACTGGGATTTTATATTTTGAGATGGCTGATGCAACCATGTGCTGTGATCTCCTCCGTGAAGAGGGGAAACACAAGCATCTGAGGTTTTTCTTTTTGCTGTTGCTTCTCATCCTCAAAGAAGTAAGATTAGATGAGTTATGATTTCAATTACATTCAAAACTTAGGTGGACTTCCCTACTGAGAAAATTTTCTTTTGTGCCAATTGACTTGCAGATGAAGTGCTGTATTTGGTAGGAAACATATAATGATAGTTACTGTCAGGCCCTAGTAGTTGAATTCAAACAGTTTAAAATTGGACATACATACACAAAAATAAAACCCCCAAAACAGACAAACAAAAAACCAAACCATAATCAAAGAAGAAAACCTCATGAACAGGTCTTTAACTTGCCACACGAGTCGTAGTTTTCTGTTAGTTACTTCACATTTGGTGATTCTGCTGGAATGGTCTGAGCTGATAAGGTCTTCTTGCATTGTCTACATCTCTTTCACATATATTTTATTATTGAACAAATATGAAATCACTTTAACCTTTTTGATTTGTCTGTTACTAAGCAATGGGAGGTGGTGTCCTGAGTTCTCATGCTCAGATCAGATACTCTGACATATTAGGCTTTTCAGTGCACTGGAAAAACTACTGCTGTGTTTCTCAAAATGTGATCTACCAACTGAGGAAGTCAACAGGTTAATATTAAATAACACCTTCATTTAAGGCTGATGAGAGTGTGTTCTAGCTTCTTTTTTTTTCTTTCTTTTTTTTTTTTCCTTTCTTTTTCCTATCTGCAGCATCTGGCAGCAGTTTGTTGTTCAGACAAGTCTGCCAGTGTCTCCTCAGTGCTATTATTGGTCCTCTGTAAGAAGGGAGGGATTCTGAAGAATAGAATGAAACATATCTTCTGGCTGTTATATTGGTTGTGTTTAAAGTCAAGGTGTACAGGAGATGCTTCAAGATGAAAAACTGCATGACAGTGGTTAGAATCTGCAGATATTGTCCCTCTTTACAGCTTTTGTTACTGCTGGGAACCTGGAAGTCAGGCAGAGGTGAGTAACTTGAACAAACACTTTCTCCAGTGGATGTTGCAATTCAGTGCTGAAGGGCACCAATCCCATTTAAATCTGAATGCGAGGAATTGCCTAGGCCTGGAATGCACTTCTTTTGCTTCCTTTCTGTTAATTCCCCTATTGACAAAAATAGCACATAAATCTTCTTAAGTCTGTGTGCCTGCCCTGTAACTGCAGCTTTTGATGTCACTGTGTCAGCAGCCAATTCTTACATACTCTTAATTGTACATAAATTTGTAATGGAAATATCGTTTGTTATAATTTAGAAAGGTAGGAAGTGATTTTTGAGAGCGATATTTAAAAGAAGATCTTTGTGTCAGTGGTTTTGACAGACTTCAAAGTCACTGTTTTGCAGGCTATGTACAAGTAACTAGGGGAGGGCCACAATCCATTAAAGACTGCTTTGCCTCCTTATTAGTAGTGGGCAATCATTGCTGACTAAGACTCCTTTCCTGATCGACCAGGCTTCTTAGAAAAGTCTTCTTAGATCATGAACCAGGAAGAAGCTGTTGGGGACCTTGGTGATTTCAGGTACAGCTAGCACTGAAAACTGTGAGTATCTGGTACTTCTCAGTCTTCCAAGTGGGAGCTGCCAGGGCTGAAGGGAGATAACTTCATCTGCCTTCCTGGCCTCTGGCCTTCTTGCAAGACAGTTGTTCACAGTAGGAAAAGCTGCATACTACAGTGTTACTTGCTGCTGCAGAACTTACTAGAGTTCAGAGCATTCATGGCAAACTTTTGCTTGCCACCACTTCTTTCTCCGTGCCTTATAATCACTGCTTTACATGTTCTCCAGTCCTTTGTAATAGACTTATCAGCACTGTTGTTTCCAATGACTACAGATGAGTGTTGCCGTTCGAACCCGTCTCGAATTTCCCGGGAGACCGCAGCTTGGCCAATTACCGAGGCGACACCAATATGATGAGCAGCAAATGGCATTTATTACCCGTATACACTACCTTATATAGCCTAATTACTTCGTCTACGCCCCCAAGGGGGCACATCACACATCAATCATTAGAGCAGGGAGGGAGCTTAACACATCAGACCCCGCGGGGGGGTCTCGCAGTTTCGCAGTTGCTGACAACAGATGAGACTTCTGGTTTTCTGTTAAGGAGAAAAGCTATTGAGTAAGCAGGGATTTTTTTTTGGTCATCATATCTAATTATTTTAGGTTACTTTACAGAATGATTCCTGAACCTACTCATAGCACTTTGACTAGAAGTTTTCAATTCTTGAGCTGTGCTTAAACCTATTAATGCAGAACTCTCTACTCTAAAACTCTCTAAATTCAGCTGAAAGCATTAAAACTTACACCTATAAATACTGTGGTTGTTTGGAATTATACCAATCTGCAGAAAAGGGCTTTCAAAACTATATACAGCTGCTTCAATTCTTTGAAGCTTTATACACATGTGAAGGATAAGTAGGTGAATTATCAAACTTGATTTTTCTATTGCTAGCTTGTCATGCACATAAGATTCTACAACAAAGTTGTACCAGATAAGTAGGTAGAGAATCTACATATCTCTGGTTCTCACCGTGCAAGTCTTTAAATGCTATCTTCTGTTGCCTGTGTTTTTCCTAGCCTGCTTTTTAGCTATAGAGGTGGAACTCAAGCAATTAGTGCAGTCTGTCTCAGGGGGAGGAAGGTGAGTTAGTGGAGTATTAACCTCATGGTGATACCTGTACACCTGAGGACTGTTAAGCATGAAGCTCAGTGATAAGGACATAAACAGATGTTGGATGTGTTCTCAAAATTATAATCCTGCCCTGATATTTTTTCTAAGGCTTTTCTTTTATCCAAGGGAATTGAAATACTCAGATGTGCTACGGCCTCTTGGGTTACTGACTGCTCTCAAGGGCACAAACCCAGCGTGGCAGGGGGAGTGCTGAGGTCTATTTCATTCAGTCCCTCTGGTTCCAATGGTTGTGTTAGTCAATAAATATTTCTGGTCTTTGAAAAAGAAAACTGCCAAGTGGAATTAAAAGAAATCATCCAACTCCCTACAGTGGTGAACAAACTTAGAGCTAAGAATTACATCAGCACACAACTGTTAATTCACATTAGGGAAACAAAATTGAGCTCTTGAATGTGGAGATCAGCTGATTTTGTTGCTCAATCTAAATTAATACAGAACATCATTGAACTCAACGCTACTCTTTCTCAAGTGCTCTTATCTGAGATTCTGTAACCTGAGGATTATCTGACAAAGCAGTGTTATACACTTAGGCCTAATTAAAATAGTAAAGGAAAGTTGTTTCACAGATCTTTGTGAGGACTTAATGTTGGACAAACTAATACAGTCTCCGAGGCATTTAGAAGAGGCTTGTTTAGAAGGGCACAGTAGGTGTGATGTTTCTAAAAAAGCTGCCAGTTCTGGGAACTTTGAACTTCTCCTTTGTAAGGGAAGTAACCGTTCCTCTGTTTCAGTTACAAGGCACTACCACTCCCAAGGCTATAAATAAATATTTATGTTTGTACATATTATACACATGCACATCCATCCATGAATGCTCTAGGAGATGCTGGGGAAGAATGTGTCCCAAAGCAGTTCTGATACTTCAATTCTCTCGGTGCCTTGGGAATGCTCAGTGGATCAGATAAGTAACGTTACACGAGTCTTGTGCAAGATCTTAGGGAGTTGGAATCTTAATCATGTGGTGTGGCTCTGTGCTGTGATGCCTTTACTTTGAGCCTTCCAGTTCTGTCTGTAACTCTTCCACCTCCCTGTCCCAGGTTTGTGCTAGCAATATTGAATTTGGCTGAAAAGTGCTTACTGGGAGTTCATATCCATGGAGAAAGTTCATCAGCTGCAAACTTACTTTTGTGTCAGGAAGTCTCTCATGATGCATGTAAGAGCACACTTTGTTAGTAGACATATGTGGCTTCCAGGAGCTATTTCAGGAAAAACCTATCTAAACTAAGCTGCTTTAGTGCATGTCCATGACACATGCACTTTCTTGCTTGTGGTTTTAGAAACCAGAGACTTTTTTCTGGTCTCTAATCTTCTGTGAATGTTCAGAATAGTGGGGAGGGGGAATTTCTTGCCAGTTGAGCTGTCCAGGGCCTGCTGTACTGCTTTATCATTGCCTGCAGTACAGCAAGCCTTAAGGCCTTTGGACTGAAATGGCAGTTCAGGGAAGTGATCTGGTGTTAGAATAGTTCAGGTACTTGTTTCCTTTCAGTGCTATTTTAATAAGCTTTCACAAGAGGGCAGAGTAGAATTTGCTCTGGGAAAGCACAGTTGCCTTGACTGTCATGTAACTAGGAGGAACGCAGCTCAGATTTCCTTCAGTGTTCTGACTGCAGCTGCTGTATTATTCATGCAGCCCAGCTGCATCAGGTACCGTCCTTGTCACTGCGTGGCTCCCCAGTCACTGCTCTGCAGCACAGGCTGCTGGGGAGGGCCACAGTTTCTCTTGCAGCAGAAGAATGCTGGAGAGTGGAGGAGGAGAGGTCTGTAAACATGACCTGTATGCCAGCACTGCCAATCTTTGCTTGTTGCTTATAGCTAGCATGTAGCTGGAGTTGTTAGCACAAGGTAGTGCTGTGGCATAGATAAGCAAGCTCTTTGTTGTTTGCAAACGTAATGATGGAGATGCTGCTTGAAAGCAGCAATGTTTTCTTGCGGTGTGTTGAGGAGTGGTAACATAAGAGCAAGCAGGCTACTTGAAAAGGAAGTACTCTGTCTTCCCAGCTTTATGAATCTTTAATGCTGTTGGCCAATTCATTTATTACTGTTATTACCATAATCCTCAGGACCATCTTTCCTGTAGAAACAGTTTAGAACCCCCTCCCATTTCCTTTCTAAAGAACAAACTTAGTTGTGGTGAGGTTTGTTTGTTTGTTGTTGTCCTGGAGTTTAGTTTCGGCTCTCTGTTGTACCTCAATACTATGTGTTCCAGTAGCCTAGTTAAAAAGCATCTTTCATCACTCTGATATCTGTTCTTTGAAGTTTTCTGGCAAGTTATCCTGTACAGATCTGTAATATCTCAGATAATCCAAATCAGTTAACATTTGGCATTATAACATCATCTGTACGTAAAGACTTTCATGTGCTTTCTTTCCTTTCTCCTTCAGGTTGATCCAAAAGATTACACTTTTTCTGGACTGAAGGATGAAACTGTGGGTCGACTCCCTGGAAAAGTAGCAGGACAACAATTTGTCATTCAGGACTGTGAGAACTGTACTATCTACATATTTGACCATTCTGCCACAATCACTGTCGATGACTGTGTAAACTGCCAAATCTTTTTAGGACCAATAAAAGGCAGTGTGTTTTTCCGTGATTGCAAGGATTGCAAATGCATAGTAGCCTGCCAACAGTTTCGTACTCGGGACTGCAAAAAGCTGGAGGTATTCTTGTGCTGTGCCACCCAACCTATTATTGAGTCCTCCACAGGTATGAAATTTGGTTGTTTCCAGTACTATTATCCTGAGCTTGCTTTACAGTTTAAAGATGCTGGACTGAGTATCTTCAATAACACATGGAGCAAGATCCATGACTTTACTCCTGTGTCAGGAGAAAATAACTGGGGCCTTTTGCCTGAAAATGCTGTGGTTCAAGATTATGTTCCTCTGCCCACTTCTGAAGAGCTGAAAGCTGTCAGAATTTCTACAGATGCTATGAAGAGCATAATACCAATAACTCGAGGGCAGAGACAGAAGAGCAGTGATGAATCGTGTTTGGCTGTGTTTTTTGCTGGTGACTACACAACTGCGAATGCCAGAAAGCTAATTGATGAGGTAAGTGACCTTTTTCTCTGTTCAACTTTATGAATTTCTAATTGAACTTTCTCTGGATAGCCTTGGTGCTTATTGAAGAGAGAATGTTGAGGTTCTGCCTGCCTGCTAACTGTATTAATCAACTGCATGTTAAAACCTTGAAGCAAGATAAGATAATGGAACTCATCCTGATCAAACAGTTATCATAGAATGGCCTGGGTTGAAAAGCACCACAATGATCATCTAGTTTCAACCCCCCTGCTATGTGCAGGGTCACCAATCACCAGACCAGGCTGCCCAGAGCCACATCCAGCCTGGGCTTGAATGCCTCCAGGGATGGGGCATCCACAGCCTCCTTGGGCAACCTGTTCCTGTGTGTCACCACTCTCTGTGTGAGTTATATTACAACTAATGTCCTGTATTGGCACACCTGTTCTTTAATCATTCCAGTGTATTTTTCCAGTACAGCACACCAAACCTACACTGAGGAAAATGTGTAGTTCATCAATGAACTTGGTGAAGTATAGAATAAGTGGTTGTCAATGCTTGTGAAAGGAGATAGTCAATAAACTTGTTAACTTATTGTCCCCAAAATCTATCAAGGCTATTTGCCCTGAAAGCTTTGCCAGCACTAACAGAGACTTTTAAAAATAACATGCTAAATGTTATCTATCCCCTGCCCTTACCATCCAGTGTTGGAATTTTTTGCTGGAAAATTCAGGGAGTATTTGTTACAAGTCAGCTGTCTTTCATTATTTAAATAGCTGGTGCTGTCTTTTTTTTTTTTTTTTTTTTTTTTTCTTGTAAGGCAGGAGCTCCTATGCTTGGCTGAGTTTGGTCTTCACTGGGCTAAAATCTGGGAGTGGCTGGCTGCTTTTAGCATTCTGGAGTGCCAGGGATGACAGAGCAGAGCCAATAAGTGAATTACAGCTTACAGCTTGAGAGAGGTATCTGCAAAAGTTGCTGATCCTAGTGTTGTATGAGCAACCAAACAAATGATGGAGTTCTTTCTTTCAATTTTTAACTACAAGGAAAAAAAAGATAAAAAGCTTTAGGGTGTTTCCCTAAAGCACCTACCCCCATCCCTATCAGGAACTGAGTTACTAACAGTTACTTCAGTGAACACAGATAAGTAAGGGGGTATTTTTTCTGAAGAATGATTAGCTACAGTAAAGAAGGTATTAGGTGTGTTCTCCCCTGATAGTCTCCCTTTACAAAGAAGAGTTAAGAAGAATGTAAAAGACTACTTAGTGAAATGCTGGGGAAATCTTACTAGTCTGTGGATTTAATTTATGTTTTGGATGTATAAATATAGTTGTTTCTTTCGCATGCATGTTGTGGTTTTAACCCAGCAAGTAGCTAGGCACCCCACAGCTGTTTGTTCCCCCTACCAGCCAAGTGGGATGGGGGAGAGAATCAGAGAAAGCAAACAAACAGCAAAGTAGAGCTCATAGGTTGAGATAAAAGCTATTTACTAGGACAGAAAAGGAAGGGGGGAGGGGGAAAAATAATATTAGTGATGTATGTCCTGCAGTTATCACAGATTCTCAAGGTTTTGGGTTTTTTTTTTTTTTTTACTCAATTCCCTGGCAGTTTGGCAAGTACTTGTTTGCTCTGCTCTGCAGTCATGTGCTCACAGGTTTCTGAAGTATTTACTATCATTAAAGTCTGTTGACCTGTTTTTGCTTTTACCCATATTCTTCCATTCATTCCCAGCACCAGCTCAACTGGGTACAATCGTGACAACTCTTGAATTATTTCACATTTGGGAGCCAAAAATAAATATATGCAAACATAAAACAAGTGATGCACAAGCAATTCCTCACCACCCGCTCACCAATGCCCAGATAGCCTCTGGTTAGCAGCTGCCCCCCAGCTAATTCCCTTCAGTTTTACAGCTCTTTTACGTGTTGTCATATGATATGGAATGTCCCTTTGGCCAGTTTAGGTCAGTTGTCCATGGTTCTCCCCCCTCCCAGCTCCTTGGGTCCCCTCAATGCCCCTCACTGGTCGTGGCAGTATGAGAAGCTGAGAAACCAAAACATCCTTGGCTCTGTGCGGCGCTGCTCAGCAACAACTGGAAGCACTGATGTGTTACAAACATCGTTTTTCTCCTAAAGCCAAGTATCTCACCAGATTTCTTCTGTGAATAAAATAGCTGTGTCTCAATCAAAACCAGGACAATGTACCTTCAGTATCTCTGCTGGGTTTGGAATAAAGAGCTGTGTGTGTTTGAGAGCTTGTAACTTTTTTTTTTTTTTTTTTTTTTTCTTCCCCAAAATGGAAAACTTCAGTAGCAGATAGATAAGCATTTGAGCTTATTTTTTATTACAGTCTAAGGAGAACAAACTGCTTGACTCCGGATGCTGAATGCTTTTAACTCCTGTTAGTTTCAGCTTGTGAGAGACCGTGGAAAAAACTACAACCCTAGGCCATAACATAAAACCAAAATTCACACCTACCCCTGTAGGTGCACTAGAGCAAAGAATAAAATCTGGATGAATGGAATGGAAATAAACAGAAATGCAGAAAAAGCAAATGGTCTTTGAAAAGAGTAAAAAGGGTCTTTTTATTCTGTGGTTTAATGTATATGGGAAATGAGTATTCAGTCTACACTGGAATAGACTAAAGTTGAGCTGCATGCCTGAGAAACATTTTAGCTTGAACACTTTATCTGTTAATAGATGACTGCCAAAGGCTTTCAGCTGGTACAGACCAAAGAAGTCTCAATGAAAGCAGAGGATGCTCAGAGAGTTTTCCAACAGCATGCATCAGAATTCATTCCACTGCTTGAAAGAGGTGAGATTATACACAGTTTTGTTTCTCTTCTTAGTGCAGAAATCTAGCTGGTAGTGGGGTGTTCTGGAGAAGGTGAAAGAGAAGAAAATGGAAGGATGAAGGAGAAAATTATAAAGCCCGTTGAGATGAAGTTTGGAAGCTTCATTTAGGCACTGAACCTGTCAAAACTGAAGGCATCCAAAGTGAACTAATTCACTTAGGAGCTGTGACATAAACAGATCTGTCTGGGCTGATCAACAGAGGCTCATCTTTCTGGAATAAAAATCTATTAGCTTAGCACAACTGCAGGTAAAGAACCTAGATATTCAGTGTTTCCGTATGGATATTAAAGCAAATGTATGAACAGGCAAGTGTTCAATTCCTGTTTATAAACGGTGTTCTGTCAGAGTACTTGAAAAGCTTTTTTGCTGATTTGACTGTAATCGTTTTATTATCTGTTCCTATAGAAGTAATTTCATCTTGCCATCTGTTGTGTGCTGAAGCTCAAAACGTGCTCCCAAACTTAGGAGCAATGCGAAGTTTTTTTCACAGTACTGTAAGCGGTCCATGATGCTTACTGCAGGAATAGGATAGAAGTTCTGCTTTTCAGATCAAAAGTAGTTTAAGGGCTATTTTGCACCTATGTGGGAAGAAATAACGCTTTCAGAATGAAAGCAGAGAAAGGGGATCTGAAAATGGTGGGTGAGAACAAGTCTGAAAATCAGACTGTTCGCTATCTTGGTACTGAGGTAAAAATGCCTGAATGACTCAGTCGTGCTGCAGATGTCTGTGAAATGGCTCACTATGTGAGCAGTAGAATCTGACTCACTTGCACGATGCCTTCCACCCTGCAGCATTTCTGTGCCATTGCTGTCTTTCAAGAAATAAAGCAGGAAACCTGCTAGAGCCTCTGCAGAAATGAGCATGGATTTGCAGATATTTTCTGCACAGATAACATCGTACTTCTAAGCTATGGTTAAGTGTTTCTGTTTCTTAATTCTGTATTATGGCTTCTCAGACAAAAAACTGAAATGATTCTTGTAAGCTTCACCATTCCCTAAGGGATGAAAACTATAATGTTTTAATGCCAGACTCAAAAGTTGTATTGATTCCAGATGAAACGATCTTCTAGGTCCAGTCGTTGCTTTGGAGTTCAATGGAGATGGTGCTGTGGAAGGATGTCGAAACACTGTAAATGATGTTTTTAATGGAACCAAGGTAAGCTGGTGTTTTGCTTTATTAGCAGAAAATGTTAAAGGACATCTAAGATAATTCACAGTCAAGCTGTAGTTTCGATGTACTGAATTTTCTTTTGAAGTTCCTGAATGGTATAATCTAAATATCCTAGTCATGTTTTGTTTTTGTTTGCTTGTTTTGCTCAAAACTCAAGCTTGCTTGCAGGAAGGAATAAAAATTGCCCCGTTAACGAAAGTACTAAATTCCCATATTGTTTAAAAAAAGGATTTTCACCTGAAACTTTTCTCACATAGTGGTAAAAACAAATTTTGTTAATTTAACAGGGTAAAGCTCTGCTCCAAGACTTATAGAGCAGAGAACCTCATAAAGGAGACTTCAGTACCACATCTTTGTCAGAGTTTAATAGTATTCCAGCTTTTCTCAAGATTTACTTTTGTTTTGAAGGATATTGCAGTGTGCCTTCCTTCAAAGGCATTTGCTTTTTTCTTCTGTCAACGTGTTTTACTGTACTGTCTTTATACCGTGTCTCCTTTTTGCTTGCTGTCTGCTTTTTTCTTTTTTCTTTTTTTTGAATGGCAGTGGATTTGAGAAAGTGTCTGGAAACAATTGGAGCTCTGCAAGGGAGCAGTATTACTGATAATAGGAGAGAGGCAAACCCCTTGCTTTTAAACTGTGCAAAAAAGACTGGAATGTCTTTGGGACTTAGTGTCCATACAGCTCCTTGATGTCTTTCAGTTCATCTCAAAAGGATTGCTCCGGGAATTAGACTGCCCAGATTCTGGAAAACAGCCTTGTAATGTCATCTGCAATGTAGCTAATGATTGAGGGTTTTGTTGTATTTGCTATTGTGTGAGCAAAGCCTGATGTGTAGCAGGTTTACATTTTGGTTCTCCTAGTCTGGGAAATACTAGGACTGCAGTCTAGGCAGCGCTGTGATGTTGCTGGTTCTTTCTTGGGACCCAGAAGTCATCTCTGCAAATTTTACCATAAAAATCAGTTCTTTAACTGGGAGATCACTGTGGTGTTTCTGATGTAGTTAGTTTGTTGGTTTTTTTTTTCTTTTTTCATACCAAACAAAGCTGATACTGGGTACATAATTAGCTCATTCTTCTAGATCTCAGTTTCTCTGTTCAAAGGCTGAAGTTATATTAATTATTAGAACAAATAAAAACTTAGACTTCCCTTGCCAGAATGACTGGTGTCTGTTGTCATAACACAGTGAGTGCTCTGATCTGGGACATCAGAAACTATGCACTTCATACTTTGAAGTAATCTTTGTTCTTCAGGTTTCCAAATGTGAAATTATTTCCTGCCCCTGGATTTAAATCTGCTTTTTACAGACTGGCTCTGTAGTAAAACCTACCTCAGTTTGTAAATAATTGTTGGGCTGAATTGAGAAGCAGGACTTCAGGCTTCCTATCAGTCTTTTATTTAGATACAATTTAACCCCCAGATATCAGATAAATGCTATGTTTGTGTATGGATCTCCAGTTACTTGAATATCACAAATATACATTTTAGGAAATATATCTTTCTTAGGTCATAATTTAGAAATAATGTAGGGAGTAGCAGACTTTGGACTTATTACTACCAGCAGGTTCAGGAATGCTCTATAAAATGATTTCACATCACTGCTGGCTGCCTTTATCGTTTGGACAGCTTGAGAGTTGTTACAGTGCTCAGAAAGAATTATAGGTATTCTTGATCACAAAGCAGGGACAAAAGCTCTCAGGAAGGCATTTATCCTGTAAGGTTTTGCAAGGACATCAGTCTGCTTTTAAGCAACTAGTTACACTTGCATTGCAAAATTATTAATTTATTAACTTCGTCCATTAATACCTTCAATTTAGCCAAATTTTTGTTTCTGATTTAGATCTAATATAACTGTTGAGATACTCTAGTGCAGGTAGAAAAAATCATCAGCAGTAGTACCAGCTGGTCTTAAGTCTTCTACAGAAGTATTACAGCTGCTTAGTAGAAACAACGTGTTGCAAAGAGACCTCTGCGCTATACACACATAACAGAACTTCTGATTTGTGTGGTCTTGCTAGATCTGTCCTTGTTTCTTTTCTTTTTTCTTTTTTTCCCCTCTGTGTGCCTTTCATGCAGTATCCATTGGCCTCATCGCTTATAAAATCCTCTTCAAAATGTAAATTGCAATATTCTGGTAGGGAAGGATATTGAAAGAACATACTCAACTATTGTGACTGTGGTACAAATTGCTGTTGCACCAGCAAACTGCCAGATAAATAGTAGGTGTTGTCAAGTCCTTTCAAACAGAAATCTACTGTGCTTGCAAGCAGTAGTCTAGGCAGCTACTTGAAATAGACAATTTTGTTCTGAAATCAGAAGTTGATGGATAACAGGATATTCATCTTGAACTATATTAAAGTAAACCAATTCAAGGAACTGTCATAGTTTATGTTGACATGGTACTCAGAGGTGAAGCAGAAGAGTAGTGCTGTGTGAGTGTGATATCTGGAGTAGCCCATTTTTACACTTCAGAATCGCTGTTTGCTGCACAAGCACATATGATATGGTAAGAGGGAGGGAATTCCCCTGGAGGAATAAAAAATAGAAATAATTCAAGTGTTTTAATTGAAAGTATCCTTTGTTTGTTGAGACTGTTGAGCGTGAAAAAACTGATGAACTGCTGCAGCCCTTGTGTCTGTTACACTGATCTATTTGAATGGTGCCTGGGACATTTGTAGCTAATTTGCTGGAAATTCTTGAAGGTGATTGTCCTAGACCTTGAAATTGCATGTGTTGATCAATTGTGCAAAATGCAAATCTAATTAATTATAAATAAATAAAACACCTAAAATTGTCTAAAGCAGCAGCTAAGATTTTAGGAATAGAGTGCAAGGGAGTTCTTACCAACTTTGTTTTTTTGTGTGTGAAAGCTTACTGGTAGCCTGAGTCTGCTGAGAACAGTCACAACAACAAAGGGTACGTCAGGGCTCAGAGGATTCTGTTGTCAACCCTTAGTGGAAACCAAGACATTTGGGTCTCTCATGAAATGCAAAAATAAAGTCATAATTAGCTCCAAACAAGCAAAAACTACTTGAACTTGTTTATTAGTGATGCATAACTGTTTCCTTGTTTACTGAAATAGGTTTTTGTGTCGGAGAGCAAGGCATCAGCATCTCAAGATGTGGACAACTTCTACAACTTTGCTGATATGCGGATGGGAATGTGAGATCTAACACAGAAGTGTTCATGTATGGTTTGACTCAGCACTTGAATGTCACTTAGTTTGAATACTGCAGTAGTATCAGAGAATTTTTGTCATTTGGATTTATATTTCTCATACATTCCTTTTATAAAGCTCTTGATGGTTTTAATACCACGTTACCTGAACTGGAGTAAACAACGTACCTCCTTGTGTGCATTGTGCTCAAGACTTACACTTCAGCTCCAGAAACCACAGAGGTTTTGTACTAACTTGTTTTTACAGTGATTTCTAAACTTTTATTGACGCTTGAATGTTTCTTGTCAGCATTTAATGGAAGACATGAAAAGTGCAATGCTGGCATACATTTGATACATCGATAATTGTGAAGTTTAATTTGGACACTTTCTTAGCAAAGTATATTCCTGTGACACTCATTGTTCAAAACTTTCCTATATGTGTATTTGTCTTCATTGCGGGTCAGGAAGGAAATTGTATTTGATGAGTTCTTCTGAAAGCTTAGTCTGAAATGGACTTTTCTTGCAGCATTCTTTCAGAAACAGAGCATGACTTAAAAAAATGTGCATCTGCTTTATTCTGCTTCGGCATCTTTTTTGAATAAATTTGTTTGCAAGGGCATTTATGCAGAGTTGTCATACGAGCAGTCTGGTGAGTGAGCACTTGCTAGGCTCTTTGCTCTGAGGTGAACTCTGATCATGGGTACTCAGCTGAAAATGCTCTAAAGTCTAAAGAGCTCTAAGGTCCCTTCAGGCTCTCTGGAGATGCATCTACCTCTGGTATTCCCATGCCACATATGGGATATACCTGAGATTCCCTTGAGCTCTGGGAGTAATGACACTGGCACACTGTTACTTGTTACAAGGGACGTGCAGCAACCAGGAACCAGAGAAAGGGCTCTGATGGCATTAAGAAAGCTCTTCTTTGTTAAGACTCGAGAGCAGGGGGCTACTCTCAAAAGTACTCCTGAAAATTGGCTGTAGAATATTACTCTTTGCTGTAGGGCTTAGAGATTGATTCACAAAATGGACTGAAGAAGTGCTACTGTCAATTTGGATTTATTTGAATAGCTATCAATAAGGATGCTTATTTCTATATAGTACTTACTAGGGTGCGTATCTTTACTACTATTAAGTATATGATTACTTAATTTCTTTTAGCATGTTAGTTCCCCACTGATTTTTCCACAGGAACTTAATACTTATGTCTGGGAGTACAAGCCCTCTGTGATTCTTGAACAGGCTGTGCATGCAACTGCACAGAACAGAATTTATTAATTAAAATTGTGGGTTGCCAGTATATGCAGCCTTTATAATCAATTGAACACACTTTGGCTGTGTTGAGATGCTAAAGCAATAATGTCCTCATTAGCACTGTCCCTCTGAAAGTAAAATCTTGAACCCTTTTTTTCAGCTGAGATGCACAGTTCATCCATTTCACAGCTTTAGAGTTCCACAAGTGGGAGGCTGAATACACACCTCTTGCTAGCTGTTTTTAGAATTAGCACATGAATTTCAGGAGAACAGGTTCTTTGATAATTCTGTCATGCCCAAGAGACGTTCTGAGCTGTCATTTTGTTGCTACTATGCAAATACATGCCCTTAGTTTAAACTAGATATTGAGAATATGTCCTTAGGACCTCTCATTAAAGTTATGCATAGATTAAATAAGGAAGGATATCTCCTGAAGTCACGAAACCATTAGCATGCTGAAGGTCAGAAAAATGTCACTTGTAAAATGTTATTATTCGATAGAGTGAAATAAAATGAAACTGCCACCTAAATCTGACTGGTAGAAGAAATTGCCACTTATTTGCTCTTAGCCAGCTAGGATTTCTTTTTTTGTATGATGTGGTGAGGTGAGGCTATGGGAAGTAGCTACAAACCTTAGGTCTGTGCACAAGGCACAACTCATCAATGAATACTGCTGGAATTATTCTGGGTCCATACTGCAAGTGCATTATTTCTGATATGAATAAAGCTGTGTAATGTACTTCAAAAGAGTCGTTATGTGACTTCTCTGAGCACTGCCTGTATTGGACCATCCTGATCTCTAAACTTTTACACGTAATGTTTCTAATCTTATGTGCTGACACGTGATTATGTGTGTGTTACAGGTTATTTTCTGTATTTTCGATCTGATCAGGAAGCAAAGTGCTGAATTGCTTTTTGTGACTATTTTTGATGAAGGAGGAAATGAGTGATTGAAAATTAATCTGGTCTTGAAACATTGAAAACCTTTTTTACATGCTGGAAATGAGCAGGGTGTTGCTTCTTTTGCATTGTTTGCATGCTAAGCAACATAAAGGGGTTTTTAATTTTTAAAAACCTAAATAATGAAGGAGTTTCTTAATCCAATTATTTATCTTTGACTTCAATTTCTTGCTAATGGGTGTTGAGACATTTCTAGCCTTACTAAGAGTATATCAGATATTGCATGCATTACTGAATGGTACGTGCTCCGTGTAGTCTTTTGTATGTTTTTTGTATAGCTTTTTGTGTAATTTGCGTTGCACTGTGAATGTATTTCATAATAAACATTGCAAATGTAAACTCTGGGTTCTGGAAGACTTTCTTAAATTGCAAATCATTGCAAATTATAATCAAATATTAAAACAGAATTCAATGTTTAAGCACAGAGTGTGAGTTGCCAGATATTTGGAGCTAATTGAGAATAGGCATTACCTCTGCAGTCATCCATCCACTGAAAAAGATGCATTTTTGACAGCAGTGCAGTCATCCATCCTCCAAAAAGGTAAATTTCTGACAGCAGGGATTTTTCCCCAGAGTCACTGAGGATATGATTAACTTTACTTCTTGCATAATAAGATGTGCCAGAAGATATTCTTATATCAAATTGTAGAGATACGTGGATGCAGACTGTTAAAGCACTTCTCCCTGTTGTTGGTTGGTTGGGCGTTTGCTTGTTTGATTTGTTTTGTTTCAGCTTGTCCTGTGCTTTCTAACTGTAATTACCTCTTTGGATACTGGGTGGATGATAGTGATGTGCTCACATCAAAAACAGGTCATGATGTTTATAATAATAGAGTTGAAAGCTTTAAATTGATCAGAAAAGAGAATTTTCCAGCCATAGATGGTCTAGAGTGACTTCCATGAAGCGTAAATGTTTGCTAAGAAGTCCTGTATCAATACATTTTTCTGTTGAAACAAGATCAGTTGGGAAGCTTTAAATACTAGAAAGATTTTGTTCTGCTCTCAGCTGTTTCACATGTTTACAGTTCAATTAAAATCTTACACCTCGCTTGGATCTGAGTTGCCGCTAATCTTTTTTCTTTTTTAATTGTAGTATCTGAGTTGCAGTAAAGCTTAAGCATTTTCACAGTGTTTGCCAGTCAAGTCCCAAATAGTAGCCAGCAGATGCTCTGTATCTGTGTCCAATTGCTAGGAAGTCACCCACTTTCTTTTGTCGTATCCAGATAGTCATGCATAAAATGCGTGGATTTAGAAGTAATCCACATACCAGGCTGCACTTATATAACTGGGACAAATATTTTCCATTCCAAAAAGGAGCTTGAAACTTTGTATTACAAAATATGTGCTTCAGTCCTTCTGACTAATAGGAGCAAAAATGAGTTTTACTGATTTATGCTTCTGAGGGAGCTCTGTATCTGATTATCTTCTTTTAAATGATGAGTTTTAATCATGTAGGCTTTATTCTTATAGCATTCAGCTTTCAGTGTGTATTTAAATTACTGTTGCTGATAATGTCTTGTAGAATTTGTCAATTCCCCAGTCTTTTATTCCTAAAGATTAAATAAAAGCTGGAGTGAACTGAATCCTTTAAGATCTAGAAACAGCCCAGGTGTATACCTGAATCGTTCCTAAACTGTAAGACTTCTCCAGTTCCTTATTGACTCATTTGTGCTGTTTCTTTTTCATTTTTTTCCCCTCCAAATGAATGAGTAAACCTCCTAAATCCATAAGGGTGATTGCTGTAACTGTTTGGAGGTCTGCAGGAGCAGCTGTTCCGAGGTGTGTTTAAACCTGGTCTGAATCACCTAAATTCTAGTCTGACAGTATTAAAAGTTATGCATAAATGCTGATTGTAAGTAATCCAAAGCCTGGATTTGAGAAGGATGGTACAAGTAGACTGCAGCACTTTGTTAAACTGCGTGCTGTAATCTGCTGTTCTTGCATTTGTTTGTGTAGAAACGCAGTTCTGTTGTGGTCCATCCAGTTCCCTGTGTGCCTCAGGATTTGCAGTGTGAGCTATAGCAGTTTGCTGAGGATAACAGTTTCTGACAAAATAACATCTTGCTGCATTGCCAGTCTGGAGTTTTTTCTTTAATGTCTAATAAGAGCTCTGTCTCTGTGGGGTGAACAACACAGTCATCTATATATGAAAAACCTGAGAAGTGTCAAACCTGATAAAACAAGCACATATGAGAGGCTGGGAGTCTTGATGTATTAACAGGCTGGACGTGGTTATCTGTCTGTCCAGTTTTCTAGAAGAATGCTTTTCACTGCTTTTGTTTCATCAGAATGCCTGATTGCCATAAGACTGTTGCTGGTAACGTCTGTGGTCATGCAGTCTTGCTGATGCATGTGTGATCGTTGCTGGTTCTGAGTAAGAGAAGAAAATAGAGGGGGAAGTGAGAAACTTTCAAAAAGCTCTGAAGTTTTGTGAGCACAAAAGAAGTGCAACTGTGCGTTGTTGTTGGTTGGTGTTGTTTTCTAAATGTGCTAAACTTTGGCTGTGTGTGCTTTGGTGGCGTATCTGACTGCTCTCCTGGAATGCGTTAAGCAACCTGACCAGGATCTGTCAAGTATGAGTACCCTCTTTGCAATAGCACAAACAATTAGAGTGCCATAACTTTACAAGTGCTGTCAAAGGGCCTGATTTTCCAAATCATGTTGATTTTTCTCTCCCAACATTCTGGAAAAAAAAAAAAACCACTGTAGGAAGCTTGTCCTTAAAAGCATCTGATGAAGTTGATAGGTGAAGGAAATGAGGTTAAGAGGCTCTTGAACAGTATTTATACAAGGGTTTGTCTGATGTTCCCAAACTCCAAATGCTAAAAGCAGCATGCTCTTACAAATTCCACAAAAATGATGGGGTTAAACTTAAAGCTAACCACCTCCACAAAGCTAGGACCTCAAAGGACTTGGTGTCAGGAGGAGAAATATGTATTTCTTTTTTTCTTCCTACTTCATATAAGGACAAAGGGGAATGGTTTTAAGCTGAGACAGGGGAGGTTCAGGTTAGATATTAGAAGGAAGTTTTTCACACAGGGTGGTGACACACTGGAACAGGTTGCCCAAGCAGGCTGTGGATGCCCCATCCCTGGAGGCTTTCAAGGCCGGGCTGGATGTGGCTCTGGGCAGCTGGGCAGCCTGGCAGCCTGGTTGGTGACCCTGTATATAGCAGGGGGGTTGAAACTGGATGATCATTGTGGTCCTTTTCAACCCAGGCCATTCTATAATGATTCTATGATAAGAATAGTAATGATTGAATCCCGGTTTGTAAAGTTGTGAGAGAATCTCTGCTTTAATTTTTAGACAGCTTTGTTCTTATGATGTTAAAGAAAACTCAAATAGGTGTATGCTTGTTGTTGTTGTTGTTGTTTTGCATTAATTGTTCACCTCAAAAATAGAATGGAAACTACCCTTTTCTTTTTTGGGGAGGAGGTGTGGAGAGACAGTTGACTTGAGATTTCTGAGCACTTAAGGAATGGCAGCTTTATTTCCTCTTATCTAGGTGAATGCTAAGTGCTTTAGGGCGATTTCTCCCAAACAATTCTATTTGGCATATCAAGGCATCCAGTTCCTCCAACTCTTAGGTAAGAGATGCAGTAACTTTTCCTCAGTAATAGGGCTATGAGATGTCATCTTTGATTCTTCTCTGGTAGGTGTACTGGTATGTGTTTAGGATACAGACTCCCAATACCAATAGATACGGTTTGAAAGCTGCTGGCAACTCTGTCCATTCTGTATTACTGTTTGAGAAGGAGACAGATAAATAGGTGTTCTCCATGTGCGCAAATCTTTGAACTTGTCAGATCCTGGGAACTGAAGCTGGCACACATGTTTTGCTCTGAAGAGAATAGGTGCTTTGTGGCAATGCTAGTACTTTATTTGTCTGAATGTGCTGACCTTTTTAGGAGGAGAGACCCTTTTCCCCCATTTCTGAAATCCCTTCTTAAAAAGCACTTCAGGTGCTGCAGAAAAAGAGTTCTGCAGATTAAATGGAAGGGCTGTGCTGTGACCCGAGGGCATCTTTTGAGAGCTGCCCCAACAGGTGCTTAAGGATTGGCTTCAGCCTTAGAGGAAACAATAATCTTTTGAAGCTCTGAGTGTTTTTTGCTTCTATTTCTAATACTTCATATCGGAAAGAAACACTTCAGTCACAAGAGGATTTTGAGACAGCTAATGATTCTCAGATGAGACTCTACTTTGCATTTTTTTCCCCCAGCAGAAGAAAGTTGCTCCACAGCAATAATTAGCTCTCTTGTTTGCAGGTGGGTGTTTGTGCTTTGCTATAACACTTCAGTAATTTTGTTCATTGTGAGAAGAAAATAAGGGAGGTAAGCTTCTCTGTCTCTTGCAAGTAGCTGTCAGTGCTTGCTCTCATTTCAAGGGCATGATATCAAGGCTTCAACAGCGTCTGATCTGCCAATGAATCAAGTTTTAAGCAGTATCTGCAGGTTTCAAAGAAAGGAGTAATGCCAAGCTTTGGTGTCGGCACGTTTCTTTTTGCATCAGGGATAACTCCAGCTGCTCCCATAGAGGATTACGTGTCCAGGCTGGGAATGCTGCAAAGACTTGGAGGTAAGGGGTACGAATGAAAGGATATGAACCTTTTTCTTACTTCCCCCCCTGCCTCCAGCTGCTCCTTCACGGTGCTCTGACCTGTTAGCCGTCTGCTTCACTGATCTGGCATCTGATCAGAGATAGCAGGTTTCATAGAAAACAGTATTTTTTTTTCCATTGAAATTCACTGCAGTACTTCCAGGTATTTCAATTATAGATGCCTCTTTCATTGCTCGAGTGGATGTTAAACTCTGAGTGACCCAACTTCTCAGATGTTAAACGTTACTTCAGTGTAACTTTCTTAATACGCAATATACTGTGTGCAGCCTTTGTGTAGCTGCATAGTGACTCAGTTCAACTTGAGTATGGTATAGATGTATACATTGTTTCATGTTAACCATACCTCTTACATTTCTAGCTTCCACAGCGTTCCTCCCCAGGGAGGACTTTAAGTTTGTGTGCTATATTTTATCAACTTGTTAACATCTGGCTTTGCAAATTCCTCATATTCTCTAGGTCCGCAAGAGCATCTGTAGTTCATCCTTTCTCAGGAAAGTGGAAACTGTTGCATGTGTCTTTGCAAAGAGCAACAGTGTGCGATCTGCTTCCTATTTATTTATCTTGCTACATTTTCCTATAGAAATGAGTAGCAAATGCAAATGTAATTCTGCAAAAATTCATATCAAACGGCAAATAGTTTGCTAGAAGTTACGTGTGGATGTGGATGTGGATTCTGCAGATGTGGATTTACTGCAGAACCAGAGGTTGGGATGGGATGTCTTTCTCTCCTGAACTGAGACAGGCAGTGCAGTGATCCCAGGCATGCCCAATGAAGGTGGCTACCCAGCAGCATCTTTTCTGGGCTGCTGGTGAAGTCTTTCGTATATAAAGTAATTCAGCAGAAGATTTCTTGTGGGAATGTTTCTTCATAGAATGGCCTGGGTTGAAAAGGGCCACAATGATCATCTGGTTTCAACCCCCTGCTATGTGCAGGGTCGCCAACCAGCAGACCAGGCTGCCCAGAGCCACATCCAGCCTGGCCTTGAATGCCTCCAGGGATGGGGCATCCACAGCCTCCTTGTCCTTCAGAATGACCAATACTTTAACCATTGTATGTACTCTGTAAAGGTTCATGGATGCAAAAACAATAACAAAAAAGAAAAATTTTTCAAATCCAAATGAATGCATTGATACTTGAAAATGGTTTCCTTTCAGTCTGACTCGATCAGGTTTGAAACTTCCTTTATGATCAGGAAATGGTCTACTCCTGTTACAGGCAGATTTGACTTCATCATTCTGAGTTCTCTTCAATCTGGACTTCAGACCTCTTTGTCTCATTATTGGTGTTGCCTGCCCTAACGCCAAGGCCACTCAGGTTAATAGAGGCTACCACAAGTAGGGGGGAGGAGGAAGGGGGAGATATGCCTGGTGTTTTGCTTGATACTGTGGTTTACCGAAGCTGCTCGGAGAAGGCTCAGAGTGTTTTCCTGGCAAGTATGTATTGATGAACAGAAGGCAAATGAGGTGATCGCTGGTGCGTGAAGGAAGTCATTTGCGTCAGCGTCACTGGTTGCTGTCTAACTGCATTTGTAGAAAGTTACATTTTGCATTACACGCAGGAATACTAACCAGCTATCAAAAGACAAGACGTATTTTTGCAATGGGTATAATTTCCACAAAAGTCGCTGCCAGCAGCAGCGTTCCACAGTCAGAAACTGACATGGCCTCAGCTGTAGCTGACTTGGAGAAGTATTGGAGAAGTGAGAGAGTTAGTCAGTAGGCATGCCGTGCTGTGTGGGGGAAGTCCAGGCAAAAAGCAGAGTGGGCTTGCTGAGTGCCAAGGGCAGTGATGCACAGCAGTACCTCCCTGGCCTGGGGAAGCTGTATGCATGTCATAGCATGGTAAAATGGGCAAGAGGTGTTGTTCTGGAGGGAACTTGTGGCCAGAACTGCTCTGTCTCCTTTGCCATGAGCTGTCTCATGTCACTGCTTGGCTGCTGCCTCAGCATGGTGCAGCTCAGATATGCCAAGCCATTGCCGCCGTGCTTTCGTGCTCTCCTCTTTCCTTCTCCTCTGTACAACGCTTTTTGCTCGTACCTTTTCTCAGCATCGGTCCGAGCACAAAAGCAATGGCTCAGGGCAGCATCCTAGATTTGGGATGCCAAATATGGTTTCCCACTCTGCCAAAGCCTGTGCAGTCAGCAGCCTTCCCATGCCTCCAGCACCACACCTGCGACGCGGGCAGGCCTGCGGTAAGGGGGTGAGAGGCTGCACGCCGTGCCTGACGCAAGGGATGCGTGGAACAGGAGCATGGGGGCCGCGCGTGGGCACCAAGCCGAGTAAAGGAGGTTTGCCGTATATTGGGCCATCGCTTCCTTCGTTCTGAACGATGCCACCCATTGTGCCCATTTCTGTCAAACGCCGTTCCAGCGGGGAGCTCCGCCGCGGGTCGGACGATGACCGTCACCAGCCGGCCGAGCGCTGCCCTAAGGAAGGCTGCGGGATTCCGTAGGAGCCTTGCGTAACTCCGGCCAAACGCTCTAAATTTAGCGCTCCGTGCGGCGCCCTCAGAAGCGGTTGGAAAGCGGCCGGGCCCGGGGCCGGCCCTGCGGCGGGTGAGTCAGCGGCGGGGCGCGGGAGGCCGAGCCGAGGGGCGACCGAGCGGCCGGCCGGCCGGCCATCACCCACGCCGGGCGGTCCGCGTGGCCGCGCTCCCCGCGCCACGCCGCCCCGCCCAGGGGGGCCGCGCCGAGGCGGGGCTGGCGGGCCGCAGCCCGCGGCCGGCAGGAAGGGCCAGGCGCGGGCAGGGAGGGAAGGGGAAGAGGCGGAGCCTGCCGCCCGGCGGTGTCACCAGTACAATAGGGCTCTTGTGCGGCCGGAGGAGGGGTGGGGGCGGGCGCGGGCCTGGCCGCGGCGCGCCGAGCAGCCGGCACGCAGGGCGGGAGCCGCCGCCGGCCGCGGGCCCGGGCGGGGGCGATGCGCGCCGGCGCGGGACGGCAGCAGGAGCAGCCGCAGCGGGAGCGGCAGCAGCAGCAGCACCGGCGGCAGTCGCCGCAGAGGGAGCGTCGGCGCCAGCCCTGACGGCCGCGGCCGCCCACGCCGGCGAGTGGACAGGCGGCGGCGCGCCGGGCCGGGCCGGGCCGTGCCTCGCCGGCGGCGGGAGGTGAGCGCGGCCGGGCGGCCCGCGGGGAGGCGGGGCGGGGGTGGGCCGCCGGGGCCGCCGCGCCGGGCCTGTGCGCGGAGGAGGCGCCGCCGGGCCTGCGGCGGGCGGGAGGCGACGCTTGGCGCCAAGGCCGAGGAGGAGGAGGAAAAGGGAGCGGGCGGCACGTCCCGCGGCGGTGCGGGCCCGGTACGTGGGGCGGCGTGGGGCCGGCAGGCAGCGCGGTACCCGGTACCCGGCCCGCCATCGCCTCAGCACGCGTGCCGCTGTGCGCTGCGGTCCGGCCGCGGCCGGAGGGAAAAGTTGTGGCGGCTCCCGCCTGCCCGCTGGGGCAGCCGCTCCGCCCGCTGGCTGCGCTCGGGCCGGGCGTGGCGGGGCGCGGGGACTCGGGCTCGGCGCCCTTTTGTTCGGGGCGGGAGGCGTTGCGCCGCGCCGGGCGGCGGCGAGCGGGCGGGCGTCCTGCCGGTGCCGAGTGTCTCCTGCCGGCACGCCGCGGAACTTGCTAGAACTCAGTTTGACAATAAAGCACTGGCGCAACGCCTCCGCCGGGCGGCCCGAGCGCGACGCTCCAAGGTGAGCGGCGGGTGCAAGGAACGGGCTGCGGCGGGCGGGGCTCCGCGCCTCCGAGCGGGACCTGGCCCGGCCTCCTCGCTCTACGACGTGAGCCCGCAGGTGACGCGGGGCGGTGGGGGGTGCTGGGTATGGGCTGTCCTGAGATACATCCCAGTAGGGAGAACTCATGCTTTCTTTCTTTTTTTTTTTTTTCCTTTTTTTTTTTTTTCCTCTCCTTTTAAACTACTCTTTTTTGTTTGTTTTTTGAAGAGTTGAGGTGTTGTTCACAAATGAAGGCACTGGAACGGGCTGCCCGGGGAGGTGGTGGCGTCACCGACCCTGAAGCTGTTAAAGGAACGTTTGGATTTTGTGTTCAGGGACGTGGTTCAGTGAGAACTGTTGGTGATAGGCGGACGGTTGGAGGTCTTTTCCAACCTTGGTGATTCTGTGATTCTGTGAAATTGCAAGCGGCTGCGTGTTTTAATTAAAATATCAGTACGGTAGTGCAAAACCCAGCTTTGAGGTACACTATATTGAAGAGGAGAGGAGGAGGTAGCATCCAATCTTGATTAGAAACCCTCTGATTAAAGTACACCAGGAACTTGAAAGGTGTTATGCCTCTCTGTTGACATAACAGAGCCTTTCTGCTAAAACTAACGGGTGAAGGGAACAGCCTCATCTTGGTGTATGCAAACGCTGTGTCTGCAGGCAGCTTGTTACATCCCATTGGTGTTTGTCACAGGCTGCTCCTCAGAGCATCACCAATACATGCACCTGCTGGGCACTGTGTGCCAGCACTGGCTGGAAGCATCAGGAGGTGGGCGTGGGGAGGGAGGCCGCAGTAAGATTGTTTGGGGCTGACTTTGCAGCTACCACAGAGTTCCTTGGTGGGACTGCAGAAGAGCACTTGTTTACTGAAAGGAAAAAATGCTACGAAAGCACTTTTCCCGTTAAAACCAAGCTGGTGCTTCTAAGACCTGAAGTGTTGGCTGTTTTCTTTTTTTTTCTTTTTTCTTTAACTGAACTTTTGACCTCTTTCCAGGCTAGACATGACATGCTCTGCTCTTAATGCCAAAGAAGAGCAGAACAGAGCTCCTTTCCGATAAGGCTGCCTTTGTGTAAGGCGAAAGGCATCACGATAATTGCAGCTGCTTCTCTTGTACCTGTTCTTCATTTGATGTTTCCTTACCTGCTTTTCTTGTACAGGACTGGCTGTGTTCTCTTCCCCCGCAGCAGCAAAATTCGCCCTGGGTTGGGTCAGGCAGCGCAGCAGTTTTTGGCTTCACGTGTTTCACGTACATGTAGCAGGTATCTGCAAAGAGTTGCCAAGGAACTGGAACATGTGCAGTGGTCTTTGGCAAGGGTGCATCTTTATTTGGAATCTCATTGTAATCATGCAAGTCCACTGTGATTCTAAAGATGTGGGCTAGAGGATCTCAGTGTAGTACTGGAATAAACCCAACTTTCCTCTCCTGCAGTTCAGTGGGAACTTTGCACCCAGTTTTCATGGGGATACCTGAAGTTGCTGCAGGCTTTATTGATGCACACTTATTGCATAGATGTGTATAGCTCATGTATATGTGGTCACTGTAATAGCTGCTGTGTGTAGAGTGCTGTGCATTATTTACCTGAAGAGCCTGCTAGAGCTTATGTGTGGATTTTGTCTATAAGTGACCTGACCTTTGGCGTGAACATGAGTGTGCAAGGCTGTAGTGAGAGCTGCTGCATGGTTAAGGCTTTCTGGTGAGGAACGTGGTTGAATCATGTGCAGGGTGCCTCAAGTCAAAGTCAATATCCCAAAGGTGTTCCCCATGGTCTGTTTAGGTAAGTGTTTTGGTTTTCAGAATCCATTTTGAAGGTTGTGCCCTAGAGGACTGGGAGTACTGGGATTTCTGTTAGCTCAGCAGGAGCTGGGATGTACTGAGAGTAAGAACAGGTGCCCATTTGGGCAGTACATCTTTTATGATGCATAGGTGAAAATGTGCTATGAGCATCTGTTTGTGCAGTGTGTCTTCAAGAATCCTGAGATGCTGATATGTGGGCTTGGGGCTGTTAGTTGAAGAGGGAGGTGGTGTTGCGTCCATTTTTCAGGCCAATTTACTAACGAAGAATATTGTATTAACTGAAATTTGAAGCTTAATAAAATGTCATGCTCAAGCTCAGGTGTCATCTTTTCCTGTGTTTTGTAACCAAAACCTTATCTTTTTGCCTAGAGGAGATCTAGGCAAACTAACCAAACTAACCAAATGCACGTTGGCTAGTTGCCGTGCATCCAGATCCAGCAAGGCTTACTTTGCTCACTGTACACCAAAATAGACCTAATCAGAGCTTGCTGCTCTTTTGTGCAGCTTTAAGCTTTCTCAGCTCCCCAGGCCACTGCATGCCCTTAGCTGTAGCTCCCCCAGACCTGTGGAATGTCTGGAGTGGGAAGCAGCTCCTGTTCGACTGTGTGGCATCTCTTTTTGTTTTGTGAAGATTTGAAGCGTTTGTAACGCTCAAGGTTTTGTGTAATTAGAGACATAAGTGCAATTTTGAGATACTTTACTTAAAATAGAAACTAACAGTTAATAATAGTTTTTATCAGGGATATTTATGTCATGAAAGCCAACAGATGCTGGTAATGTCTTGAGAGATTACTGGGTGCATTAAGCGTTCTGTCAAGGCTGGGTGCTGCTGGGGGTACAGGTCAGGGCAGACTGGCAGAACACCGAGGTCTGCAGGGCCTGGTGTGGTATGGGACGGCCTCCTGCCTTGCCAGGGTAAGTTTAGGCTGGATATCAGGAAGCACTTCTTTACAGAAAGGGTTGTTAAGCACTGGAATAGGCTCCCCAGGAAGGTGGTTGAGTCACCATCCTTGGACGTGTTTAAAATCCGTTTGGATGTGGTGCTCAGGGATGTGATTTAGTGGAGGGTTGTTGGAGTCAGGGTAGTATGGTGAGGTTGTGGTTGGACTCGATGATCTTGAAGGTCTTTTCCAACCTGAGCAATTCTGTGATTCTATGATTCTGGATGGGACGTAGAACCCCATTTAACACTGCAGAGCACTTGTGTTTCTTATGCTTGTTGCTGCCTTACATTCAGAATTGCAGAATGAAATGCCTTGCGTATTGAACTGCAAGCTGAACGCAACATATCATGTTGTTAATGCCTCGGTGTGTTTTAATTAGAGCTGGAGGGCGATGTTAAAAAACAGGTTTAAACACATGCCTGACTGGTTGCTGAAACAAATAGGCCTGTCACACCATCTGGAGGGAGCTGTGTGTTATTTAACTATTCTACTGTCCAGGCCTCTTTCACTTGTTTCTTTCTTTTTCTTTCCCTTTTCTTCTTGTTTCCCTCCTTTCCTTATTCCTACAAACGCCGCCCGTGCGGAGCTGCCGCACCTCCTGGAAGCCGCTGCTAGGCTGTGGCTGCCGTTCCTGCTTCACCTGCAGCATCTCCAGGTCGGTGGCAGGGGCAGTGTGCTGCCCACCTTACCCCCCAGCATGTAACCGTGCCATAGGAGTACTGGTCCCAATTAGTCGGTGTTGTGCCACAGAGTGTGCACCGTGCTGTGCACGAGGCTGGCGGGAAGCTGCCATTTTGTGGTACGGGGCCTGGGGCCGGCACCAGGAGGCCTGTGTGGGGCCAGCCTGCGAGCCGTGCTGGTTCTGCCTGTGCTTCATCGCGTCGTGCTGTGTGAGCAAAGTGCTTCGCCTAGGTGAAGTGCACGATGCGTCTGCTAGGAGTCTGAGAGAAAAGGTTTGTGTTTGTTTGGTTTCTCGTTAACGTGAAGACGTTGCTGTTAGATTGACACAGCTGTTAGGTTGACAGAGGGATGTGGGTGTTTGTGAGCACTTGAAAATTGTAAGTATACACAGAGCTTTCCTTCCTGCTGCTTTGAATGCGCGGTTGTTTTGAGCAAGCCCGGCACTTTTTAAATAATGCTTGCTTTAAGGAATATTAGTATATAGAGAAAATTATTATTTGCACTAGATATTTAAATCTTCTCCTGTATCATGTATAGCGGAATAAATGGGCAGTATTTTCTTTCTACTGCTGCACAGAAAACCCTGGTTTTGGACTGCTGTGCACAAAATGTATAGAAGTGTGTGTTCTGACAGGGGAGGAAAGAAATGTCCCTAGCGGGATTACTTGTGGTTTTTAATTCTCTTCATTGTTCTGCTTTTAACTGCTTGCATTTCTTTAATGCTCTTCGTGTGTTGATTTACAGGCTTTGGTATCAGAGCGGCGATAGTGGAGTCATCGTCGAAGTAGTGCCGCATTCCAAGCAGGTTTGGGCTCTAGCGGAGAAAGGCTCATGCAGCTGAAACGTGCTGTGTGTGTGTAGAAATGCAGGAGCAAGCGGTCAGTGCGGTGGTGGCAGGGTGAGGGGGGCCTCTGTAGAAGGGCATGGGGTGTCCCTCGCTTCGGTTAGCAAGGCAGGAGTGTGCTGCAGAGAAACAAGTGTGGCAGAATTGTGCTCCTGTGCCTCCCTTGATGCAAATAGGCTCTTTTTCCTGCAGCTAATGGACTGAAGTGAAGTAGTGATAACAGGGGATGATTTGCAGTGAAAGGTAAAGCTTGTTAAATGTTGTTTGATAGGAAGGAGAAGGAATGCTTGCTTCTGGCACGGAAAATAGTTTTCTGTGTTTTCCAAGGCCGCCGACTGGTGATATGACAGGGGAAGGATGGCTGGTCATCAGCACTGCTGCGCTGCGATAGCCTTAACCTTGATTGGGGGAGTTCCAGCAACTCTTCCACATTGGCTTAATTCAGGAGTGGTTGTGTTCCTTTGAAAGAATCAAATTGACTGTCATTTAAGCAACTGAAAGGCAGATACTTAAACCCGATAATGAAGTTGCAGTCTTCCTTATGTTAACAACATAATCATTTCCAGCGTAGCATGAAATGAGCAATCTTAAGAAGTAAGTGAAGCATTTTGCCAGGCGAATTTGGACTTGCAGTTCTGTAACAGAATGTGCTGAAAGCGAGGGAGGAACCGAAGGGCTGATGTTAATACAAGGTGCTTATTTATGAACAACAGTGTTGTAATGGCCATTGGCATAGATAGGAAGGAAAATTCACTCCTGCTTAATGGTATTGATTCTTCGATGGAAATTATTTTTGCACAGTGCTTTGTCCCTGTTGCAGAAATGAATTTTCTGTGCTTTATTATCTGGAGTATAAAGCACACGTAGTTTACTTGCAGCAGGAGCTGAAAGTGATGTAGGCAGTGGCTGGCAAGTTGCATCCATGTACGCTGTTGCAGTTTTGAGGGAGACCTGGCTTCTGATCAGACAGCTATATGGAGGTGAAATAACTGGAATAGCTGTTGCGAAATGTGAAGCCTCTGGCCTGAGCTCAACAAAAGCCAAATGCGCTGAAAATTAGTTTATGCACCAGTACTTAGTGTATTCTCTGTCTTCTTTTGCTTAAAACTGACTACATATAATTCTTTGCAAGATACAACATCGTGCTTTCATTTTTCATCCCCTCTATACATCAGAAAATTTCACAAGGCAAGGTGTAAGTTATCAGAAAGCTCCTGGTGGTCGCCTCAATATCAGTCAAGAGTCTGTGATTGCCATTACAGGGATTAATTTGGCTTAAGTTGTCTTGGATCTTTTGTCCAGTGTCTTCTCTTTGCTTATTCTAGGTGTCAGAAGCCTCTCTATGCAAGCAGGAGTGTGCATGAGCTCAGACTGACATCTAATAGCTCTTACAGGTGCTGTTTCATTCTGTGTTTAAGATTATTGATGCAAATTTGTTCTGTATCCCCACTTCTGTTTGCTTAACTTCAATATTTCAGATAGTCCACTTGAGGTATGAATGGGTTAAGTGTTGAAAAAAGCTCTAAAGTAAATTAAAAAGGGGAGGAGGGGAGGCCTCAAATGCACATAGCAGCTCAGATGTGATTTATAGTTCCTGCTTATCTCTTCTAGCAGTGTCTTTGATGCCTTTGTACTCCCCTGTTGTCTGCCCCCTCTTGTCTTTTCCTTGACTTCCCTAAGTTCTTTCTTGTTGTAGAACACAGGCGTTTCTCATGAGTGTCTCACAGTGTTCTTGGGACCCTATAAATCAGCTAGGTCACATTACATTTGTCTCCTGTACCAAATTCCAGACAGAATGGACTTCCAGATTATTTGTAGTCAGCCTGAAAATATTTTTGGCAAACCTTTGGGGCTTTTTTTTTACTTTTTTAATGGAAAGATCTGTGTAGATTTGATAGGTCTGGTAGAAGATGGTGTTTCCTACCATCAGTTTTTACGTGAGGTAATATTCTGTGTAGCTAGTGCGTTTGTGAGAGTTCACATGTGCTTATCTAAAGGTATTGCCCGCTGACAAGTCGACTCTCAGCATTTGCAGAAAATAAGTAATTCACATTATAAAATATCATTTTCTGTTTTACTTGTTTGGTTTTTTTTAGGGTTTTTTTTTTTTTTTTCAGTAAATGCTTGTGTTAATTAGTATTTTGTTCATGTATTTCACACAAATTTCTATGCTTTTATGCCTGTTCATGTGTATGCTTTGCTTGGTTAAGCAAGTTGAATCTGTGTGTTTGATTGAAAATGTACATCGGCTCCATTTACTTTGTGCAGATATTAAGCATGTCTCAAAAGGGGAAGAAAAGCCACACATATATAGCAAGAAGAACTGCTGGAAAAACAAGATAGTGGCAAAGCATTGACTTAGTTGAGTAATTTCCAGAATGCTTCCAAAAGTGACTTCAGGTACACTTGTTCTCAAAGCCTTTTCCAATTTTCTGTTCTTTTATTTTATTTCATTTTTTGGTCAAAATGCTTTTCTGTTTCTTCCTTGAAATCATCATAGGGAGCTTATATTAAGGTAATTCCAGGAAAGAAACCAGCTTTTCTAACAATTTGAGGCACTGGTGTAATGTTTTGTAATGATCAAACTGGTTGTGCATGTTTGATTTTGAAGGAGTAGTGTTAGTGCCAGCCCTTACATGGGAAGCTGAGCTTGCTTTGCTCCCTGACCTGGCATCTATGGGTCTTGTAGAGGTGTTATGCCGCGTCAACGTGCTCTGCAGCACCTCTTTGTAGTCTTACAGGCATCTGGAGATGTAGTTGGCCGGACTATAGTTGTGCGATGATAATTCTCAGAGGAGAAGAGCTCAGCTCCTGCATTTATTTTCTCTGTGGAGCTGTGCAGATCTTGACAGGATTATAGAGGTAAAAACTGATTTTTGTCCTTCAGGTAAACAGGAGTGAAAACTCAGTGCACAATCTTTGTGTTGGAAGTTGCATTCTCTTTCTGCCTCCAAGTCATTGGTGCAGGGCCTTCTTGATTTGTGAGTTCCTGTGGCCCAGAAGCACTGAATGCTCTGGTTCTGGCAAAGCCTCTCGCCTTTCTCACAGGTGGCAGCTTTACAAAACAGGAATCTTGGGTTTTTTTTGTTTTTTTTTTTTAAAGGCAACATTATAAAGATTTCTGTTTTAGACAATTTTATTAAAGGCCACGTTTTCCCTTTTGTCAGCCAGCTCTCTTGGCAGCAGGTGATCTGAAGGAATAGTTTGCATCACACTTGATCTTGAACCCCCCAGTATACCTGGAGATTTTGAGCAGAAGTAAATTCAGTGTTCTCTGAGGAGTTCTGCTAACAAATTCATCAGATAAATGTCTTGCTGATTGCTGGCTTCGTTTTGGCGCTGACATTAATGCCTGCTGCCTCCACCGGGGCCACATTTTCTCTGCTTTTTCCTCAGAACTTCTCATTTGTTTTGTCTGAGCGGGAATGGCTTTGGAACAAGGTTTGTGTGAGTTAACGCAGGTTTCTCTTTCATAGCAATTAAAAAATAAACAACCCCCCAACCCCTTCTGACGATTTAAGATCATCTTCAGGGAGAAATGCATTTTTGGTTGTTGCTGTGGAATTTGTAGCCACAAAGGATGAAGTTGATTAAGGCTCATTTGATGTGCTTTCTGGTCTGGTGCTCCAGTAACTGTGCCATGATTTTGCTCCAGCCCTTGTCTGCATCATCCTGGTGCAAGGTGTGGGCACTCAATTTAGTTTCATTGCAGGGGGAGGTGGTGGTCTAAGTGCTGGTGTGGTGGCAAAAGAGAAGGAACAGGGAGCTTTCCTATGAGGTTTCACGGATAACTGATGTCACAAGTTTGGTGAAGGGTGTTGGTCTGGAGCCAGGGATCAACCTTGAAAGCTCTGAAGTCTACAGTTTGGTCTTAATGCAATCCTAAGTTTAGATCCACCCGTCGGTCGCTTGTATCGCCTGTGTGTGGGGATCCAAGAAGCAGCAGTGATAGTGCTTTCAGCATTTGTGGCTCTTGTGTTTGTTGTAGGGTCATGAGACTTTCTGTGGAGTGTATGAGAACAACGTGGCTCTGCCATCAAAAACATGACATCTGTTGCCATGTTTTAGAAGTTCTCACACTTGGTGAACCATTTCATTTTCTTTTATTTTAAGATCTCCACTAAAGACGTCCTTAACTTTGCACAAATAATTTCCATTAAATAATGGAAACTTAGCTATGGGAAAGGATGCTTTTAGGTCGTCTAGATGATTGCCTCTGCAATGTTTTCTTGAGTTTCCCTTCAGAACTTTAGATGAAATAGTGCTGCCATCACCCTGCTTTAGGAAATGCACAAAAAAGCCCGTGTATTTGGAACAGGATGTGCGAGTTGAATAGGAGATTTGAAAGCTAAACCCCAACTTAGCAACAAGTGGCTGATGGGAAGATGTAGTATTTTCTTTCCTTATGAACTGAAGTTAATTTTGTGGATCCAGATCGTCATAAATAGCTTGTTTTTCACTTTATTTTTTTTTTTTTACATTTATTTCTTGGCTGACAGCTTCATTCTTTAGCTTTTTGGTAGCACCAAACCAGATTTGTCATATCTGTTTCTATCCCCTTCCAGGTGTCCTGGGTTCAGGAAGCCTCCTGTGAGCAGCCTCAATACTTTGATTCTAATTTGCAAGCTTTGACTTTGTGCCTATGTGCTCTTTCTGCATAATTCTGTATTGCTGTGTGACCTGTCATTGGGAGAATGAGCTTTTCTGAGGGAGAAGAGCATCCTGTGCTGAAGTGATGTATCTCCTTAGCATTTCATCTTGAAAAAGAGGAGCATGTGCCTTTGCTGTTGTGTGGTGACCGTCCTTGAGTGCAGCTGCGTGATGCAGCTTCCCCCAGAGTACACAGAGCCCTCTATGTGATGGAGGGCGGAGAGGTAGGGCTGGAATAAGCCACTTGAGATTACTTAGCTTTCACCAGGAGGTACTGGTGTGCTTATGTGCTTTGGAGGACGTGCACAGGGCTCACTGCGGATCCACAGCAACATGTGTGTGCCATCCTTAGCGCCAACAGGCCAAGCAAGCCTCTCCTTCTTGTGCTTGGGTGCCATTTGTTGCTGCCTTGCCCTCAGGCCGGTTTGAGAAATGCAGAACTGGGGATGTTCTTTTGGCAGAGTGGGCACCAGCACTCTTGTCCAACATCCAGTCTTTGTTTCAGTGTCAAGAGCTGCAGCCTCTGTACTTCCCCTTGGGGATGCAGACCAATAGTTCTTACTGTCATAAAGTTTCCTTAATGCTAAGCTGAAATTATTTTTTTTTCTTTGGATTTTATCCTATTACCTCTGATCTCTCACAGGCCCATTCCTTTGGTCCAACAGCGTTAATGTCCTGCCAGTATATCAAGAGTCTAAATGACTTTATGTGCATGTTAAGGTGGGTGTTTTTGTTGAATCCTGTGTGTGTTTTGATCTTGGTGGCTTTTTCCTGTAGGGCAGCTGCTTCAGGTCAGGAATCTCCTTTTTTTTGTTGTCTGTGTATATGCTAATTACACTGTGAAACAAGTAATTTCATGCAATAAGTGAGATGTGAGCGTTTTGCAGAATGGCTGGCTCTGTACATGGGCCAAGTAACTGCTCCATTGGGTCACCATCCAAGTGCCCGGGGGCCAAGGACTTCAGAGCAATTCATAAAACAAGGAGTTGATGGTACTGGTTAGTTGTCTTATGAAACCTGTCATTCTAGACATCTTGTTGTATTGTTCATCTGAAATGGGGTAAGCTGCTATGGGAAATGATTTTCCCAACAAGTTCTAATAGGTTGCTGAGAATTACAGAGTTGCCAGTTACTATTAACAGTAGGCTCAAGGCTGTGAAGGTACAACAGAGTGTTTCTGTGAGGGAAGGAGAAAGTGAAGGTGACAGGGAGTAGCAGGTTTTAGTAGACGGTTTTTGCATCTCTGACCTTCCCTAAGGTGAAATGGACTATTTTAGGTCTCTACAATGAGTTTGTAGATTTATCCAGGGTCTTCGTGGCCAGTTTGGAGCAGGGGTAAAAACTGAGAAGCTCCTGAATATTGAGTGAAGACAGCGCTGTTTGAGGCTTGGAAAGGAAAAGCAATGGATCATAGTTTAAAACAGTCAAAAATTCAGTCCAGTTCATTATGAATGCTTACTAAGGATTTCAAAATGCTTTTCTCAAAGCTTGATGACTTAGTCTACTTTGAGTCCCCTTAGGATGATTGCCGCCTGGAAGCATCTCCTCAGTTACACCAAAGCAGTATCCACTGTATGTCTGGATACTTGTTAATGATTCTTGCCTTGTAGTTATAAGGGAAAGAGTGCCATTATCTTCCTGCTTGATGTTATTATTTATCTGTAACCTTGAAATCTATTGGCTTTATTGCCTGTGCTGCCTTGGTAGCATTGAAAGCTTGATCTGCCTTTTGTAAGGCATCTGTGTAATGTTACTGGTAGTCCGTAGGGAGCTGACTACATGTGTTAGATATCTGAAACAGTCCGTGAAAAAATTGGAAATGATTTTCTAATACCTTTCCCAGCTAAGCAGTTGTTACATCTGTGGGATTATTTATTGTGAATAGAATATGAGACATGAAGCATCACAAAGACCAACTTTCTAATATGCAGTTCTGCAAGTCAGTTGTGAAGTGGGAATTGCATGTTAGGTGATACAAGTTATCAGACAAGACATGCTATCAGAAGCAGCTGGGGAGATGTGGATTAGATGAAGTGCTCACAGGAATGTCTGCAGTTGCTTGGAAATCTAAGAGGATAGTTACTAATTAATTTTAAACAAGACATGTGGAGTTAGTTGAGTTTAACCTTGGTCTCTTCAAGGTTCAGTATCAACTAATAACTGATTAATGGTGTGGACCAAGGAATAAGGACTATGCTTATTAAATATCCAGCTAAAGCTGGGTGGGGCTCCACTTCTGCTTGGAAGATGCCTTGTGCTAACAGCTATCCTGACAAACTGGAGAAGCAGTCTGAAGGAAGCCTGAAGGATGGAGTGCATGGCTGGTGAAGCTTCCCTAACTTTTTTTGGCAGCAGGACCACGTTATTGCAAAAAGCAAACACACTTGAGTTTGTATGTGGGGCTACTGCCTGGAAGTTGCATAATGGGAAAGAACAATTTTCTATGTAGGGAAGTGTACAGCCGAAATACTTTGCCTGGATTTAGGCATCGCAATCTCCTATTGTTTCTTGTGAACCAGCCCTAGGCGGGGTAGTAGAGAGCAATAAGCAGGATCAGAAATGAAAGAAACGTGGTCTGTGAGCAGAGGTGACTGAGCCAGTTGTATTTGGCCTGGGGAAGGTAGTGGCATAAAAACAAGATGGTGAGAGTAGTGTCCGTGATGCTGACAGCATCAGGAAAGGAAGAGCTCTCTGTGTGTCTGCTGCTAGTAGAGAACTGGTGGAGGGCTTGAGCCACATGAGGAGGGATGCTGGCTCTTGTCTAGGAAGCTTCTGCTGCTAAGGGTGGCATGAAGAGGTGGCAGGGTCCCTATGAAAGCACAGCTGGCATGTGCATTTTGGGCAATGTCACGCTCTTGGTCCTATCTCACTGCGCTTCTCCAGCACCCTGTGGATCATTTCTCTGTCATTCTCTTTTTTGAGAGTGGCCATCAGTGTGTGATACGGTTAGGGAAGCATTGGTCTTCGTTCCAATTACCTTCCTAATGTTAAAAGTTTGATTTTAAGAAATATATCTGTCTGATGCTTTTTCCCCTGGTGATGCAATATTTTCACAGGCAGTATTAACGGAAAACTTCATTGCATTTCCAAGTTTTGTTTTCTGTATCTATGCTGTCTTTAGTTTCTGTAAAAGCCTTTTTAATTTTTCTTTTCTGCTTCACTGTGTTGCAGTTTCCATTGCTGCCGTGTTGCTTTTTGTTTACCAGGCTCTGCTGGTAAACAGTGGTACAGTGCATGCTTCTCCCTGTTTGTTACCCCTGGCCTCTGTTTGCCCCTGGGGGCTGGCACCTAGCTCTGCTAGGGTTCTGGCAAAGAGCCCCTACTCCTTCGTTTGAGATGAATCAGCTTTGTGTTTCTGAGTCAGTGTATTAGGACTGACCCCCCCCCCCCCCCGGACATACACATAAAACAGAAAAGAAAAAAAAACCAACTCAAAGCAAGCAAACAAGCTAGCTGTATCTTCCTTGCTACTTTGTATATACTGTGAAATAAATAAAACTGGTACTGCAGGTTGTAGCTGTACAGCGGAATGGTTAAAGAACAAGAGAAAGAATTTTAGTTGAACCTTTTGGTATTGTGGAGTTCATCTTGGCCTTTAACTGAGCAAACAAACGTGTTTTTAATGAATGATTCAAAAATATATTAGTTTTGTGGTTCAGCTGGGAGGCAGAGGCTGTGGTTTTGTTCACACTTAAAAGTTGTAAGCTCCACTGTGTTTTAATGATTCCATTTGAGCTGCCGTGACCAGGGCTTTGCTTTTGTTTCTATGGAAAATTTACATTAAAGGCATTCAGTGGGGGGACATTAAGGAAGGAAATTCAGAAATGAAACGTTGGTGAGAAACAAACTTGCTTAGTCAGGTTTGTAAAATCGACCGGGACGCTCTGTTCAGCTTCATCTCTCCCTCAGCCCCTGCACTGTATATGCAGTCCCCTCAGCTGGAGGGCGAGCCAGTACTGCCGTGGGGCTTTGCTATGGAGCCCTGGCAAGTTCTGTGGTGGCTCCCTTGTTCCCCGTTTGCTCAGCCCCATTTGTGGGCTGCAGACTGGATTGCCCTCCTGAGGCCAGAGGCTGGGCTCCTGGCTTGCATCCAGCCATGCCAGTCCCTCAGCAATGGCCTGCATCCTGCCTGAGGCGCAGGCCAGCCTGTGTGCTGCCAGTCACCATCCGGGCACCTCACCTTGGCTGCTGCTTCATCTGCTGGTCGTGGGTACGTAGCCAGGGACTGGCAAGGAGATGGGGAAGGGGCACTGAGATGGTTTAAAAGTAACCCAGCAACATGCAAACACAAAGCCCCAAAACCTTGAATCAAAGAAAACGGTAGTTAAAACTTTAAAATACTGTTGGGTCACAATAGGGGAGCTATAATATATTGTGTGGGCCTTTCTTTTAAAATTTTCTTTCCACCCCTTCTCCAGCTTATAAGGAGCTGCTCTCCTTTGATGGCACAGGCGCAGTTGAGCAATGCCTGCTCTCAGTAACGGCTGCCTGCTGCTCCTCTGGCTGCTGGGCTGTGGGACTCGGCCCTCTGCTGCGGGAGGGTGGCAGAGTGGCAGCGTGGTGCTGACACATGGGCTGGGAGCTGGTTTATTTCAGGGAGAGAGTGCCATTCCACCCACCCTTGTTCTTTTTCTTCTGGCAGTGTGTGTGCCTAGATATCAGATCTCGGTCTTATACTTCATTTCTGCTCTCTAATACTGCATTTCCCAGCTCTTAGCGGCTGACACCCCCAGGAGCATTGTCACAAATCTACTGGGTGTAACAATTGTAATGCTTTTGTCGTGTCCCTTACAATAGGACTCAAATGTACATGTGCGTAACCCCTCAAGAGGGGATTGCGGGCAGAGAAATGCCTCCTCTTCCCATGGTTCTTATTGCTTGAAGCGAGTTAGTCAATTAAAAAGAGCAAGTAAGCAGAGCCCCTGCCAGAGAAGCTGAGCTGTCCAGGATCATCACAGAGGAGCCTGAGGAATGTGGGGAGGAATTCAGGCCAGAGCTACTCGACCCTTTCTCTCTAGAGCTGTTTATTAATTTGCCTTTATGTGAATTTATAAACATGCTCCCTTCATCCAAGACCCTGTAGAATAAAGCAAGCATCTGAATATCAGAGGAATTCTACATTTTAGACCAGCTGAATGAGCTGGCAGTTACCTAAACGCTTTATTTCATATTCCTGAAACAGAATATTCTAGGTCAAGTTTCGTTTTGTTGATATCGATAAAGGTGGTTCTTATTCATACAAATGGCAAAGTTGACTTTAAGGTTATTCTTATGAATTCACTTATTGTTGTAGTAGTTTGTGTTTTTATATTGTAGTGTGTGTTGTATGTATAGTTGGTGCATTTTATTTTTCCATAGACTGAGTGAGAATTAGGGAATCTAGGTTCTAGAAGTGTAATTTTCTTTGGGAAATTGCAATAAAAATCTGACATACCCTTCACTTACTTGCCAAAAGTGAAATTGTAGCTCAAACATGAAATGCCTGGTGTCAATCCTCCCTAAATAGCACTCCTTTCATTTTTTTAGGAGCTTGTGATGTCATCAGATGAAGCGAAAACATCTACCTCGTGACCTGGCATGTAAGTGAAGGAGGAATTCATATTTCTTTTAAGAAAAGAAAATAATGCACATGTTGGTGTTTACAGTGCCTAAATTGAACCTGTATACCTTCAGCATTCAGATACCACATTTTAAATGAAAACCTTGTGGATTCCAAAGGAGTATAACGGCTTTCAAGGGAGACGAAGTCGCAAAAGAAGCTGTTAATGATGAGATTCCAGCGTGCACAAGTCCTCGTAATAATTTCAGTTAAAATCTGTAGTGATGTACCCTTGTTGGTAGGCACAGAGGGAATAGTTTCATATCGTTATGCTATTTACATGTGCTGATTGTGCTGCTTTTTTTCTGCATGTAGATTTTGATAGTTGTGATGAATACATGCTGATGCTGTGGTACTCTTCCTAAAATCAAAAAAAGTCCAGCCGTGCAGAGATTTAGGTTCTTTTTTACATGTTTGGGTACTCCATAGTAAGCTTCCTAGAGTTTTGTGATACTTCTATTTTTCCTCCCCTCACACTTCAGTAAGGAAGAATGTTCTATCCTCTGCATGGGCATTTACAGAGATTTTTTTTTTTGTCTGCCCCTCTGTGCTTTTCTTTTATGTGGTTGAAAGGATTAAAGAGCAGTCACTGCTTTGAGGGCTGATGTTAGCAGCGGGCTGAGTATTCCTAATTAGTGCCAACACCTGTACCTCATTATGGAGCCTTGTTCAAGCTGTCCACTGAACCGAGGTAGCTAGTCTCTGTTGCATGTCTCTAATGTGATTATAAGCCCCTCTCTTGATGCAAGTTTTAGTACTTATTCTACTTTTGGACTGATGTGGAAAATGGAGCTAAGCTGAGCCATTTGGCTGACTACCAAACGCTGTAAGGAGGGGCAAAGAGAGGGGATGCAGTGATCTCAGTTTCAAGGCTTTCAGTTCAAAGCTTGCTTCTACTTGGACGTTTTTAAAAAATGGAAGAACAACAAAAACCAACAAAATTTTGTCTAGTTTTCGGTGTCTGATTCTCATAATTTAGAGATCAAATCTGCAGGCTCCAGGTGGGCTCTGAAGGTCTGAGTGCAGCCGCTGTTGGGCATAACCCACTGATTTTCTGTAAATGGAGTTTTGGCCTTGACTGTTCCCATACCATTCCCTTTGTTTTCAGGGAGTTAGGACCTAGCAGTTCTTTCACAAAGAAAACAACCTTTTCTTTTCCTCCTACCTGATTGTATACTGTGAGTAGAGCTAAAACATACACAGAATCACACAGAATCACCCGGGTTGGAAGGGACCTCAAGGATCATGTAGTTCCAACCCCCCTGCCTGGCAGGGCCAACAAACATACACATTCAGATCAGGTTGCCCAGGACCCCGTCCAACCTGGCCTTAAACACGTCCAAGGACGGGGCATCCACAACCTCCCTGGCAGCCCGTTCCAGGGCCTAACCACTCTCCTAGTAAAGAACTTCCCCCTAACATCCAACCTAAATCTTCCCTCCCTCAACTTGGATCCAAACACATAATGTGTTTAGCCCTTGCAGCTGGAAAATACAATGTTGAATGGATTAAACTGGTGAAATTAATGGCTCGGATAAGATGGATCTCTGTTATCCTTGGGCTTTGCAAGCATTTGAACTTCATTGCTTTTTTCCTAACTACTTTAAGTAGGTTTTTAAGAGGTTAACTTACAGAATTCAAATATACAACAACATAAATTCAGGCTGTGGGCTTTATTTCTCCTCGCTGAGTGAGGAGAGAAACAGAACAGCTTCAGATATGTGCCTTGGAAAGATGTGAGACGATAAACCTGTAAGAATTCACAGGAAAACACTGTGTTAGTCATCCAGATTTGGAAAAACTGAAGGAAATGGAAGTGCAATGGCTTTTTAAACTTCAGATGTAGGACTGTTAGGAAAGGGATCACATCTCAGCAGAGTAAAATGTTTGGCTGGAAAGAAAAAAAAAAAAAGAATTTGATAAACTTTAATGTGTTTTTCTGCATTGTATATCTGCTTCCTAACTTGTCACTTACAGGAATGCCTTCTTAATCTGCTTCGGGAATGCTATAACTCAAGTAATTCCTGCTCTGCAGAAGTGCTATCTATCATCCTGTTCTATCTTCTGAACTTGGAAACTTTAAAAGGTCTTGAGAAATTTTCACAGCCTGTTTTTGATTTGTTTGTTTTCATGTTAATCTCCTTTGGCTTAAAGTTGATTGAGCCATTTTAAACTCCTTACAGAACGTTCTCTTTGGTTTTCTCTTATCTTTATTCAAACTCTGCAACACCTGGAAAAGGGAGTAAAGCCTTTTTTTTTTTTTTTTTTTTTTTTTTTTTTGCAACAGTGTGTGTTTGGTAGATATTTCTATGAGATGCTGACATGGCTGTAGGAGTTAGGAATAGATATAAATAGGTTCCTCCCTGCTACGTTGTGGTGGATACTAAAAATGACAAGAAATGCCAGAGTAACAGATTCCAAAGCAACTGTTTTCCTGAAACAGTTCTTCAATAGCTACGCAGAAGTCATGGAGGTTTTACTCATGAATTTTATGTTCTTTATTGTGATTACAAAAGGAAGAACCTGCACCTCCAATGGCAGTAACATAAGGCAGAGACAGCTTTCCCTTACGTGCTTTTGGAATAGTGTATGTAATTTGTACATCTACACATGCATATATGTATGTGCATATGCACACATATGTTTTGAGTTGTTTCAGGATGCTGTTTGCTTCTTCTTCCATCCACAGAATCACCAAGGTAGGAAAAGACCTCCAAGATCATCCAGTCCAACCATCCACCTGCCACCAATATTTCCCCATTAACCCACATCCCTTAGTGCAACATCTGAATGTTTCTTTAACATCTCCAGGGACAGTGACTCAACCACCTCTCTGAGCAGTCTGTTCCAGCACCTGGCCACTCTTTGCTAGTAGAAATTTTTCCTAATATCTCACCTGAATGTCCCTTGGCACAGCTTGAGGCTATTCCTTGCTGTCCTATTGTTGGTTACAAGGGAGAAGAAGCTGACCCCCAGCTCACCACCACCTCCTTTCAGGTTGTTGTAGAAAGCTATAAGGTTTCCCCTGAACTTCCTCTTCTGCACGCTGAACAATCCCAGTTCCCTCAATCATTCATGAGACTTGTGCTCCAGGCTCCTCACCCTTCTGTGGACACAATCCAGGACCTCAGTGTCTTGTAGTGAGGGGCCCAAAACAGTACACAGCTCTCAGGGTGCAGCCTCACCAAAGCTGAGTACAGGGAGATGATCGCCTCCCTGCTCCTGCTGGCAGCACTATTTCTGATACAAGCCAGGATGCCATTGGCTTTCTTGGCCACCTGAGCACACTGCTGGCTCATGTTCAGTCAAGTACCAACCAACACCCCCAAGTCTATTTCTTCCATGCAGTCTTCCATTTTTTTCCTGATAAATACTATTTTCATTATTTACCATGATGCAAATCACATATCTGATCCATAGTTCACAGAGATCAGGTTGGGAACTGATGTGTTTAAAAAAGAAGATCCATTCCATGGATGTGAACTTTTCAGTGTAATTCTGGTTTCATATGAACTCCATTAGTTAATTAGACCAATCACTATATCTGATAATGGTCAGCCATGGACACTTAAGAAAAGATACCATTGTAGCACTAGTGTACACTCACTCTGTTTCTTGTAGATTTTTGACTTTGGGGTTGTGTGAATGGCAAATCGTGTCATACATTTTTTTTAATTGTGTTTAATTGCCCTCATTCTCTGTTTGCCAAATTCTGTTCTATTTACTTTTCAACTCCTACAACATTTCATAGGACTGAGATTCTCTAAGTAATTTTAATTTTGTGTAAAGACATTTTGGATTGTTTGTCTGTTTGTTTGGTTTTTTTTTTGTTGTTTTTTTTTTTTGTTGTTGTTTTGTTTTGTTTTTTTTTTGTTTTGTTTTGTTTTCTTTTAATGACTTAAATTTTGCCCCATACCTTTGTGTGTCACTGGTCTTCTGGGCCATGAGAAGCAGTGAGTAGTCTGCTTTTCTTTATCACTTGTGGCGGATTTTTCCTATTCCACATCCTCTTTTCTCACCTAGTTAGTCTCACTCTGTTTCATCTCTTACCCTCAAGCCATGGCATGCTCCCTGTACAGCTGGATCTGGAGCTTCAAGTTCTGCAGATGCATTTTCTTCAGCGGTACTAGAGAGAGGGAGAAAATACTCCCTGTTCTTAGCAAAAATGAGTGATTTGTTAGTATTGCTCATCAATAAAGATTTTTCTGTATAGCCCACTGGGCACAGTGGATGAAACCAGACAGGTTTGTATTGGTGTTCTTCACTGCTATGAAACCTTGCTGGAAGGATGTATTGCTGTGCAGTTCTGTGGGGGTGTACTCATAAAGCATTTGATGCTACAGCTGAACTGAGAATGTACAAGGACCTCATTTTTAGAGTTGTACAATTAATGTGCTTATTTTTCATCTACCAAAGACCTTTTACTGGTGTCCTTCAGGTGCTGTGGCATGGCTGTGTACGTACTGACTTGGTGATTGAGCAGGCAACTGCCTTCTGCCTTCCTTGCAGAGTACAGCCAAAGGACCAGCCTGGACCTATGCTGCTCCTGCAGCACAACTGCAGTGTGAGGAAAATCAGTGAGGGAAAACATATTGATGTAAATGAAGATAAGGCTGTGGCAGTTAATGCCTTTTTTGCCTTGGTCTTTAGCACTGGCTGGTCATTAGCAATGTCAGTTGTTCCCTGAGTACCCAGCCTCCTGAGTTGGAAGATGGTGATGGGGGATGAGATGAAGCCCCTGTAATCCAATGGGAAACTCTGAGTGACCTTCTACATCTTTTAAATGTCTGTAAGTCTATGGTGCAAGACTTGATTTAGCCAATGACATTGAAGAAGCTGGAGGCAATACTCGCAAGCTACTTTTTAATAGCTTACTGGCAGTCCTGGCTAACTAAGGAGGTCCCGGTTGACAGAAGGTTAGCAAATGTGACTCCTATCTACTAGAAGGGTAGGAAGGAGCATTCAGGGAATTAGGGACCTGTCAGTCTGACCTCAGTACCAGGAAGGTCATGGAGCAGATCATCTTAAATGCCATTGCATGGCCCTTAGAGATGATCAAGTAATCAGAAGCAGTCAGTCTGGATTTTGAAGGGCAGATCCTGCCTGACTAACCTGATTTCCTTCTATGACAAGATGACCCACTTAAAAGATGAAAGAAAGGCTGTGGATTGTTTACTTGAATTTTACTAAAAATGAAGTAAATGTTTTGACAAAATGTTATGCAGTGTTCTAGAGAAACTGGCAATTCTAGACCTTCAGCAGGTGTAGGTTTGCTGGGTGAAAAGCTGTCTGGATTGCTGGGCTCAGAGAGCCACGGTGAATGGAGTTCAATACAGTTGAACAGCTGGTCACCAGTGACATTCCCCGGGGCTCAAGCATTGAGGCCAGTTTTGTTTGATGTTTTTGTTTGCAACTTGGATGAGAAAACAGTGCACCCTCACTGAGTTTGCAGATGACAGCAAGTTAGGTGGGAGTATTGATCCCCTTGGAAGTAGGAAGGCAGAGGGATCTGAATAGCCTAGACTGGCCAAGTCCGATCACATGGCATTCAGCAAGACTTGGTAACGTGCAGCAATATGGATTGGGGGAAGAGTGCCTTGAAAGCTGCCTGACAAAAAAGGACCTGGCAGTACTTGTTGACAGCTGGCTGAACTCTGGCCAACAGTGTGCCTAGGTGGCCGAGAAGGCCAATGGCATCTGGGCTTGTGTCAGAGCAACATGTGGTGTGGCCAGAGGGACAAAGGAAACAATTGTCCTCTGTACGGCACTGGTGAGACTTCACTTTGAGTGGTGTGTTCAGTTCTGGGCCCTTCACTACAAGAAGGACATTGAGTTGCTGGAATGCATTCAGAGAAGCTGGAGAAGGGACTAGAAAACAAGACCTACGTGGAACAGTTGAGGGAACTGGAGTAGAGAGGAACAACTGAGGAAATTGGGGTTGAGAGTCTGGAGAAAAGGAGGCTGAGGGGAAACCTCTGCTATCTACAACTACCTGAAAGGAGGCTACTCTGAGATGGCATTGGTCTCGTTTCTCAGGTGACAGTTGATGGGACATGAAGAAACAGTCTCAATTTGCACCAGGGCAAGTTTAGATTGGATATCATGAAGAATTTCTTCATAGAAATGGTGATTAGGCATTGGAACCAGCTGCCCGGGTAGGCGACAGAGTCCCCATGTATGGAGGTATTTAAGAGATCTGTGGATGTGGATATGGTTTAGTGGTGGGTCTTAGTAGGTCAGGTTGGTAGTTGACTTCAGTGATCCTGAAGATTTTTCCAACCTCCGTGATTTCATTCTGCTAAGGCCTGGGTGCAGGTTCAGTTGTGCCATCTTTCTGTTGCAGAGCTCTGGTGCCTTCTTAAACTGCATCCTTTCCTCATCTCTCCAGCTGCATCAAGTAAGGGTTTGCCAAGAAGGAGACTCCAGTACAGGTCTATTGAAAAACAGAACAAAACCCTCCCCACCAAGCTGGAGTTGTGCTTTTAAAACATCAGCTGTAGATTTTGTGATGGATTGTTGTGTCTTAAGAGCACCTGTGCTGTAGGGGGTGAATCTGCTTGGCAGATCTCAGTTCTAGTTTTGTTCATTCAATTTTACAGCTGCGTTTTTAGCTGCAGCCTCTCATTTATTTTTTTTCTCCCCATTTCTCAGCAGAAATTCCTGGTCTTGTCAGCAGCTGCAGCATGTTGAGAGCTCTTAACTGTGAATAAAGATGTGGTGAAACACCTCCCTACTTCTGTGGCTTGTAGTCTTTTCTGTTCATCCCAGTACAAGAGTGGAGAACGGATGGTGGGACTTCCTTTCAAGTCAGATTCAGCATCTCACAACCCTGCAGCTTTGGCAGGTCAGCTGCAACATTTCTTTAATCCTCCTGGCATAGAATGGACATTGCCTCCTATTCAAATGCTGCTGTCATGAAAATGTGCCGTAGCCTCAGCTTGGCCACTGGATGAGAAACTGAACCGTATGTTTGACCCAAGTCCTTACTGCTTTCTCCATCAAGTTGTGGCATTGTAGAAACCTTGAGCAGCTGCACTCATCCCTTTTGTGGCAGTGTCAGCCCAGTGGGCCCGTTGGTCACAGTAACTTTTTCAGGATGTCGTTGTCCACCTGAGTTGGGTGATTTACAGAAGCCTAGAATGCTATTTATGTTTTTATAAATCTGCTTAAAAACTGGCTAAAACATCTTAGGTCTTTTTATCTTACAGATTTTAGCACATAACATTAAATTAGCTGTCAGGGCATTACAAGTAATCTGAGTTTAGCAGTTATTAAGACAAGTTTTGTAGCCTTTTAAAACATTCTTAAAACAAAAACAACGCTTTCACTCCTTTTAGTAGGTTTTTGCTTATGTTTTCATGTTTTGACAAGGATAACTAATCACTGCATGAAAATGTCCTAACAGTAAATAATGGAAAATATAGTAGATTTCAGTATTCAACTAAAGATTTAGGATGTTCCAAATATTTTGAGTTCTGGCTGTGATACATGTTCCCTTTAATTGTTTGTATCCAGCGATCCCCTTGCTGCTGTTTTTTTTACTAGGAAAACTTAATCGTCCAGATTGTTTGTTTTAAAGTTGTTAATGAAAACCATTTCATGTCAGATGAGGAAAGAAATGGACAAATTAATGTTTCCTAATAGGAAAATATGTGTTCTTGCTTTCTCTTTCTCTCATTCTTTGAATAGAATATAAAGACACAACTTGATGATGTTTTTCTGCCTCTTTGCAAACCGTTAGGTTTTGCGAGTGATGCAAACTTTGCAGCAAAGCAGTTAGCTTTTTTTAAAGCATTATAGCAAGAAATGAATGAGTCAAAACAAATAAAATATTTAATGCAGGTTACTGTTGTCAGCGCTTTTATCACTTGATATTTAGAGGGGGAAAAAAGAACAGTAAAACCTACTTTAATTTTTTATTAGCAAGTATGAAGAAAGTGTGATTAATTTAAGTATCTTGCAGAATATGGGAACTATTGACTGTGCTGTTAGTAGTATAATAAATGTTGACTTTTAATCCCAAACAGTACATATTTCTACACTCCTCCGTCTTTGATAATGTCACAGAATCACAGAATAGCCTGAGTTGGAAGGGACCCACAGTGATAACTGAGTCCAATTGCTGGCTCCACGTGGCACCGCTCAGAATTCAGGCCCTATGTCTGAGAGCAGCGTCCAAACACTCCCTAAAGTGTAGCACGTCAGGCCATGCCCACCGTTCCCCGCCCACCGCGCTGTGGTGCAGCCCCTTTCCCTGACCCCCAGCTGCCCTCTCCTGGCACAGCTCCATGCCGTTCCCTCGGGCCCTGTCGCTGTCACACAGAGCAGAGCTCAGCGCTGCCCCTCCGCTCCCTGTGAGGAGCTGCAGCCTCCATCAGGCCTCTCTGATTAGGAATCTAGGCAGTACCTAGTTTACTGCCTGTGTTTCCCACCTGTGATCCTGTCTTCTTACTGTCCCCCTTTGTGGAGGCTCCCACTTGCTGTGGGGTGGCTCTGCACTGCAGTGCTGAGACACTGGGGACTTCAGCTGAACATGAGCCTGTTGTAAGGGTAGGGACTGTAAAGACTGCACAACACTAGGAACTGGGGTGACATGAATCATAGCAGTGCTTAAAATAGAAAGCCACAAGAAATACTCCTAGTTTTTTTCTGCTTGGTGGTGTTGGTGAGGCACGCTCCCTCATTGTGACTGCTGACCCTGTGTGGATCCCTCAGTGCCTGCCTGGCTCCAGATGCCAGCCCTGGTACAAGGGCTGCTCCTTCAAAGGTAGCAGCACAGCCACAGCTGTCTTCTCCAAAGCTTATGCTGTCCTTGGCAGTGCCTTTGTTGAGTGAGTTCACATGGGTTTGTGATATTTTTGGTCCGTTTTATTTTATCTTTTCTCTTACCCCTTGGTAGTTAGATGCTTTAGCATTGATGTCAAGCGCCGGTTATCTTGAGGAACTTGGTAAAGCAGATTGCAAACCTCATCAGCAGCTACACCTCTGCTGCATGAACCTCTTTGGTGTGAACGTGTTCCTAGCACAGGGATGGCTGCTTCTCTGCAAAACCCACTGCTGTGGGCCTGCACATGTATAGCTGGGGTCTGTGTTTGGACACACTCCCTGCTGCCGGCTGTCCTTTGGGAATCAATTAGTGCAACCCTTGGCTACTGCCCTCCCCCACCGTCTCCTTTGCACACATCTCCTGCCTTGGGTGTGCTGGAGCTGCTGCTTGGCTGTTGGATGTGGGTGAGGAGCAGGCCTGGTAGGCTCCTCTGTTCTCCTCTCTCTGCAGCTAGTGGGGCTGTGCCCTAATTTTTCAGCCTCAAACACAGCTGAGAGCAGCACTGCAGGGAGGATAAGGATCCTGCCTGGGGCCCTGAGCAGCCATGTGCCTGAGCAGCATGTTTGTTTATTGGCTTAGTTTATGTCCATCCAATGGTATTCTCTGTTCAGACTCATGTTGCCTTCAGAATTGGTGTATATGTATTTAATGGGCAGAAATACATCAGTACCTGCCTGGCCCACGTGGCTGGGTTGCGCTCAGGCAAAGCATGCAGCTTTCCTTAAAGAGAGAAGCATAAGGGTGATATGGGTGAAGCTGCCTGATGGAAACATGTTCTTCTGCCTTCACACACAGCAGTGAAGAGCTGTATGTTGGTTTTCCAGGTAGGGGAGGCAGTTGTGCCTGGGGGAGTTGTGCTTCACCCACACTACCTGTTGTAAGCATCAGGTGGCATTGCCTACCCTCCTTCTGTAACCACCAAGCAAAATGATGGACAGTAAGTGCTTCACACTAATGTGAAGTAGCAGCAAGAAGAGTTTTAGTATGTGGTAGGCTCACTACAGTCTTTATAGATTCAATAATAATAATAATAATAAATTCCTTTGAAGGTGAAGGGAGGATGGGCTGTATGTGGTCGCTCTGCTGTGGGGTTCATGCATCTGGTAGGAGCATATTACTCATTTATTTAATTTTCAGGTTGGAGTGAAATAGAGAAACAATGTTACTTCTTTCCTGAGCTTTCTTTCCTGTGAATTGTTTAACCTTTCAAACCTTTTCATTTCAGCAAATATTGCTAGCACAGGCTCCGAGCGGGTGTTTTTTCCCATTTATGTAGCCTCTTTGTGAGGTTGGATAGGATATTAAAAAATAATAATAAAAAACTCAAACACAAGTGATCCCTCTACCTCTAGTTATTTGAAAGGCTGTATTAACTCTGTTCATATTTTGTAATTTCCCTGACAGTTGACTATGAAATTTGACCTATTTAAATGGTTTTACTGTAGTACATTTCCTGAAGACCTTTCAAGATAATCTGCTTCCTAATCTAAATTTAACAGTTACATAAGCCACATCTTGAAGACTTGGAAATTTCTACCTACTGCCTCTGCCTTTTTTTCCCTTTTTCTTTTTCCCTTTTTCCCCTCTTTTATTTCTTTTGGAGACAAGGCATATTGTACAATGCACGTACATAATTTTTATCTGGGATTTGCATATAGCTTGTCATTCCATTTGTATATGTAGATGCTGTTTTTCTTTTTAATAAGATAGGGAAAGCAGGCTATTTTTTGCCCCTCTTGAAAGTTAATCAATCTGTTTTTTGCGTTGTGTTGCAGTTTTTTGCTTCCTCTTCCTTCTGTAAAGTTCTTCCTGGGTATTGAGTCTCTCACGAACATGTTTAACCATTCTCTTCAGCAAACTGAAGTCGGGAAGAAAGGACTGTTATACCCCAGGGATTCTGTTTTGTTCAGAAATTCTACCTGGATTTAAGGGTTCATTTTGTGCACTTATCTCTGGTGTCTCTTGCATAATATGCTGTGCTGAGTTCAGGCTCAGGTACCTCATCCTTTCTGCTGCCTCTTTTACTGTGGCCTGATAGAATCATAGTATCATCGAATCATAGTATCACCAAGGTTGGAAAAGACCTCCAAGGTCATCTGGTCCAACTGTCCACCTATCACCAGTAGGTGAATCCACTGAATCGTGTCCCTCAGTAGAACATCTAAACATTTCTTGAACACCTCCAGGGACTCCACCACCTCCCTAGGCAGCCCATTCCAGCACCTGACCACTCTCTCAGAGAAGAATTTTTTTCTAACATCCAAGCTGAATCTCCCCTGGTGCATCTGGAGGCCATTCCCTCTCATCCTGTCGCTAGTTAACACAGGTGAAGAGGCCGACCCCACCTCACCACAGCCTCCCTTCAGGCAGTTGCAGAGAGCCATAAGGTCTCCCCTGAGCCTCCTCCAGACTGAACGATCTCAGTTCTCTCAGCCGTTCCCCATAAGACTGGTGCTCCTCACAGCTTCACGGCCCTTCTCTGAATATGCTCCAGGGCCTCAATGCTTTTCTTGTAGTGAGAGGCCCAAAACTACTGAAAAATATGCTAAGACAAGAGGATAGACTCTTAATGGTTTGTGTTTACAAATTTAGCTTTTTACTTTGATGCAAACTGAACAGGGAAAAATGTTTCTGGAGGTATTTTGGGGCTCTGAAATGTTGTGAACTGTCTACTGCTTACATGTACTGCTTGACTGATTTTTTTTTTTGAGTAATGCATGATCACTGACTGTTCAGAGGTGGAAAGAGCCTTCACTAGTGCTGTGCTGGCTTTCCTGGGGGAGAGAAGAGAGTACAGAACCAAGTGGTTGTTTCTTGTGGAAATACTGAAATTCGTATAGTACCAGGTACTGGTGGGTAAGCCAAAAGGAGCAACCATAACTTAGAAATCACTAACCATAAAACATCTCCCCTAGGCTTTAGAAATACTGATATTGTCTCTCTTACCACATCCTTGTGTGTGCTGGCTGGTACATTGATTACTTGTAGCTTGGCATACTGAGTTCCAGTCAGGTGAGTGCAGGTTAGCTTTTTCCTGGTTTTCCAGGCAAAGAAGGATGAGTTGGGTGCAGCGCAAGTCCCAGCTTCATCTAGGCAGTGTTTGGGAAACCAGGTGGTTGCTGGCAGTGTCACTTCACTGCCTGTGGCTCAGGAGAACATGCTTCTGGGTTTTATTTGTGGTTGAATGCCCAAAGGATGTAGAGCGTCCTGACCTTCCTTCTGCTGTTGGGGCCAGGGAGGAGAATTTCTCTGGCTTTGTGGATTCCTTTTTTCTGGACCTGTGGTTTTTCCCCTTAGCTCTTGGGTGAGATCAGGGACGTGCACACAGCCGGTGTGGAGCGTGGCTCGAGTCCAGGGACTGTTCTGGTATCTGGCATTAAAATCCATAGCAGAGGAATGTTCCACTGCAGTAGCTGCCTGGAGAGTCGAGTGCCTCTTTGCTTGCGACGTGGTGATTTCTTAATGTCACTCCTTTATTTTATATTTTGTTTAAAAGATCTCTGAAGGTGAGCATCTTTCACGTTTGTATTTGTTGTCATGTGAGTGATCTGTTAGTCCTTCTGTTGATTTAAAAAAAAAATTATACCAAAAAATGTTACATGCCCATATTTCAGTATTTGTTTCTAAGGTGATCTGTGTTTGACCAGAAGGCTTGAGTACATTTTGAGTCCGCAGCCAAAGCACCCCTGCTTATCTTTCATGAGGGTGAGAATTATTACTTGGTAACTGGGAAATGAGATGTAAGGTTTAATTTGAGTTTTTTTAAGCACTTCCCTCCTTTGTTCTGTAGCGTAGAAGTTCTTGTCTATGTGACACTCGTTGCTTTTCTTAGCTTCTGCATGGGAACGAGTGGAAAGTTCAAAGTGTAAAAGTAAATTCTCAAATCCAGACCAAAAGTTCCACAGGCAAATTTGCAAAAAGCCTGAGTAAAGATAAAGGAATTGGAAAGAGGCTGTTTTTAGCTGCTCTCTGTGCGGCATTTCCATCATGTTCCTAATGACAGCTCATCTTTTCTCATCTCTTTTTCCTTTATGAGTAGCATCTACTTGAGGCAGTTTTCTGAATTTCTTTTTTGAACTATTCTGAGGAAAAAATATTATCCATTATGAAATATATTTTTTTTTCTTTTTGTGTTAAGAAATAAATTAGTTCTGGTTTTGGGTTGCCATGTCATTCATTATAACTGGTATTCTGAACCTAGAAAAGGGCATTGGTATTCTCATGAATTTCTCACCTTCGTATCTGATCTTTTCCTGATATCTCCCTTATTCTAGACATAATCACCATAGTTTTTAAGGTGAAGTTAGAAAAGGGACAAAACTGAACCATGTGTGCATCTCCACCCTCCCAGGTGGGCAAGGGACAGATGATGGCTGTTTCTCCAAGCCATCTTTCAGCCTGGGCTCTCCCATTTCCCACAGAGGTGGCACTAGCACAGCAATGCTGCATCCCACGCCAGGTGGGCACCAGTGGAGAGTGCATAGCATGCTGCTCACCCTAATGGCCTGTCTTGTGGGCACAGCGCTCTGTGATTTGTTGTAGCTCAGTGGGTTCTTATTCATGGTCGTTGCAGTTAATACTGCTGCAGAAATCAGGCTGCAATCCGGCATTATTACTGCGCTGGGCTCTTACCCTGGGTAACTGCCGCTGTCTGCTGTGATGGAGGTGTAAATCTCCTGCCTGAGCTGCTATAAATCCATGGCTGAAATGCAGCATCTGTAAATGTGGTGTTTTTTCTCACTGTGGAGCGGTTAGCAGAGGTGTACAGTGGTGGGTTGGTTTTTTTTTACGTTTACTGTTTCTGTGCGCAGTCCCCAAAGTAGCCATCTCCTCTCTGCCCTGCCCAGTGTCCAGGTATCCCTGTCGTTCTGTGCTCTGACCTTGCATTTAACCCCGCTAACTGAACGCTGTGCTCCTCAGCTGCTGTCTTGAACGTGGAGCAAAGAGGTTTTATTGCTGCATGTTTATGTAGGCTATAAAAGACGAGAGTCGTCTGCCATAAGCTTTCAGCACCTTTTAACAGCTGCTCAAAAATTCATCCCAACATAAAAACGGAGCGAACAGTGAGTGCTAAGGAATGGCAATGAGCAGCGCTGCTCCCCACATGTACATGTGGCTTCTCAGCATCTCCTAAGGGCCTGCAGCGTGCCCGAGGGTGTGGGCACAGGGCTGCATGGAGCTGCAGCCGCCAGCAAAGGAGGCACAGGGGCAGGTGGGGCCTGCTTCTTCCCAGCAGGGTTGTGATGTAGCACAGCCTGGCTCTGTGGGGGAGAAGCCCTCACCCCGGCAGCACCATTTTAGCTGCTCTTGGTTGAAGCCCATACCTTTGAACTGCAGGAACTGGCAAGATGAGAGCAGTCATCTTCTCTTTCCCTCGCTGCCTAGTGCTTAGCTCCCCAAACATGTACAAAAAAGAGACCTTCTGGCCTGAGGCCTTTCTGCCTGACAGACAGATTTTTTGCCAGGAGATGTGTGGCTGCAGAGCACTGCTCTTGGTGTGTGTTGAGGTGGCCCCCAGGTTGCTTGAGCCCTGAGCAAGGCTGATTATATGAAGTAAGTTATCTGGTGGGAGCTTATAGGTAAGCTATTAAAAGGATACCTTGTCCTGTTAATCACTGTCCCCTTCAGGCTAAATATCCAACTCTGGCTTTCTGTGTATGCTGAGCTGAAAAACACATGCCTCGCTTACCTTTTCAGCTTCTGGTGGTGTGGGCAGTGTCTTTCTATGAAAGATACATCAAAGGAGAATTTGAAACTTTGAGTACTGAATCTAAATGCACTGATCAAACTCACACTTAAGTGTAAAGGCTGCTGAAAATTTCCACTAAATTAAGCAATTCGGCTGCAAACGGTTCACTTGCAATCCCTTCAAAGCCTGTGGATAGGCTTCTCTTATCCAGAAATCCTGTTTATCCCCTGGTCTTTGAATAATCTCAGGACCCATTGTACAGTAACTAATGTGGAGGGTTTATCAAATGGGCTATTTAGCTGTGCTTTTTCTCTCTCTTCTTTCCTCCTTCTCTCTCTTTTTTTTTTTTTTCTTTTTTTTTTTTTTTAAAGCATGTGATTTTGTTTTATTTAAGAAATGGAGCTGTTTGAGCTTCAGGTGCAGTCAGGCTGGCAGCTCTGGTACCGCAGGTATTTCATCTACCCAGAATTCTGTCCTGAAGTCTGTAACTTATGCTTGTCTTGTGCTTTGGAAAAAAAACAGAGCACTTTCTGTTGTTGTTGATTCTTTTATCTAATGGTTTTCACTTTCAAGCCACTAAAAAAGACAAAGATGATTTTCATTTACCAGTATTCATGTAAACTGCTATTAGTTTGTGTTTAACAAATGTAATGTGGAGTGTTGTTGGATGGCAGGACTGATGGGAATGTACATGCGGTTGTGTTGGTACTTGTTTGGAATGCCTAGCTGGTTCCTGCTGTGATCCTTCCTTTGTTAAGTAATTATTCAGAATTTTCACCTTCTCCACTCTTCATACTTGTTGTATGTCTAAAAACTGATTCCGAAAAGCCTGATATCTTGTTATTAATGGAGCTGGCGTGGAATTTCTGTAAGAATTTCTTTCTTATACCTTTGATGGCTTTACAAACTTCAGAGCTACCCTTATGGGTGACCTAGGTTGTGACCAGAAGATTTCAGTGGCATCAGCCTCCACTTTCTGTAATTATTTACAAAGTGCCTTTCATTTTACCTGGACCCCTTTGGGCTTGGTTTTTCTTCCCTTAAAGGTGAACTGTGATTGTGTATTCCGTGGAGAGATAACAAGACTGGGGGTGATCGTTTCCATACACTGTGCCCAAAAGTTCTCCTTCAGGGGAATTCTTCCTTTTCTACTCTGGAATTGGCATGAGCTGGCAGGTCCCTGCAGTGTGTCATCTTCTGATGGTCACCATCAACACCTTTTTGTTTTTTCTTCCTTAGGATGCGTCAGGATGAAACGCCACAGGCATCTGAGCACCAGTGACAGTTCAGACAATGAGAGTAAGTAGCATGTGCTAGTTTTTCTTTGGTCTGTCACCTCCTTGTGGTTTCCTTCTGTGGTTTGAGGGCAAACTGTTTTACCTCGTATAATTAAAACAGTGTTTCTTCGTTGATTTCTTCTCATCTTCTGTGGTCTTCTATGTTTCTAGATCCTGTTTTGGGAGGAAAACGAGACTAAACTTGTGGTGGAGTTAAATTTACTTAGAAATCGAGGCTAAATTTTTCAGAGTTGAGAAAAATAATTCTTTACTCCAAGAGAAACTTTTCTGTCCAGAGAAGCTTTTGCACGGCTCGAGCTGTCTGAAAGTCCTGCTGTCTCATATGCTGAGCCTCAGCCTTAAGACCGAGCTGTTAGAGCTCGTTTTGCAGCATATGGTTCTTCATCATTCTTCTTTGCTCTGGTGGCCTGCTCGTCTGGTAGACAAGTCAATGAAATTTGTTAAAAATTCCTTAGCACATCTGGCTGAGGTTGCAGCTTCCTCTTGTGCCTGTTAAGAAACTGTAGGCAGAGTCTTGCTTGTTTCTTTAAAACCTATGGCCATCTCATAATGCTGTATTTAACAGTGATTCATTAACATGTTTATTACAGCTCAGTAACGTACTGAACTAACATGTTGCTCTGAGATGTTTAGACATTGCACTATATTTCCTGCCTTTCTCATCAGTATCCTTTAGTGTCACTGCTTTTTTTCACGTTGCTTTTCTAGCACTTGCAAGCTCTGTCTCAGTTTTGCTCCTCCTTCCACTTCAGATAGAAAGGCAATGAAGGGCAGTGGTCTGCATGTTTGTTCTGTTTATTCACACTTGTACTGATCAGAGCAGAATGTACCCATAAATTTGGAGAGCTGTGGTTTTACAAAGAACAAATGGAAAAGGAGGAGCCGTATTCAAGCCTACAGGCTACAGAAGAGCTTTTTGCCCATATCTTATCAAGAATTAGATAAGTCACGAGATTGGAGTGCCTTGTGTTGCACTGAGGGATTGTGAATTGAAATTAGTTACAATGGTTCTTTTTTTGTTTGTTTTTTTAAACAGGTCCTTCCACTTCCTTTTCTTCTTGTGCTAAATACAGGAGCAAGTCAAAAACACCAGCAAATGAACAAAAGAAACCTGCTGAGGTAAGAACCAAGCTTAAAGACTGGTTACCAGTGTTTTTTGTCATGTCGTTTTCAAGTTTCTATGCCTTGAAATAGTGAGCTTTGAACTGGTGCCAGCTCATTCTTTGGTTACCTGTTGCCTCCATGACACTGTTTTTCCTCATTGTGTGATTAATACAGGAACTCTGGCATCTTATCATGACTTATGGCATTGCAGACAGTGACATGTAGTTCTTTCTTCCCCTGAAATGTAGACTCATGTTGATACTGAAAAAGCTGGTCTGGTCTTGTGATTTGAAAGCATGCTACAGAAGGAAGTAGCTCGCATATATGTGTGTATGAGAAAGATGCCTTCTTTCTGCTTTAGGATAGAACAGTGGGACACCCCAGTGGGTGAGTTACATAGGAGCAGTGCTTACTCTCCTGCCACTTTCTCACTATTCACTTGTTCCCTTCAGTAAGAGTTTTATTTTGCCTTCCCTGCCTATCAACACCTATCACCACTCTCACTGGATCTGCATTTGCTAATTGAGTCCTTTTCCATTGGTGTTTATGTACAATGCAGTACTGAAATCCATCCTAGCAACGATTCCCATCTGTTGCCCTTCTTGGGGAGGATTTGTTGGCTGCCTTCTCCATATTTGATGCTTGCTTTCTTGAGGGCTGAAGTCAGATAACTGCAAATAGGAGAAATGTTTCTTGTAGTTAATTCCCTCTGCTTGCTGTCACATTCCCTCCAAATGAGTCCTTCAGCATGCTGGTATGACTGTTGATGCCCGAGGTTACTGAGAAAAAGACTGACAAAACATACTTTTCTTCTGTGGAATGTAAAACTGAGAGTTATGTCCCAGAAGTAATTCTTTGTACAGTAAGAGCAGGTTTTTAGCTGCTTACGTTCTACTATGAGAGGCTGTGTAAACATAAAGCTTGTGTTCATATACCAAAAGCTATTCAGCAAACATACTTCATGCTTCCTTTTTGAATGTTGCCCAGTAGACTAATTCAGTTTGATAAAAGGTAAATGCTTGAGAAGTGTCCTCTGTTTTGTAAGCTTAATTTTCATTACAAGTTAATTGAAGAGGATGTAAAGATTCATTTTGTAAAAGGGAATCCTGTGTGAATGTTTCAAGAAGAGCAAAATTGGCCAGAACTAACTACACAGTGTTTGTTTGCAGCCACCAAGAAGGTTAAGAAAAGTCTATTGTACTTTTTACCTTTAAAGTCTTTGAGGATTGTGGTTCTGTGAGAATGTAAATCTCAAAACAGCTTGTGGCTGTTGAGTTCTTGTAATCATTGCTCATGTTTCACTTAGCAGTAGCTTTCTTACTTGCCAAGCTGGGCAAATGGGAACAGAAACAAATCCATTTCTAGACTTGCTGTTTCAAATACACCTTAGCACCAGTCCCTTCACCCTGCCTTGCTTTTTTCTGCCTAAAAATTGTCCTGTTACTGTTTACTTTCCCTTTTCTCCATACTGTGTGGATGCATAAACAATAATTACGAAAATGTGGTCCATGAATACAGCTTGCAAGTGTTCTTATTTACATAAACTTCTAGGAGGAATTAAAATGCACAGTGTTTTCGGTTCTTCCTTCTGTGATCTTCCTTGCTGTTTTCTACCTGCTTCAAGACCAAATTTCAAGCCCATCAAAACTTGAAAAATACAAAACTTTGAAGAACAAAGCCTAGAATATACACTGAGTTTTAAAAGTGTATGTCATAACATCATCATTCTTGTAATGCTGGCATCTTTCTTGCATCTTTTGTTTAAGAGCTCCCCTCCCCAGTTTAAAAAATAATTTGAAAAATCAAATCTTAGAAGATGTCCTCTTTTGCAAGAGTGTCCCAAGTACAATATTGCAATATTAAAGATTAAAATTAGAAAAACAAAACGGGAAAAGTAAAGTTCTCTGAGAAGGGGACTGGTAGGGAGGGTGGCAGTCATGATCTCTACCCTTGGTACGTAAGACTCTTGGCTATCCTTCCTGTTTTTCCTTTCCTTCTGCTGGGAGCAAGCATTCCTTCCAAGCCCTAGAAAATCATATGCTGGAGATTGCATGCAGTGGTGCATTGCATGAAGCGCTGTTGTCAGCAGAGCATTGCAATTTATTATTAACACACCAACTAGTGACAAGAGTGTAAAGCAAAGACTGACCCTATCACACACCCTTCAAAAAATCATGTTACAGTAATTCCACAAGTTTTTTGTGCTAGTATTGGATAGAAATGTGAAATTTCGGGCTGACAGCATCCTTTCAGCAAGGGATCTCTTGAGCAAGTTGGCAGTGCTCTGCTTTCATTCACCTCTGCTTGCCAGGCAGCAGACTGTTTCTTGAGTTAGTGATGCAGAAAATCTAAAAGGTCAAAGCTATAAATAGCTGTTTGGGAATTTTTTTGCTCATGGTCTTCATACATTAATTTTTCTTTCATGCCAGTAAGCCTGGCTTTCTCGATTATATTGCATGTGGATACATAGGATTTTCTCCACCTTCTCAGCCATCTCTAGATTATTATCTACTATCTGGGTTCTCTTTCCAAATGAAAGCTCATTTTCAGAATTGTGACTGACAATCAGGTTAGCATATTTGTCTGCTGCTCCACAAGACTCGTTTGTAGCTGCCTTGCTCCTCTGTGGTCGCCTATAAAACCCCAAAGGTGGGTGCAGCTGAGGGCTGCGTGCCTTGCCTCTTGTTTTCTTCAGGAAGGAAGCAGATGCAGGCAATGGTATCAGGGGAGTGAGGTTCATAGAATGGCTTAGGTTGGAAAGGACCTCAAAGATTGTGTAGCCCCAACCCCTGCTGTGGCAGGGCTGCCCCCCACCAGCTCAGCTGCCCATCCAACCTGGCCTTGAGCGCCTCCAGGGATGGGGCACCACAGCTTCTCTGCGCAGCTGTGCCAGCGCCTCACTGTCCCCTGAGTGAAAAATTTCCACCTAACATGTACTGTAAATCTCCCCTCTTGTACTGCGGGACAGGGAATGGTGTTGGAGTGCAGATGTCCAAGCCTATTCTCTGGGCCTGCCTATCAGACATTTGCATCTGCGCAGAAGGGACGCTTCTGAGTGGGACCTTCTTGTGTCACCCTCCTGCTCGGAGAAGATGAGGAAAATCTAAGATGATGCTGCGGAGCAAGGCTGCAGCTCTTTCTCTTGTGCTCCTTTTGGGTTGTAATCTATTGCAAGCAACTGAAATGGTGTCTTGACAATTCTGCTATCCAATTAGCTTTAGCATTTACTTTGAATAATTAATGTTAAGGCATCAGGCAGGCCTGCAGTATATGTCTGAACAGTTTTTCAGAGCTTCATGATGGTGTTGGCTGTGTGCCAGTTGCAGAGTTGCCCCTTATGGACCTGAGCTGAGACAGGAGGGGCTCAGCTCTGAACAGTAGGCTGCGTGGGAGTAGCAGGTTAGGAGCATTTGGATGTCTGGCTCAGCATGAAACCTGTGCTTTGCTGTTTCCTGTCTCCTTGGAAGCTGCAGCAGAAAACGATGGCAGAATAGTTGGAATCATTTTTGCAGGGAAAACCTTTTAGCTGGGCCATCCTGAAAGGCTGACTGTTTCTTTTGCCTCGAGCTAGTGGGGGCACAAAAGAGCCAGAGAGATTTATATGACACTCAAGCTTATGTATTATTTTTTAGTACTTGCTCCATCTTAAAACTGTAAAAGGAGTTAAGTTAAAATCGTGGTGGTTTTCTGTCTGGAACCTACCCATATAAGGTGGCAGTATTTTACCTCTTTTTGCAAATAGGGTTTTGAATCCCGTGGCAATTGTAGTTCTTGGTCCCTCATTGCTGATAGTGACAGCTGTGTTATCATGTGAAATGTAGCTTGTCTTCCACAAGAAAATGGCCTGCTTTCATTACTTGCGTATGTGGAACTTTTTTTTAGTGGCGTTTAACTGTCACATAAATTGTAGGTCTTGATCCTGAGGAGCACCCTGTAAGATTAGACTGCGAGCAGAGAATGGATTCTTTTGGCAGTTTGAAAGCGGTCATTTTTGTTCTGTGAATGAATGGACGCCGTGATTAAATCATATTGCTTGGCGTGTGCCATGCATAATGGAACGGGAGACTGTCACCTTTCTGTGTGCACCTACCTTAGAAGATTCTGAATTAACTTTAATGACTCTGTCATCTTTGCAGCCTTCTCAAGACCACTGGTCAACATGCCTTGTGCATTTTGATGAGCTCCGTTTTAGCCTGTGTGGGCTAGTTGATTTTGAAGAAGAACATACAGTACTTTCATGTGCATCAGAAATGCAACCTTGCTGGTTATTTTTTTTGATCTTTTCGCTTTTAGCAAAGGGTGACCAGAATGCTTAAGGGCATGGAAGAGCCTGCTTGTGAAAAAGCTGAGCTGTTTTGCTTTTGGAACTGGATGAGTAGGCAAAGCAGTTAAGTATAAATGGTCTGGAGAGAGCAGAGGTAGAGCTTCAGTCCTGCCTGTCTTTGTGGCAGAGGAACTGGGAAGGGCAAGACAATATGAACGAGGCCAGAAGTTAAGTCTGTTGCAATTAATAGGATATCCTTTTGCATGCACCATATAATTAGACTGTGAAGCTCATCTGCCACAGGAAGTTGTTGAGACTGAGAATTAAACATGATTATAAAAGGAATTGAACAGATGAGAATGAGTACAGATTTTTCTAAATATCTGTTTAATTAATACCATTTTGAAAAATTGATTGTTAGGATTAATTCCCAAATCTGAAGCTTATGTCTGAAGAAAACCTGACATGCTCTTACACAGCTCTTGCGCGTTTTTCTGGCTCATGAGATAACACTGTCAGAGACTTGATGTTAGGTATGGTTGATTTACTGTCTGATTTCCTGACTTTTCCTACATACACCTGTAAAGGAGGCTCAGAAGACTTGTGGCTGCTCCATTGAAAGATGCAGTGTTTCATTTTCCCGAGTCTTGGATGATACATAAAAATAGTTTTTGGGAGTGGGAGTTTGAAGATTAGGATTTACTGCAGAACTTATTCAAATTATTGAGATGCTCCAGAAGCCCAGGCACAATGCTACACTCACTTCTGTCTGCCCTAGCTATTTTAACATTAGTTTTTCAGTCTAGTCAGTATACATCCCTGGAACTGTAGTTTCATTTTCATTCTTAAATTATTTTGCTTTTGATTTGCTTTGCTACAAAAAAAACCCCATCCAGCTCATCCTGTCTATAATAGGGTATACTCCTTTTTAATAAAGTGCCTCAATTCAGAAACTTAATGCCCAGATTGCAGTGTACTAACAATAACAATTCAACCTTGGGAAGACGAGCCTACCGAGTTCTGGAAAGTGGTGTGCACCTTGAGCTTCGTTCTCCATAGATAGGCAGCCTTTAGCAGACATTGTCAAACATCTATACGAAGATTAGATATGTTAGATGAGACTATCTGCTCAGATATGATGTGGTTATGTTACACATGTAATAGGTCTTAGTACCATTTAGCTTCCATGTTATCATTTATGGGGTGATTTTGGGTATAAACTGCTGCTTTGTAAATGTTGTTAATTTTTTGCTGGAGGTGTTGAGTAGTAGAATAAGCTTTGGTGCTTATGGGTAACTTTGGAATAATTAGATGCAATCCAGCAGAAATCCTGCTTTGATTGTTACAGCAACAGAGTGGTTGACATGTACTCCACTTAGACCTCTGATGTGTGCTTCCCACCAGTGGTCTTACCGTCGTGGAATTTAGTAACAGGTGGTCAAATGCTTAAAAGCTCAATGTCACAAGAAGTACCTTTTTTGTTGCTGTTTCAAAGAGATGATCCAGTCTGTTCTCCCGGACCACATGCATTTGGGCAGGATGCGGTGAGTGAGCAGTGAGATCAGTCAGTGTCAGTAGAAGCTTACAGGAGAGAATTGAAATAGATCTTTGACTCTTGTTTGATTGTGTTTTTTTGCAGTTCATTGGAATTTTGTTGTTGTTCTGGTTTTTGTTTTCCCAAAATGTGGCTTTAGATTTGTATTGCTTGGTAACAAAATGTTCTGTGCAGATCTGATATTTGCATTGCTTGCTGAAGATGGAGGCTGTAGAAGGCTGTTGTATGGTGAAGACTTGCTCTCTGTCTTGGATGCTAATGTTTCACTTAAGTTCTTTACAGCATTACTTGTACCCTCCATCACATCTCTGGTGGATAAGTATATTGCACACCAAATGATGTTCTTTGTTAGACAGAATTATTCTTTCATAGAGTCAGCACAGGAGGGAGGGTCGTGTGAGGAAGATTGTATATTGAATTTTCGTAGACTTCATGTTGAAGTCATGAACAGCTTTTGGTGATGCGTTTACAAACTTCTGATTCTGTGAGCTTCGTTTTCCTTGGACATGCTCTTCTAGCATAATTTCCAAATTGGACTTAGCCTGAAAAACAAACATGACACATGAACCATATCTTTCCATCCACAGCTCTGGAGTGTCACTGTAAGTGCTTGGTGGAGGAGCAGAGCATGCTTATTAAGGAGGATTTGTGTAGGATTTAGGCTTTATAGGCCCAGAGGCAGCAATGCATCTTTTAGAGGTGTCTGAGTTCTTGTTGCTTGAGCAAATCTTATCAGACTTTTCTGCAGAGCAAAAAGCTTGACTTGACCAAAGAGCAAGGTTTCCTCTTCTAGTTTTGAGTGTCAGCTTTGAAGTGTGAAAAACATTTTAGAGTTTCTTCATGAAATGCTTAGTATTATTTCTGTGACACAAGCCAACACTGTTTTCATTGACTTCATTCAGGCTAACTGCTGCACCGTTCTCAGCTGGAACTTAGAAGTTCCTGGCAGCTGAATGGAACCAAGTTCAGAACAAACAGTCGAGCACTAAGCAGGGCTTTCAATTGCTAAAAATACGTAAAACCGATCCCCCTGTCACACAGTAACCTCTGTGGAAGCTTCTGGTGGGTGGGCAGTTTCCTGTTCTGTGCACACTGGCCATGACCTGCCGCCTTCTAGTGCCGGAGCTCCCCTTGGCGAGGGCCTCTTCATGAAGTGCCCTGTGTCCTACCAGAGGGGTGGGAGGGCATTGCCTGCCTAGGCCAGCTGTGTTCCTTACTCAGTACTTCTCGATTCGTCTGGTGACAGATGATGCTGAAATAGAGTTGAAGGCTTGTGTATTGTGTGCACTGAGAAGTGTAACTGCTTTTGGGTTGCCACCAGCAAGTGGCTGCTGCCAGTGTGGGCTAACTGGGGAAGTAAAGGTGGCTGCTGCCAAGAGGAGGGGCTGTGCTATCAGTAGGACTGACCAGTGTCTTATGGAGGCAGTAAGAGTCCAAAAAGACACAACTGTGAGGAAAAGCTGGCTATCTAAATCCTGAACATGTGTGTCTGCTCCTCACTGAGTGGCCCAGACCTTAGCGTAGGAACTGGCTGCTGGAGTAAAAAATCATTTGATTGATAAGAAAGCTGTCTTTGGGTCCCCTGGGTGTTTTGGTTTACTTCCAGAACGCAGCACAGAGCGAGTGATAAAGACACATGTTTTGAAACATTGTCCTCTGAGAGTATTTTGCTGCTGGAAGACTGGCCGTGTGTGAGGACATGAGAAATGAGATGAGCTACAGGTTGGGACGTCTTTATGACAATTCCAGGCGTCTGCAGGAAATACTCAGTTGTACTTGGGCATGAAAAGCAAGGAAAGTATTGTTAGGAAATCTGAGCTGAGTTTGGCTTTTCTTTAGGTTTCAACAGTCACGTTTATATTGATGAAATCTTTTACCTTCAGTGATACCAATATTTGCAAACTGTAGCAATCTGAAGCAGAGAACTTAGCGTTGCTTACATGATACTAGACTGGTCAGGCACAGGGAAAAAAAAAAGTTCATGCTCCAAAGGTTTTGTGCTTTAAAAATAGAGATGGTACAGTTCACATACATAATGGATGATCAGAAGATGAATTTGCTGCTAAGCAATGTAGTTTGATGTAGTTGGAATACTAATGCCTTTCACAGCGTTTTTCATTCAGTGCTTGAAAAACACTGGGTTTGCTATGAGCCTCTCCTGTGTTTCTTCAGTGACTGAAAAGGTAGTTTGTAAAAGTGCTTTATGCTTTACCTTAGGTAAGGTTTGAGGAATATATTTTCTAATGATTAAACCAGTCATAGAATTTCTCACTGGATTATTTCTTCCTCATGGATTTCTATGGAACCGTGCCACACTAGTTTTCCTCATAAACCTAGCTCTACTTATAGCAAAGAATATGAACATTTCTTTTAAATGGTGTAGAACACATCACATTTTATTTTTGACATGTAGACATGCTGCTTGGATAAAAATGGGTGCTTATGGTCTTTCCACTTTCGCTCTTGTTTTCTCTAAAACCTAAAGAGCTGCAGACAGAAGGTTGCAGTAAACAGCCTGATGTAAAGCAAAGCAGATACTCCTTAGTAGTAAATACAGAAGCCTCAGGAGATTGCTGGTTGCTCTATATTGTTGAGTTCCCAGGTTGAGCTCCCAGCTGTCTGTGAGTGATACAGCTGTATCATGTAATGAAGCAACCCTTGTGCTCCAAGCTACCAGCAACCTCTTTCAATACTTGTTCCTAGTTAAAAGCATAGTGCTGCTTTTTTTTTTTGCTTCTTTTTCTTTTGTAGCAGTTAACTTGATGATTTCCAAGGACAGCTGAGAATTTTTGCAATAGACGTTAAGTGGTCTGGTGCTGTCAAATTGAAAAGGGTGCATTAAGATATTTGGCTCTGAAGTATTTTTATTACTATTCTCGCTACAAAACCGAATTTAGTAAGAAGGAGTTCAACCTTCCACAGCTTATTGCAGGGGTATTTTCCTTTTCATTTTATCACCCTTTGAAGATTTGATTTCTCATTGTGACAATACAGCTAATTAGTTGTAACGTCTCACCAACACCAAGCCACAGTCACTGCTCTGCTTTAATGAATGTTAAACTGGTGCAAGGTATCAACAGGGAGAAAAAAAACAACCAACAACAACAAAAACCAATCAAACAACAACAAAAGAGGGATTCATATGCCCTTTATTTAAATTTCATGCACCTCTATTTGACAGGTATTTACATTAAGTAAGCTTCATGACAACTGATAGTGGTTCCGTGTTCTTAAAAACATAATCTTCTTAAGCCAGATGTTGATCGGTGCAGCTAGAGGCTTGTCATGGATAGGTTTGTGGTGATATGCAATAGCATGTTTCACCTGATAGGTTTGCTAAAGGGTTCTGAGCTGGGTTGTTCTGCAGCAGTAGCATCACTGTACAGAGCAATGCAGAGTTCGTGCTTCTGATACAGGCAGCTCTTTGTCTTTGATCTTGAAGATCCTGACCACTAAAATTTCAGATGGGCTTAGAGATGAACAAGTGCCTATATATCAACCTTGCCAAGGCAACTGTTCTTAGCCTGTGAAGAATATGGCAACTTAAGGCAGCTTAACTGAGAGGAAATATGTATATATATATATCTATATATCTTACCTTGTACCTAAGTTAGGATAAAGCATGCAGACTGGCAAGTCAAATGAGCTGTTTGAAAATGGTATTACATACAAGTAGTAAACTAGGTACTTTCCTCCTCATCTTGGCTACCTGAAACAACCTTCTTCCTTCTGGTTAGACTTTGAGCAGCGTCATGATTCTGACAAGAAGCTTAAACTTCATGTCATACTGCAAATTAATGCATTTGTGTGTTGGCAGTCCTCAAAAAATTATCAACAAATGTGGATTGTTTCAGTGCAAACTAGGAAAGTATCTACTGCTTCATCTACTACTTTCTCTGGGCAACCCTTTTTCCTCAAACCTCTCTCCTCTCTGGGTTTTCTTTGCAGGTGTTCCGCAAGGATCTCATTAGTGCCATGAAACTACCGGATTCTCACCATGTGAACCCCGATGAATATTATGTCTTTGCGGACACGTGGAAACAGGAATGGGAGAAAGGAGTCCAAGTTCCAGCCAGTCCAGAAACGATTCCGCAGCCATCTCTCAGGTAACAGCAATTAGACATAGAGCGTGTGTGCAGAGCGTCAACTCGGAGAAGTTGGTCTGTCAAAAAGTGGTGGTCTAAATGCAGTTGGCATTTACTTGTTGTTATAATTCAGTCTCGAATGCAGTAGCTTCCAAGCTTGCTTTTAAACCAAATAAACCGATTTGGAAAACATTTCTGTGGCATTTCAGATCTGGTTCTGTTGCATACAACAAGTATCTGCGTTTAAAGTTTAAAAAGGGGATTTATTTTTTCCTGAGTCATGTGGATAAAACTTTTCTCATTTGAGTGTGGGAAGTTAAACATAAACCCAAATCTTGTGTTGTTTTCATGTTACTTGTAAGGCTTCCCTATATAAAGTAAGGTGAAGCCACTCAGTAGTAATAACTGATACCTGATAAAGCTACTCACTTGTTTGTGTAATGTAATTTTTGTTTCTGTTGCCAAAGTTTTAATTCTTTCTGCTTTCTCTTCCTACTGGTAATAGCTGGTAAGCATTATACATGCTCAGTGATCTCAGTTTCAGGAGATAGATCTTTCATCCTCTCACACCGTACTTAGACCAGGAAAACATAACAGTGTAGTCCTGCAACACTTCCTGGTAGAAGAAGTGTTGTAACATGGAAGTATTCATGCCAGGGTGGGCTTTGAGACAAAAATAGATGAAATGTCCAGTGCAAGTGCTTGTGGCAGCATAATCTAATTTCCACTGAGGCTATTATCAGTACCAAGTTGCTAAAATAAATATATTGCATCTCATACCAGCAATATTACATTAGAGGAAAAAATTGCTATAGATTTGGCTGGACCAGAGAACAGAAAATCTCATGAGAACAAGAAAAAAAGTAAGCGATGTGAAGGTGTGGAGAAGAGTGGCAGAAGAACATAGTGCTAACATTGAAAACACACATTGTCCAGTTAGAATTATGTGGGATACTGCTTGACTTTTGCCTGCTCCCTCTTTCTTCCTCTTGCCTTGTTTCCCACAGCTTTTCTCTTCTCCTGGTTCTGGGGAGGGCTAGCTGTGGAAGGCATGCAGAGCTTCTCATGCATGGCACCGTTCCATGCGGTATCTCCCTGGCTTCCTTTCACATGCAGGGCCTCTTGAACTAAATGCAGAGAAAGGTTGACTTTATCTAGCTGGGGTCAGTCTCTCCATTCCCATAGGCTAACGTACTAGGCAAACACCAAGTTTTATCTCACAAAATAATTGAAAGGTTGAAAACACTAGGTTTTTTTTGTTGTTTTTTTTTCCCTTACTTCCTGGATGATTTTTAGCTGTTTTTCCACTGTACATTTTTACTTGGCAACAAAATCGTTCTTGCAGAACAAAAATAATACTTATGTAGCATGGATAAAGTGTCATTTGTAAAACAGTGGTAGACTGTTTAACCTGAATGAAGAGCAAGCATCTCCCTCTTCCCTCCCCCACCACCCGCAGCAGAATAAATCAAGCTTATCCTGAGAAAGCTGGTGTCTTGAAGATCATCAGTTGACAAGATCGTAGGGAGTTTTGTGCATGATACTTTCTGTGCATTTCAAGAACATTCATATTCCAGTAGCATTTCTTAAATTGAAAATATTATGCACAAGCTTGCATTTTAAAAACGATTCTGTATACATAGCAAACCTTAATATATTTTATGTGAAGAGATGACATTTACAGAATCCTGTCTACCCATTCTGGCTTCGCTTACAGGCTAGCTTAAAGTGTGTGAAATGCTATTGATAACAAATATTTTATGTCTTTCAAGGCTGAGTCTTAAAAAGCTGTAGCCAACTTTGTGTTTCCTTTTTCCCTTACGTAGGGTTGTCGCAGAAAAGGTGAAAGAGGTACTGTATACACGACCCAGGAAGTATATCCACTGCTCCAGCCAAGAGCCTACAGAACCAGGTTACATCAACATTTTGGAATTGGCAGAATCTGTGTGTCGCTATGACTTGGATGATATGGACATCTTTTGGCTCCAGGAACTAAACGAAGAGCTTACTGAAATGGGTAATTCACAACACATTCTGGTTTTTAAAGCAGCAGTTAATTTCTGTTGGGAGGTTTCTTAAAGATCTTTGAGCACTGAATGGAAATGCTAACAAAAATGAAATAATGGCAAAGCTATAGAATGTTGAAAATGAATTGCTAGCTCAGTTAGTGTTTTCTTTTGCCTTTTGTGCCTTAAAACTTCTTCACATCCAAAATTATGTGCAACTTCTGCAGACTGACACACGAGGGAAAAAGCCAACACCAGGTGGAATTAGTTTTAGGACTTTAAAAGTTAAAAATTTTGCATAGGAAAAACAGATGTTTCCATTTTTAAAAATAGAGCATATTATTGCTGCAAAATAGAGTTGTGAGGAGCTATAACATGCCTTTTTCTTAAAGGAGTAATTAGGTTTTGCTGCTGGATTAGCCAAGCTGTGATAGGATAGCCTGTTTGACTGACATTCTTCCATGGGTGAGTGCAGGTTCTTGATGAAGAACAGGTAGAAAAAAGAGTTAATTGACATCTCCTGAATCTGCTATTCATGAAGAAGGAAGGACTAATTGGGATGAGTTAATTGGTGGTGGCATTGGCTGTGGCAGCTATGAAATAGTGGAGACTGAGATCTTGAGGGCAGCAAAGAGAGAAAGTAGCTTCTGGTCCTGGACTTAGGAGAACAATCTTCTGCTTATCTGGGGAACTGCTGGGTTGGATAGGCTGCTGCAAGGCAGCTCTGAAGGGTGAAATTGCTGGATAGAGTTAGCAAAACTTTAAGGACAATCTCTTCCAAGCCCAAGAATGATCGTCCAGGCATTCAGGAAAACAAATAGATGTGTCAGGAGACCAACGTGGTAAAGGAGGGAGCTCATGACTGAGCTCCACAGCCAAATGATGTACGTTAAAGGCAGATGTGAGGACAGGCCTCCTAGTCATATTGGGTGCTGTTTTCAAAACCAAAGCTCTTCTGGGGCTGGAGTCTCTATGCATCCAGAGATTTTCAAGATCTGACTAAAGATGTTACTGAGCAACCTAATCTGGATTCAGTGCTGATCCTGCTTGGAGTAGGGAGTGGGACTGAATCCCTCTGAGGTCCATACCTGCCTGAATTATTCTGATTCTTTATATAAGAGGAGTGAAAAAATATCCTGGCATTAAAGAAAACAGTTTAATAATAGACACTTTATATCAACAATCATTTATCTTTTCCATCTCATTGTTTATCAGTTGTAACAAGAAATCAATATTAGTACATGTATTCTTGTACATAATCTAGCAGTTACAGTGGTGTTAGCCTCTGGTATCAGTGCTGCATGGATGTCCCAACCTTTGCTAGTCTAAGTAAATTTTGTACAATAGGAGATGGCAGCATTTGTGACTGATGTTTTTCAGGGGATGTGACTTTGAGATTTCTTGTAGCTGTGAACATTGTAGAGTTTCTAAGGGTGTCTCTACAGCTGCAAGCTAAGGGATCAATCTCAAAACAAATCCTTTCAAGTAGATCTGCTTACACTGCATTTTATTAGTGGTAAGTGGGTATAGCAGGCATAGTGTTCAAGTAAATGGGTGCCATGGATTGCTAACAGTGCATTTATTTACTGTTTTATAAAAAAAATGGATATGAGCTCCTTTCGTATCCATTGTGCTGGCCGCTCAAGGACTGATGGCAACTTTTATATCTTCATAACATTTAAAGTGTACTTGGTAAGTTTTATTTGCTAAGGGATTTGTCTTCAGAATAAAGAACATTGTGTATGATGTTGAGTCATCAGTGTTTCCTAGAATGATGGAGTTGGAGGCAGACTTGCATGAGAGAAGCAAGAAGTTATAGAAGCTGCTGACTTTCATGCTGTAGTGCTTTTTTCAACATGTAGTCTTATGTACAACTCAAACTTTTACTCCAGTAGTAGTTCTATTTGTATTTATGAGGTAGAGGTAATATTAGCAAGCGAGCTGGAAAAGAGGTTCATTTATTTTTGATGTAAGTAATGTTTGTACTGCAGTAGTTGCTAGAAGTTGTCCTGTTTTTCTGCCTCTCAGACTTGGTCAGAGGCATCTGAGTGTCTTCTGTTTCCCTTTTCCCTATTCTGCACTGTAGGATGCGGGCCCCTGGATGAAAACACGATGGAAAAAACTATTGAAGTGCTGGAGCGACACTGTCATGAGAATATGAACCACGCTATTGAGACTGAAGAAGGTCTGGGTATAGAGTACGATGAAGATGTCATCTGTGACGTGTGCCGCTCTCCTGACAGTGAAGATGGGAACGATATGGTGTTTTGTGACAAGTGTAATATCTGCGTCCATCAGGTCAGTGCCTGCAGAAGTATTGACGCTGCCCTGTCTTTCTTTACCTTGGCAAGTGTGGAATTTGAATCAGTATTAATTTGGAGGCCTTTGTGATTCTCTGGATACGAAAGGTGATGTAGAATACCAAGGTCAAGTTTTGTACTCTGAGAATTACAGCAGATAAGTGGCTGAGCATAGTCTGTGTAGTCTAGCTGTAACGTGAAGTGTTGTCTGGACTTGCAAGTACAATCATAAACAGTTCCCCTCCACATCCTTAGTAAACCTGCATTTGTAAATAAACAGGCCAGAGGATGCTGGCAGCAGCCTATATGTTAAAAGATCATTTGTTTTGCAGCTGGGGCATTTCTCTCATTAGTTGACTGGTTAATTGGCTCCAAATTTAGCCACTTGAAACCATGTGTTTAGATGCGTTAACAGACTGATTTTTTTAGAGGGCACGAGCACCTGCAAGAGCTGTGCTCTCAGTCTGAATGCTGCTCATGATTGTGGTGTTTCATATGTAGGCAGGTCTTCGCACAGGCTGAGCTCAGCCTCATCAGGCAGAGGTGTCCTCATAACTAAAGTGGATTTGAGCCCTGTGGTTTCTAGTGCATCCTGTTTGAGAAGGAATTTTACAGCTGGGCTGTTGGCTCCAGAGGCAGCCCCTGCTTGTGCCCCTTGAAAATAGGAGGAATTTGCAGCACAAGGCTTGGGGTTGCCTGCAGAGCTGGAGCTGGTGGCCTGCTGCTTTCTAACTCTGCCTCTTCCCCAGCCACAGGATCTGGACCTGCTCTGCAGAAGCTGGGCTGGAGCTAATCCTAACAAAGCATAGCAGCAAACAACCAACCAAAAATATTTATCAGTTCAGGTTTAATTCTGGATGGGCTCTAGTTCACCAAGCAGCCTCGGGTCTGTTTGTCAGAACACCACTTGGAGATGCAGAGGAGTGTGTGAGGTTTCCTCCCTCGCAGTGCCCTCTCATGCTGGCTCAGATTGCTAAATTACTGGTTTTGTAGTCTAGACCACCTCCACTTATTAGCTGGATTGAATTAGGAAGTGTTGTATGTCCATTTCCAGCCTCCTAAAAGTGTTCTTTTGGTGTAGTGCCACTTGAACTCAATGATCTCTAGAAGTCCCTTCCAAACCTTGCAGTTGGTAATATAAAGTGTTGATGAGAATGTACCATTTAGCAGGAAATAAAAATCTTTTGTAAAATTTAGATTACAGCTCCCCCTGTTGGGCCTTTGCAACAGTCAAACGTGAAAATAACACTTGGGTTAGTCTGACTTGATGCTTTCATAATGCAGGATTTCATTCAGGGAACTCACTCTCCCTCTCAGCATAGCATGATTGGACATCTCTTCACATTAAGTACCAAGACCCTATAACCAGAAGGCTGGGAAAGCGAGCATTGGGAATTTGTACTAGATTTGAATCTAAGAGACTGGGTTATACCTAATAATCTTCTGTCAAGGCTTTCAGTGTTCCTGTTCCCTGGTATGTGTTGGGAATGGTGTTATTTCCTTTGAAATCTGCTTTACTGGTAAAGCTGTTACTGGGGGCAGCTGAGTGGAGTTGCACCTTGGTAACCAATGGTTTCAAATATGGTCAGCTTGAATACGTGTGTCCATGCAGCAGGATGTGTCTAGTGCAGGTATAGTTAGCCATTAAGAACTGCTAGGAACCTGAACCTGAACGTAAGTTTCATTTTTATCTTCAAACTTAGTAAAAGTTAATAAATCTCTCAGTTTCTAAGAGGCCTCAGGGAAACAGGCATAAAAAGCAGAACCTCATGATTTCGGAATATACTGTAGTAATTTTTGAGGCAATATTATATATAAATATTTGAAGTCACAAACGGTTCTCAGAACTGTAACCACAAAAGTAATCTAATGTCACAGGAGAGAATCTTCAAACAGTTCTTATCACTTCACATCTGAATAGAATAACATTAGAGCATAAAGTTGTTAACAGTAGAAGACTATGAGCTTAAAGAGATGCCTGTTTTTTGCTTCAGAAACATAAAAAGACACTGAATGCAAAGGTGAAGGTTGTAACACCAGTGTTCAGTTACAATGGCTGTTTCATACAGAAACAAATAACACCAAGACATGTTTTAAAAATAAACTGGCATGAAAAGGCTTGTTTTAATAGGTTGTCAATCTCTTTGATCACCTGACTCCTTTTAAGGAAAAGAAATTAGAGAAAGATTAAGTAAAGGGCAAACTGTGCTTTTAGGATTTGTAAGCTTCATGCCGTATGAGAATTAATCTTTGGATGTCAAATATTATCAGTGCAATGATCTCAATCCCTGTGCTCTTCCAAGGCGTGCTATGGAATCTTGAAAGTCCCTGAAGGGAGCTGGCTGTGCCGCACCTGTGTTCTGGGAATACATCCTCAGTGCCTCCTGTGTCCAAAACGAGGAGGTGCAATGAAAGCCACCAGGACAGGGACCAAGTGGGCACATGTGAGCTGTGCTCTCTGGATTCCAGAGGTAAAGCTGAATTTCTGTCTCATTCTTTTGTATTCTAATCTCCTTTCTCTGCCTTCTCAGTGTTCCTTCCTCTACCTTTTCACATTCTCATGATGTAAGGTATCTGCATGGGTGTTATTCTGGTGAGTCTGCAGGATCTGTTGAAGAGATCTGGAGAGAGTCCAGCTCATGTTCATTAATTAATTAATCTCTTTGTCCTTCCCCATTTACTGAGCAGTCTCTTCATGGTGTCATGAGATCTGAGTGACCTGCTGGAAAGGTTTAGTGATGTAAGCCAGTGATCACTGCACAACTGCAGCATCCTTGTCTCCCTTAGTTCTTGATCAGTTTGTGTGCTCTCAGTTAGGTATATAATTTGCACTGAATATGTCCTTTTTGTTTTTTCTTTTTTTTTCTTCTTTTTTTTTGAGACAAAAAGCCAGGCATATTTTATGATACGTATCAAACATCATCATTGGATGATATATATGCACATAACAGCAGGGTTGAAACTAGATGATCATTGTGGTCCTTTTCAACCCAGGCCATTCTATGATGTATTGGATGGATTCTAAGATGGGGAGATGTTTGTAGACAAGTTCTTTGCACTAAAATGAGACATTTTCCTGAACAGTGGAGAGATGAGGCTTTTTTCTTCTGTGTTATATTTTTTAAGAATGACTATTCAGATTGATGCTTGTGTTCATATATAGAGCTTAATGACGAAACTTTACATTTCCTCCATTTAGAATCAGATTTAGCATCATTTATAATTCTGTAAATTGAAATAGTCATTCAGGTATAGAGGACGTGTGTGTTTAATTTTGTACTCAGAATGATATTTGTGCTTTCCTTCTGGTAAGATCCGTAGATCCCTTAGAGTGAATGGCGTAGTGTGAGGTTGCAGCCTCATCTGTTGGCACCATGACATTGCTGGGTGCCTTATTCCCAAACCTTCTGCTCTCAAGCAGCCAGGCCTTGCATTTGCAAAAGTTCACAAAGAAGATGTCAAGATTCTGGATGGCTTTTTAATATGGCAGCCTGTTGCGGTGCACAACTCCTAGCTCTGTGCCAGGCATATATCTGATTATCAGTGGGCTTATCTTTGCAGTTCTGCTTTCCCTTCAGGCCAGCTTGTAGATCTGGTGTCTCACCCACCTTTAGGGAGAAAGGAGCAGAGGAAAAAAACAAAACAAAACAAAAAAAGATTAAAATGAATAAATAAAAGTCTCCTGCCTTCTCCTCATGCACTCCTAAAGTGCCTTGTCTGGAAGCTGTCCTAGCTCTGAGCAGACTGGTTTCCCTAAGAGGTTCTTTCTGCATGTGGTTGCCTTGATGTTCTCCCCAGCAGGAGATGAACTGGCAGGTTTGGAAAGCAGCTGACCATGGGACAGGGAGCACCTGCTGCTTCTTACCTGCCCACCTCCCTCCGGCTGAGGCAGAGCAGCCAGCAGAGTTGCCCAGGTGGGAGAGCTTGAATCCAGCTGCTCCCACAGCCCAGTCAATGGCTCCAGGCCTCAGGCACCTCCTCCTCTCTGTGCCCATGCCAAGTGTGTCAGGCATAGCAAGGAGGTGGCACCTGCCAGGAGAAGTGGGAAATGCCTCTTGGATCCGTTCAGCCTCTTCTTCTGCACCTGGTGCTTTTAAAAACAAAATGAACTACAGTTCCGTCACCAGAGAAGCCTGGCTTTTTTTTGAGAATCTCCGCTAAAACAGTGGGTTCTTATGTGGAGAGACACCATGGCTTTATGTGCTCTGGGAGACTAGAAAGGGACAGAGTTTTCAAGACCTTGAAATACTTTATGGAAGAATGTTTACTCCCTTGGAACACCCCACAAAGAAACAAATAATAAAGTCACTGCCACTTCCCCCACTACACCCCTAGCAAAATGGAGCAAGGCAGAGTGCAGAGGAAAATGGGCCGTCCTCATGTTTGTGGTAAAAGATCCAAGAGGGACTTGAGTGAGTTCATAAATACAGGCTAGCACTGTTGTAGGCAGTTGCACCAGGTATTTCCCATCACCAATATATTCAGCACCCTCTTAGAATGCTTTGTTTTGTTCTGTTTCTTCCCTGCCTCCCTCTCCTCGTGAGCTAATGGTGTGGGAAGGCTGTCTTGACCCTCAGTGAGTTTGGGACATTTGAAGGTTTTTACAAAGCGTACTCATTGTTGATTTTTATCCTTTTTATTCTTCTGCCAGCATTGTCTGTTAGTGTAAACGTGTCTCTTCTTCTGTGATTTCTTAAAAGATATTCTTGGAAAAAAGGGAGAGACTTTGACATCAGAAAATTTACGTTGTTTTGAAATTCATTTCTCTGCCTTAGATGACGGATGGCAGATACGTCTTCCCTTGGTCGGTGCGTTGTTGGCTGAAGCAGATAGTAATTTTTCCTTGCTACAGCTGCAGAACTATCAAATGACCGCCTTCGGCCGCTGCTGTGAGTGGCTGTGCTCCAGCTGCTGGGGTGCCTCCCCAGCCACTGGTGCGGATCACTGCCCACTAACACACAGCTGCTGGTGGCAGGCCATCAGTGGAGCAGCAGATAGCAGGGTGACAACAGAGATGTCAGCTCTGTGCGTAAATTGGAGGGAGCAGGCTTCAACAGCCCGCTGTTCTCACTCTCTCCCACTGTTACTTCTTCAGAGTATGGCAGACAAAATGTAACCGGACACAACACGGAGAAATGACAGAGAAGCTGTGTGTTAAGGCAGGCGGTCATTTCTATCTCGGGATGGGAGGTTTTGGGAAGTGGAAAGGTTGGCTTCTGTGCTCTCTGGATCCCTCATGAACAGTGAAATTCAAACAGGCTTTGCTTTGACTCCTCTCTTTGAACGTTAGAAACATGCAGGCGGCAGGAGGCCAGTATAAATAAACTGCACCTGACTCCAAGCACCTCTTTGTGTTTTTACAAAGTGGAGTAACATAAACAGGCAGCATTGCAAGCTGAATGGGCAATATTTCTAACATAAATATTTCTGGAGAAGGAGCAGGGAGAGGATGAAAAGGGGCAAAGAGTGACAAGAAGAGTATGTGTGAGTTCCAACTCCTGCTGGTATGCACAGTGAAAAGCTGGTGCAACTGCCTACAGAAAAAATCACTGACATTTCAGGTTACTTTTTGAAAGGTATATAGGCAACATGGAAACTGATGCAACCCCATAATTCCCAAGGGAAATCTTGCCTACTGGTCTAGTAAATGAAACAAGATTTGTGGTCAATGTTTGTACAATGTTATTTTAGAAGTACCTGTGCAGCTTGTAACCAGCTCTGTTCTTAGCAGGGTCAAGTTGGATTGGTCAATTTGGAAGCAGAAAAGCTACCTTTGCCATTTAAGAGTGCTGAACCTGAATTTGTGGAACCATTCAAGAGTTTCAAGGACAGCTTTGTCTCTTTCCCGCTGATTTATAGGAAGTCCTCAACAAATGAAATTATTCTTCATCTCTACCTGATGAGGACACTGCATACTGCCTGCCCATTTTTTAGGTGCAAAGTCCTGTTGTTTTTCCCCAAGAATTTTTCTGACTCTGGTTTTGGCCAAAGAGAAGGCTGAGTGCAGCTGCTACGGGCCTCCTGGACGCTGTAGATCAGAGACGGGTGCACACAATTGTCACTGGGCTCAATAGGAATGCCATACAACACTGGCTGACCTTGGCATTGCAGAAAATATGGCTTGGTTTAAGTTATATAACAAATCTTATTGGAGTCAATTTTTGTCATTGGTTTACAAACTACTAATCAACCTCTTAAAATGCAAAAATAATGGATGGAGTAATCTCTTGCAAAGCTTTCTTTCTCACCTACTTGTCTGTTGTTCAAAACAGTGAAAAAGATAGGAAAGAGAGAGAGAGTGTCAAAAATACTCAGTTTGGGAGTAGCAACTTGGACTTTCAGACTTGCTAAAGTTGGCATTGCTATCTCTGGCAATGCCTGCCTCACAGAGGAGGTCTGGTGAAACAAAGTTTTTCTTCATCGGGGATTAAGCAGGTTTTAAAATTAATGTGTGCATCAGGTGATAGCTGAAGTACCTTTGCAAAGAGGCCCCTATCCCACCAGTGGCAAAACAGGTGAACTGTCAGTAAGAAGCGTGGAGCTCTTTGTAGCTGGACGAATCGCCGTATTTCTGTTTCAGGCAGGTAGCCCTCCCTAGTGTACAACCACTGTATTCAAAAGATTTTTGATCTTTATGTAAGCATCCAAAATCCAAGCTTCTGGAAACTGGCATCCTTGGGGCAGAGCAGTTATCTCACCGAAGTCTTCTGCCACGTGCCATTTGGTTACTGACCCACTTCTGCATGTTGATCACTCAGAGCTGACTAATTTTGTTCTGCCCTTGGGTAAATCCTATTGCTCAGGAGCATCTTGGGGATGACTAAGGAGATAATTTTCATCTGTTTTGGTGTCCAAGTTATAGAGGACAGTCTTAGTTTCCCAATATGGGCAAATATTGGCTGATAAATTTTTATCAGAGTGAGTAGATGGACAGAATTGAAAGGGAATAAACTTTGCTATCACTTGCTGCAGTCTCTTAAATGGTTCATAACAAGGCATGCTGTAGCTGCCTAAAACGTTCTGGAAAATGACGACTTCTAGCCGCCAGGTTAAACTAATTGCATTCCACAATATTGTTTTGTTCATGTGGAATCTCCTCAAGTCACTTGTTATGAAGTATGAGCACACAGAGATCTCTGAATGAGATAAATGGCGGTCATACTCGCAGCCGTACTTCTGGTATTAGCGAAGAGCTTGTTTTTATTGCCTTGATAACTGCTTTCCATGCTGTTTTTTATTTTCAGGTTAGTATTGCTTGCCCAGAAAGGATGGAGCCGATCACAAAGGTCTCTCACATTCCACCAAGTCGATGGGCTTTAGTGTGTAGTTTATGCAAACTGAAAACCGGTGCTTGCATTCAGGTACGTACTTGTCTTCCTGTGACTCTTGAGTCTGCAAGATGGGGACTTTAAGGTTTTTGAACTTTATTCAGTGAAGACAACTGTTGGATAGCTCCCTATCCATATCACTGTGGCTGCTAACAAATTGGTTCCCTAAGCAGTCTAGCATAGAGAGTGAGAAGTTTCTATCAATTGCCTTCCTTTGAATGAGGCTGAGATGCATTAAGTTGGATCAGAAATCCACCAATTGGATCAGAAATCACTGAATGCTGTTCACAGATGAAAAAATAACAAATCATGTGATTCTGACTTAGAAATATCAGCTGACTTCTTCAGGGTACTTAAATTTGGTTTTGTAGGGACGAAGTTTCATGTAATTATGTTTTTTTCCTAGTTTGTGACTACCCTTAGTGACTTTCTTGTTTCATGTCTTTCATTTGTAGTGTTCAGTGAAAAGCTGCATCACTGCCTTTCATGTCACCTGTGCCTTTGAGCATAGCTTAGAGATGAAGACTATCCTGGATGATGGGGATGAGGTCAAATTCAAGTCATACTGTCTAAAGCACAGCAAGAACAAACAGAATTCGCTGCCTGATGTTGATGAACATCCCAAGAGCATAACAGATCAGAAGCAAACAGAGAGTGAGAAAACCAGTTTGCGAGCCCAGAAACTCCGGGAGCTGGAAGAAGAGTTTTACTCACTGGTTAAAGTGGAGGATGTTGCAGCAGAACTGGGCCTCCCTAAACTTGCTGTAGACTTCATCTACAATTACTGGAAACTAAAGCGAAAAAGTAACTTTAACAAACCTTTGTTTCCTCCCAAGGAGGATGAAGAAAATGGCTTGGTGCAGCCAAAAGAAGATAGCATTCATACTCGCATGAGGATGTTCATGCATTTGAGGCAGGACCTAGAGAGGGTAAGAGTTTAACTGGCAAAAACGATGTGCAAGTGAGCAGCAGCTTTGTCCAAACAAAAGTGGGGATGAGAGAAGCGCAGGGAGATGATTTATGAAATAATAATGATAAAAAGGTAAGGGCTTGAACTCCGTTCTGGTGGTACGCTGCATGTTGCAGAGACTTTCAGGAGCTGTCCCTTTTCAGTTCAGTGAGAGATCCACTGTGAGCACCACGCTTCCTGCCTTGCTTAGCGGATTCTCCTTTATATAATGTAACTGTTTCCATGCACAATGGACGCACTTGAGCACTGACTCTTTGATTTCAATGTGAATTGAATTTGCCTAGGTAAAGCACCAAGTATTCTTTGGTGAGTGTGATTTAACATTTTTAGGAATTCTGCAAAAACTTGAAACAGACCTTCTCGCCCTCATAGTTAAAGGGCAATTAGGTGAAGTCCTGGGTTAACTACTGTAGAGGCTTTTTGGTTTCACACATGAAGAAGAATGCTGGCTTGTGCTCAGACGGCTTCCCGTGGCACCTGATTCAGGCCCCTTACTCACCTCCTTTCTTTGACAGCGTGCTGTTGTCAGCTAGCCCTAGGTAAGGGAAGGCTGAATCACATCTCATGCTCTTAAATTGGACACTTTCCCTGCACGTAGCTGCCCAGGATGCTACAGTTAGTTAGCTGTTGGAAAACAACCCACCAGGTCTAGCACTGCCTGTGGCTTTGCTGAGTAAAGTAAAAGGGAAATGATCTTTTTACCAGTATTCAGCTTGGCTCTTTACCAGATTATCAGCTAGCCAGCATTCAGAAAAGATGGGAGTCCTTGAGCAAAATCCGGAGCAGGAATTTGTTCCCTACCTAAATCTGTTATGTATGTATATTCTTTACATACATAACATGCTTTGAATGGAAGGTTTGTTTTTGGTTTTTTTTGTCTGCTTTCTCAATAAAGCATTTCAAGCTTTTCCTTTTTGTTCGAAGAGTAGTTGTTTTATATCTGACTGTGTTGAAATGGATGAGTTTACTTTGAGTGGAGGGACTAGGTAGTTTGAAATCTATCTCAAAGTTTCTGAATTTCCCACACCGTAAGATTTCCAATTCAGATATGTCTTTAGGTGAAAATTAATTTGGGAATCTTGGAATTTCCTTTCTGGGGAGAGAGGCTTCGGTTTCTGAGCAGCTCAAGTTAAGTGTTGGGGGGAAGTACACATGGCAAGTATCTTTCAGCCAGCTGCTGTGCTGCTTCTGTGTTCTGCAGGCTCTTTCAGGTCTGTATCACAACTTTCTTCATCTCTTCCTATTTTCGTTACGCTAGGTGGAAATATTGCTATTAACTCCAACAGTGAAAGCAGAAATATGTGCAGAATTGCAATGGAGTCTGAAAATAAACTGCTGAATGAATCAACAAAAATGTGTAAAATGCACAAGAAGCTGCAGTGTTCTTTTAGGGGTGATTTACACGTTAATTCCAGACGTGTAAACGTAAAGTCCAGGCGTGCCAGCTCTATTGAGTAGCTTTGTTAAAAGTATTACTTTCCAATGTAACAGTAATCCTAGGAGAAACGAACAAATTTAGCTGTTAAAAATCATTCTGTGAAACATTTTGCAATGAAATTCTGGGAGAACTGAGTATTGACTACAGCAAGATCCCCAGCAATAATGTGTGGTGGAAGTAGGCTTCAAACAAACAAGCTGTACAGATCATGTGCTTTTCCTTTGACTGGAATTTTGTGTTCCTTTTCTGTTCTTCATGAAGAATGTATGAAAATACATTCTGCTGTCTCATCAGGGCATTCAGCAAACTGGCAATTAAAAAAAAAATGCAGGATTTGTTTTATATTCATAGTTACATCTGTTCAGTAACATTCATGAGGTGTTTGCCAAGGGATTTTGCTCACAATGTTTCTATAATTATGCTGTTGAGCCAATGTTTTTTCTAAGTCAGGATTTATTTTTTTTTTAATTTTATACTGAGTGTTATTTCTTTTGCAGGTAAGAAATCTCTGCTACATGGTAAGCAGGAGAGAGAAACTGAAACTGTCTCACAGTAAAGTACATGAACAGGTCTTCAATTTGCAAGTTCAGCTCATTAATCAGGAAATTGCTGCAGGTAATCATATGAATGTAAAATATTTATAAGTTACAACAAACTGAAAAAAAAGCTCCCATTAAATTTCTGCTTAGTGTTTTAATGTTTGACAGCTGCCTTTAAAAACTTTCTTTGGATATACCATTTATTAATTTAGCAACATCCACAAACACTGATCTTTTAAAATCTTGAGTTGGATCTCTTCTTACTCCATAGATGCTGCTGCCATATGCCAGTTAGTTTCCAATTACTGTGGCATCCAGGAAGCAGAAACAAACTGATGGAGATCTCTAGGTTTTTGCTTCGCTGGCCGCTGTTTCATGCTGCTGTTTGCCCATAGCAAGCTCTACTCTCCAACTGAGAAGTTTTTTGCTTGCTGTAGTTAATTTCTTCCGGCAGAAGAGAAGAGTGACTGATAGGAATTGCTGTTCTCATGTTGCCTTGAGTACTTGATGAGCATTACGGAGGGGCATTTCTTAGCTTGTGGTCTGCAGTTACTAAACTTCCTTCAAAAAGAGTTTAAGCACTCTTGTTTCTAACAGTGAATAGTAACTGCTTTGTACCAAAACAAACTCCGCCCTTAATTTTTATTAAATCTGTGTCCTGAAATGAGGAACACAACTTTGGGTGGTCCTATGCAGAGCCAGGAGCTGGACCCAGTGATTCTTATGGGACCCTTCCAATTTGGGATATTTTATGATTTGGAAAGAGAAAGAGTATATATTACAGTGCCATTTATTTTTTTTTTAATAGGAAGGTAATTGCTTCTGCAGCGTGAAATAGAAATCTTGATGTTTGTTCAAGATACTTATTGTGATTTCCATAACCTTCTTAAAGCGAAAGCTTCGTGTTTTTTCACTACTCTTGAATAATGGATAAGTTTTGTTGGCACTGACAGGTTTTTGTTTGTTTTTTTAACTGTTTTCGATGAGACCAGGACACACCCTCACTCAGACGGTGATGACACACTGGAACAGGTTGCCCAAGGAGGCTGTGGATGCCCCGTCCCTGGAGGCATTCAAGGCCAGGCTGGATGTGGCTCTGGGCAGCCTGGTCTGGTGGTTGGTGACCCTGCACAGAGCAGGGGGGTTGAAATTCGATGATCATTGTGGTCCTTTTCAACCCAGGCCATTCTGTTGACTCTACAATACTTGGTGGAAGCAGCAGTACTCTAAAGCACTTTGGTTCTGTGTAATGAGATTTTATTAGAAATGTCTACTAAGACAAAGCCAAGTGCTTTTTAAAGCTCATTAGAATGTTTTGATAGCTATTTTGCAGTGGTGATGCAAGTGTATTATATCACAGTGACTAATATATTGGAGTGAAAAGAGTTTTAAAACAGAGAATTTTATAAAACAAAGCAGAGAACTGAACTAAGTCCAAAGTGCAACTCAGCTTGAAGCATTGTTTTTTCTCTATCCAAAGCTGGATGTGAGCTTTTTATAATTCTGTTGGAACTACTTCAGTCACATCTCAAAACTGCTTCAATTCACTGGCTTAAAGTCCCATGAAAGGGGACGTTATTGTTTTTAATCCAAATTCTAAAATGCGTACCTAAATGCTGAGCTGGTAAGTGATACGGAGCTGTTTTCAGTTGCCTGACTTCTCTTTAATGTCCTAACATAATTTCACAGTAACTGTTTGCAAACGCTTCTTGTTGAATGACCTTCTCATAGTCTGTAAAACCCTACAGGTAAAGAAGCGATTACCTCTTTTTTGAAAGTCTTCTCATCTCCTGCTTCCTCATCTTTTTCTCACACAGGCCATACCCTGACAAGTGCACTAGAGAACACACTGTTCTACCCACCTCCCAGGATCACCCTGAAGTTAAAAATGCCCAAATCAGCACTAGGAGATTGCAAAAATAACTCGCTGAAGCCAGGCAACAGACCGCTCTCTCCTGACAACAACAGCACTGTTTACAGCAAAAGGAGCGTGCCGATGTCAAAGGAAGCATTTGAAATCAAAGCCAAATCTTACCCCAGGTATCAGCACGACACCAGAAGTAATGGGTTGCTTGTGACAGGAGGGATCGGCAAGCCTCGTGGTGAGGTGAAGGACTCCGGTCTTGTGCAGGTGCCAGAGTTCCACCGGGGTCAACCATCAGGGAAGCCTCTGGCACTGCAGGCTGCTCTGCACGGACAGTCCTCCATCGGGAATGGGCGGCTGCAGCAGGATGGCTCGCGGCTGGTGGCCAAATCCAATGGGCTGATGGGCAGGACTGGCGACGTGAGCCAGAGGGACAGCTCCAGCCAGACGCCCTTTGAACAGGAGTCTGTGCTGACGGCTCATTTGGCCAGCCAGAGCGGCTTTAGAAAATCCACCATCGAACACTTTAGCCGGTCCTTTAAGGAGGCCACTAACAGTCTGGTGAGGACAACGGAAGATTTGCGGTGCTGTGAGAAGCCAACGAGAAGGCTCACAGCAAAAGAACGCTTGTGGAGCAAGCAGACGCTTGAAGGAGCTCCGTACCAGGACAATGATGGCTACTGTCCCGACTTGGAGCTGAGTGACTCTGAAGCAGAAAGCGATGAAAATAAAGAGCAAATGAGGTTAAGAAGGAGTAGCTCGGAGAGAGAAAGCCCAAGTAAGGACTTTGGAAGAGAGTGTCACAATAGAAACAAAAAGAATATGATTTCTCACAGTTCGGTACAAAGGTGATTAGAAGCCCCCACGGGGTAACTCAGCCTTTGTGTATTCTGGTGTACCAGTGCAAAGCTCAGCATCCACAGGTTCCAGAAAACAGCACAGGAGCTACGTTAGGAAGAACTGCAGTGGGAGATGGGAAGGGGAGTGAAATCAGAGTAGTTCTGTTCAACTGTGAATTGGCTTGCAGCCTTTGCAAGGTTAACCGAGCTATTGCAAAGCCACGAAGAAATTATGGGTTCTATTAGAGTTGAACATCTGGGAAAGCATGAAGCGGTTGATCCTTACGTAAATTCAGGAAACTGCTTCCTCCTTGCCAGCACGTGCGCGAGGCCAGATGTCCACCTCATGTCAGTCTTGTGGTGGACAGGCATTAGAGAAGTCCTTGCATTGCTCTGGCGTGTTGCAAGGAACCGCGAATGGAGACACTGAAACCGCATTCTTACGGCACCTGCAGCGCGGCTCTGATCCAGCAAGGCACTTTAGGTACGTGTTAGAGCTACTCCTGTGCTGAGTCCCGCTGATTTCTCCCAGAACTCAGGGCTCAGCTCCCCAGGCACGTACCGGCATGCTCTGCTGGATCAGGCCCAAGCGACTACTAAGTGACGGTCCCCTGCCATCCTGCGGGGGGGCTCCAGCCGCAGGGGTGCCTGCAGGCTCCTTGTGGAAGTTGGAGCAGGTGTCGCTGGAGCTGCCAAACTTGCTGACCTCTGTTGTGCCCTTGCTCCCCGCTCCTGCTGAGGGTTGTGTTTCTCTTCACAATAATTTGCTGATTTTGTAAATATACAACTTGTAGTACTTCAGTTTTTTTTTAATCTCTGTACATAGCTGCTTGTTGTGGGATGCACTTGTAAATATTTTACCCAGCTAACAAGTACAGATGGCTAATTTTGTGGATAGTGTTTACAAAAGTAGATGTACTACTTCAAAGAAAAATGCTATTTGACACTTACATTTAGGCAATCACCAGTGATGCCAGGTTCCTCTTGAAATTGAGTTTTCACGTACAGAGGTATTTGTACCTGGTGTTTTTAAAATAAGCTGAATTAGAAATGATTTTGTCCGAATTTTTTACGTAGGCACAAATTTTCAACCCTAGCTGCCTAAATGTGGGCTTAAGAGTCCTGCTTCTGGCATCTAGGACTGTAAAATTTTAGCCAGTCATCATCTGGAGTATGTTTTTTATTGCTGAAAACTTATTGCTTCCATTAAGCTGCTTTTCAACCTCTGGATCAGTTGCTGTTTCCCAAACTAAAGCTTTTTGCATGTGCTTTAAAGCCAGTTGTTAACTGGTGTTTAAATTTCAACCGGTGTGGAGGAGGTGAGAAGCAAGGGGAAACCCCTTCTGGCTTGTTTATGTGATCCGGGATTTTTTTTGTTTGAATAGAGACAAATTTCTCCTTTTCCAGGCAAAACTACTGCACTGTTCCCAGCCGTGCTGCACGTTCCAGCCATCTGCAGCACCCTCTGTCCCTAGAGAGCTCATTTTGTCTAGGAAGGTTCACACCCCGCGTAAAGATGACTATGCAGAACCCAAACAACAGCTTGCTTTCCTTTATCATCTTAATTTATTGCTTAGGAAATTACAGCAACATTTTCAGATTTGGTTTAACCTTTGAAATCTCTCTACTCGCAATAGGACTAGCAGGTCAAGGCTGGAGGACTTTTCTGTAGTGAAATAACAATAAAAAAAATACAACCCAGTATAGTTGGCAATTCTAATCTATTTGCTTCATGCATCTTATTTTTTTTCTTTTTTCCCTCCCACTTCTTGATTTTATGTATATTTGTGTAATTTGTCTTTCTAGAGCTGTATCTTCAAAATTATTTCTTTTGGTGTAAATATACAGTAGCATTTTAGGTTTCGCCATGTTTTATTTTAAAGGGAAATGCTTTGCGTTCTAAGCCATGGGCCGTTCAGAATAAGGAAACAGATGTCTGTTCATTTGTGTTCCAGTTCTGATTCTCTTAAGTTCTCCTTCGATATTTATTAGCAATCCTCTTCCTGGTCACGAAATTCCACACAGCTTGCACTGGGAGGCGAGCAAAGTGTTCATGTCATTTTGTGGCCAGCAGCGTGTGGAGGAGGTGAGGAAAATGGTGCTTCAGCAAAACTCAGTGTTTCTGCTCTTCTGGGGTTATTCATTCCTGGGCAACGGTTTTGCTAATTTTTACGTGATTTTAATAGATATATGAAGGAGCCCTTGGTTGTGTAGTTCTCAAGTATTGTTCCCAAAGTGCATTTGCTAGTTTTTATTGTGTGTTCGGTGGCTAACTGTTTGAAGTATTACCTCTTAACCTTATTTGTTGATTTTTTTTTATTTTTTTTTTTGTGTTTTTGCATTTTGTTTTATATATATAAATATATATATATATATTCAATTTTCCAAGATGGACTCGGTCTTTTTCAGATGTCCCCTTTTTACAAGTACTTTTTCATTAAATTATGAAACTGCTAACAGTATTTTCATTTGTTGTGATTTATTTAGGGCTTCACTCTCCGTGTCCATAGGTTATTAAACTCATCAGTCCAACAGCAGCGCCGCATCCATCAGGAGTAAATCATTTCCACTTGAGCTTGTAACACTTTAACAAGCCAAAACGTGAAGGAAAACTTTTTCCCTTCAGCCTGCCCCCCAAAAAGTAGCTGAGCGCTGATGTGCTGTACTTAGCAAATAGTCCATGCCTGGCTTTGGTTTCTGCCTAGCCCAGCAAATGTGACAGACCATTTGCTGCACTGGTCTCACTTTTTTGTCTGTCTGCTCATGTTTTGGTATGTCTGCTTCTCTTGGTTGTACAAATTAAGTTATAGAGAGGGATCTGAGGCCTGGCTGCCTGCCTCTTCCCTGTACACTCTCACACATGCACAAATAACGGCTGGTGCTGTACAAGGAACAGATCGGCACGAGCCCCTTCCCGGGCTGCTGCTGTGTGTGGGTTTTGCTCGATGTACTGCTGTAGTTCCCCCTCCTCACACAGGCCGATGCTATGCTGTACCATGCTGCTTGACCAAAGCTGCTGCTGCCCCAGGGCTGGGGAGAAAGCAGGAAAGGAGGCAGCTAAAGCAAGGATGGAGAGCGAACAGCTGTGCAACCCCGACAGCATCCTTCCTGCCCAGGAGGGACGGGGACAGGGTGTGTGTGTGCCTGAGGCCATGGTGAAGTGAGACAGGAGCAGGGCAGTGAACTATGTGTGTGTGAGTGGATGTACTAACTGCAGCTGGAGTGGGACAGCTGGAACAGGGCACTGAGTCCCACGGCTGGGAAGAAAACCAAATGGAAGAAGGAAAAGGGGAATGAAGGTGCGTACAGAGGAGAGGAAAAGAACAGCAGTAGGAAGACACCATGAGTGACAGAATGTCAGCTGATTTTTAGGACAAAGATTTCTTCCCTGAAGGTGTGCTTGCTGGTTCCAGCAAGGGGCTGCCTTTTAGTGGCTTTTTGACTGGTGGCCTCTCATCTCTTTGAAAGTACAGTCCGGTTGTCCCTGGGATGTGGGAAAGACAGACAAAGAAGGGCATGGGTATTGCCATTTGTTTCCTTTTTGAACAGCTGCTGCTGGTTTGCAGTCATTAGAAATGAGAATTCCGACAGCCATGACAATCTGGTTACTTGTTGATGGTAACTTGGGCCAAACTCTCCCAAACATAAGCAGGGCCTTCATGGTGATTCCCAGCACCACTGTCTCTGGATTTGTCTTTGCCTAAAGAGAAAACACTTTCCAACTGTAACTGGTGCTTTGGCTCTGCCATTACATGCATCCTTGGTATAACATTCCCTTTGCATCATGAATCCCAAACCATACAAGGAGAAATGACAAATGCTTGACTATTAAAAACAACCTTTAAAGTTCACACTTGGTTTTGATGTCATATCTCACTGCCACCATGGGTGATGCCCAGCCATGCAGGCTGTGTGGCAGAGGTGGCAGAGCAAGAAGGGTGCGCAGTACCTGAATTACTAAATGTACCTATGTGAACTGAGATTAACATGACAAGCCAGTCATCATGATCGGTGTGAACTGAGACCTATGATGGGTATAACACTGCAGGGAATTGACACATCTATTGGGAAAACACTCATTTGATGTGAATTAATGAGTAAGAGGAAGCTCCTTGCACAATCTGGGAGCTAGGCATGCAAGGGAAAAGTACTGGCAAAGGGCAGAGAGGAGGAACAATGGGGTGGCTTAGTACTGCTGCTTTAGGGATATGTGAAGACTTGCAGGGTCCTGGGTTCTGGTTCTGCTTCTTAATCTTCCTTTATGCCAGCACCATGGCACAGCAAACCTTGGCACCTTCTAAGGTGCAATTCTGCAGCATTGCCCACTAGTCTGGGCCATCCCCAACAGGCTGGACAGGGCTCTGAGCACCCTGATGTAGCTGTATGTGTCCCCGTTCACTGCAGGGGAATTCAACTTGATGACCTTCAAAGGTTCCTTCCAAACCCAACGATTTCTGTGGTTCTATCCTGGAATAACTGCACCGGAGCTCCACTCCACTCCAGCAAGTGGACTCTTCTTCAGTGATAGGGCAGAACTAGACTGCTGGGACAGACAGCAAGCACAGTTTCTTGAAGCAAAACTATTTTTTTCCTCTAAAAATTACATAGCAGTTGTTTTCAAATAGCAGATGTGCATGCATGTGTTTCTAAAGATAATTCCTTCACATGTAGCTTGGGTAAATTTATATTGCTGTGTAAGGAGAAGCAGCCTTAGGTATTTGCCCATTAATTTCTCTGCCTCTATGAGTAAAGCTTCCAGATAATCTCTTTCTCCAGCAGGCCTCTCATGGCTGGGGCTGTGTCCTAGATCCACCTTGCCCTGCCTTTCTGCCTTTTGTTTGGGGCTGTTGTTCTCCCAGAGCCCTGAAGCTGGTATCTGTTTTGGCTGGGCTGCCTTATCTGAGGCATTGTTCTAAATCTGCTAGGCTTGCTAATGACACCTTTATGGCTTCTTTTTACCCTGCCATCCTCAAGACATTTTTTCCAGTCTCTTGTTTTCCCCCAGGTGCTGCCCCACCTGCCTTCATCCTGGAGATGAGCACTGGGCACTGCGACAGGCATTCCTTTACAGGGTGCCCTAATGGCTACAGAGGTGTTCTTCCAGCCAGACTGGTGGGCCCATGACCTCAGGAGGAATTCCAAACCTAATACAACAGCAATGCATAAAAGATGTCTTCAGGAAACTTTCTGGTCGTCCAAAAGCCTTTGAGCCTGTGGCCGACATCAAGACGCCGCTCCTCATATTTGCCGAGGCCTCGGTAACCACAGGGAGTCTGCTGGGGATGGCACTTAGGAAAAGAGAATGTGTTGTGTGCCACTTGGGAAAATGGTGTTGGCTCCAGAAACGTAGGGATGAGATAGCTGAGGGGAGAAATCATTCCCATGGGCACCTGCTGCCATCTGATCAGTTGGGTCTGGGCGCATTCCTCCATGGCTCCACCTCTCTTATCTCCTGGGGTGGTGCTTCCCAGCATCACTGATAAGTTAGGCTCCATTTGCATCTGGATGGATGAGCCAGACAGCTCCACTCCTCCAGCTGATGGCTCAGCATTGTTCTGCTATCTCTGAAAGGGCACAGGCTTACCTTCTGTCCCCTGGTCTCCCCTGGCCAAAATAAGACTAAAGGTGGAGAAATGGGTAGGCCAGGTGATGCAAGTCATCGTTTACATGGGTCACAGGCAGCTAGTCCGGAAAACAGACTTCTCTCAAATTGTCTGATTGAATGCACTGAATTAAACTCAGAGCAGTTGTCCCAAACCTGCAGTTAATTTGAGGTTTGCTTCTGACTTGGGCCTGAAGAAGGGCTTGTGTGCCTGAGAGCTGCGAACACTGAAGGCACTGTTACTGATACTGCCGCCATTGTGGCTGTAATTCTGCAGCTGCCACAGGACGTATCAATGATCTTTCTTTTTCCCAAGGCAAGCAAAATGCAAATCCAGGCCACACGGGGTACAAAGAGCAGGAAAGCAAGGCATTAGGAAACATTTCTTGGCCATGCTCCATTGGAAGAATGCTCACCCTTTCTGAGGCACCCTGTTCCTCACTGGCGGAGCGGAGAGCTGGGGAGGCCCGGCCTGACACTCGAGCTTTGTGAGGTGGCTGGGATGGCAGGAACTAGTGCTAGCAGGTGCTGTGCTGACATAGGAGCCGGGAGGCACATGTGGCAGTGTGAGCGGTGTTTGAGAAACCATCTGCAGCGAGAGGGGACAAACCGTGTGCTCGGTTATAGCACTCCATTCTGCGATGCTTTTACTTGGGTTTATGCTCAGTACACAAGAAACGATGCTTAAAGAAGCCTGCCCAATAAATCTTAATAAGTAAAGGGTACCTTTGATAGTTCTGTGACAGAAACTGGTCTTCTAGGGCTAAATGCTTTGATACAACTTCATGGTAACTTGGTGCAATCCTTTTTAGAAAAGATCTCCCCCATTTAGGACTCCTAATCCATTCTGCGTTCACTTCCTTGACAGCGTGCTAGCAAGGTGTGTTAGACTTGAGATACCATATGAAATAATCAGCGGGCACAAGTTTGCTGCTTACCAGCCTTGTGCTGCCTTCTCTCAAGGAGGCAAAGCAGGTAAATGCTGAGCTTTGGCAAATGTTCAAATCATGTGAGCGCTTACAGACATGGTTGTGATCACCCAGAGCAGTACATGGCTATGAGCTCTCAGCATGCTCACCTACCTGCTGCTTGCTGACAGATGAAAGCTTGATCCAGGCAGGAAAGCTCATTCCATGAATTATGTTTGGCTGAAAACAAACATGTGGCAATGTCCACTTCTCATCTTGCTTTCCCCAGCTATATACTAAGAAAAGTAAATAAAGAAAAGACAGAGATGGCTTTACAAATGAAGAAACAGCAGGGTTGGGCTCATGAAAAAGAAGAAAGAACTGCAGCCTCTCAGGAAGCTGCACATGCAAGAACTGCTTTCTTTTTACAAGCCTTGAAGTTGTCTACCACCCTCTCTTGTTGGGTGGGGCTACTTTTTCCCCTTGTGGGATCTCTATGCCTTGTGCTATTAGTGGTTGTGATGATGCACCACTCCCATGCAGCTGGATTACAGTGAGTGCAAGGAGCCCTACCAGGTGCAGCAACAGCGGGCTCACCAAGCACCTCTGAGCCACTGGCTGGTGAGAAGCCACAGGGGTGCTGTGTGCCCCCTAGCACTCATCGTGTGGTAAACATTGTGGTTGCAGTGCAGCAGTGGGAAGTGGCCAGCTCCTTTGGCATCTCTCTTCCACTCCTGCTAAACCTGAGGCCAAGTCAGTCTTCATGAAGTCACTCATGAGTGAATGAAGCCACAAATTCCTCGGTTTTGTCTTTCAGCAAGCCTGGGTTAGCAATTACAGAAAAGTCAAAGGAGCACTGTGCCACATAACTAGAGGTCTAAGTTCAAAATATTTGATGCTTTGGCAGAAGGGAGAATTGGTGTTGTAACCTGGAGCGTGCATCATCTGTTAATTTTCACCCAAGGTGTGTGTCAATACACAGCCTGTTTAAATGTTCTCTAACCACGCTGGCAAAGGCTGAGGTCAGTGAGGAGCACAGAGGCTCGCTAGTGGGGCAGGGCTGTGAGCATCTCCTGCTGGCAAAGGCAGTGAGCTGTTGATTGGCCATGCACCCAATGGCCTCACTTGTGTGCACCTGGAGAGCAGCACACATGGCTGAGCTTTGTGAAAAGCAACAGCTGAGTTTCAACTTACCTCTGTACTTGGTACTGGTGAGGCTTCACCTTGAGTACTGTGCTCAGTTTTAGGCCTTTCACTACAAGAAAGACATCAAGACCTTGGAGAGTATCCAGAGAAGGGTAATGAAGCTGTGAGCAGTCTGGAGCACAAGTCTTATGGGCTAAAGGAACTGGGATTGTTCAGTCTGGAGAAGAGGAGGCTCAGGGGAGACCTTATCACTGTCCACAACTACCTGAAGGGAGGTTGTAATGAGATGGGAGTTGGCCTCTTGAACCAGGTAACAGCAATAGGGTGAGAGGTGAGAGAGAATGATGGCCTCAGATTGTGCCAGGGGAGATTCAGGTTGGATAATGAGAAAATTTTCATCTAAGAAGAGTGGTGAGGTAGATGGTGCAGGGAGGTGGTGCAGCCACTGTCCCTGAGGGTGCTGAAGAGCCGTGTGGGTATGGCACTGAGGGACGTGCTCAGTGGGCATGGGCTGGTGGTTGGACTAAGTGATCTCAGAGGTCTTTTCGAACCATGATACTATGATTAAATTCTCAGTGATTTTTTTTTTTAATTATTTTTATTTTTTAACTTCCTTTGTGAAATACACAAAACCCAGAGCTACTGTGGCGCTTCCTTTTCCTGGATGTTGTTTTCTGTGCTGGCAGTCAGTAATAGCTTGCCTTGGGTCACAGAATCACAGAATGGCCTGGGTTGGAAGGGACTCAAGGATCATGAATCTCCAACCCCCTGCCACATGCAGGGCCACCAACCTCCACATTTAATACTAACCAGGCTGCCCAGGGCCCCATCCAACCTGGCCTTGAACACCTCCAGGGACGGGGCATCCACAGCCTCTCTGGGCAGCCTGTTCCAGCACCTCACCACTCTCTCTGTAAAGAACTTCCCCCTGACATCCAACCTAAATCCTCCCTCCCTTAACTTAAAACCATTTCCCCTTGTCCTGCTGTTATCTACCCTTTCAAAGAGTTGATTCCCCTCGTGTTCGTAGGCTCCCTTTAGGTACTGAAAGGCTGCAGTGAGGTCACTCCTCAGTCCTCTTGAACAAGCCCAGCTCCCTCAGCCTGTCGTCGTAGGGGAGGATTCGGTCATTCTGCGAACGAGGTGAGAGCACTGAGTGAAACGCACTGTTCTGTGCGCAGACCCGGCTCAGGGCCACGAGAGCCCGGCTGCCCGCCTCATGTCTCAGTGGCGCCGGAAGTAGCACTGCGACTACGTGACCCCGCGCCCTGCCGCCGTCGGCTCTCTGCCCGGCTCGGCCCCCGCCCCGCAGTGCCCCGGGGAGGGCCGCCAGCCGGGCCCGGCCCCGCGCCGCTGCCCCTCGGCCGCGGGCTGGCGTGGCCGCCTCCCGCCGTATAAGAGCGGCGGCGTCGGGCCGGGCGCGGCGGTGCGGCCGGCAGCAGGTAGGCGCGCTGTTACCGCTGGGATCGACTCTTTCTTTCAGGTACGACTCGCGACGCCCGGCGAGAGCTGCGGCGCCGAGAGGCGCGGCAGAGCGACCGGGGAGGGCCGGGCACGGACCTGGGCCGAGCGGCTCCCGTGCTGGCCGTGACGGCTTCGCGGTGGAGAACCGCGTGTGCCCGGCCGCGCTGCCCTCCCGCTGCCCGCAGATGTGTACAGCTGTGCTTTCCCCTCAGGCATGTCCTCCGTTAAGATCGAGTGTATCGGGAGTGACCGATACAGGCTCGGGGAGTCTCCGGTGTGGGATGAGAAGGAGAACTCGCTGCTGTACGTGGACATCGCGGGCAGGAAGGTGTGCCGCTGGGATGCGGCCAGCGGGCAGGTGCAGGCTGTGTCCATGGGTAAGGAGCTGCTATGATGCTTGGTGATGCTAGTTCTTTAAGTTCTGTACAGAGAGAGTGGTGAGGTGCTGGAACAGGCTGCCCAGAGAGGTTGTAGATGCCCCGTCCCTGGAGGTGTTCAAGGCCGGGTTGGATGGGGCCCTGGGCAGCCTGGTCTAGTATTAAATGTGGAGGTTGGTGGCCCTGCATGTGGCAGGGGGGTTGGAGATTCATGATCCTTGAGGTCCCTTCCAACCCTGGCCATTCTGTAATTCTGTGATGCACAGTGGTTGGTTGTGTTCAACGGTTTAGGGCTTTGTTCCAGAAGAGGCGTGCTAGCGCTAATAGACAGTTGCACATTAACTTCTGGAAGTGATAATGTAAATTTCTATGGCTCTGTCTCAGGGCAGCTCCTGACATTTTTTAACTTGGGTTTTAATGCTATGTCACGTTCAGTAACTCACGGTGAAAGACACTTCATTTGCCTACCCAACACCTCATTGGCCTGGATTTTCTGACCCTAAAATCAGCATAGCTACCAGCTTCAAGATGAGAGGAGGAGTTATGCTGATTTGGAAGCATTATTTCCCAAACTCCCTTCCCCTGACCTGGCTGCAGCAGTGCCACTGCCCACTGTCTGCATTCCTGGCGTGGGCCACACAGGTGGTGTGACTGGAGAATCATAGAGCTGTTGGAGTTGGAAGGGACCCTTAAAGGTCCAACCCCCCTGCAATGAACAAGGACACCTACAGCTACATCAGAGTGGTCAGAGCTCCATCCAGCCTGACCTTGAATGGATGGGGCATCCACCACTTCTCTGGACAACCTGTTCCAGTGCCTCACCACCCTTACTGTAAATAAACTTCTTCCTTATACACAACCCAAATCTCTTTTAGTTTGAAACCATTTCCCCTTGTCCCATCACAACAGACCCTGCTAAAGAGTCTGTCCCCTTCTTTCTTATAGTCCCCATTTAGATACTCATGTACCTGAGTAAGGACAGTTAGCCAAACTGAACCTGGAATCAGTGCTGCTGCTCAGAGTTTTGTGGCTGGTGGCACTGTGACCCTGCAGCTTGGGGAGACGAGGGTGCCATATTGATACAGTGCGGTCTTTGCTGCACGTGTACATCCTCAGCAGGGCCCAGCAGAGCTCCTGGCAGCCCTGGTTCAGTGCAGCAAGTCATATGAAAAGGTGAATGTGCCCTCTTTGCAAATAGAGGCATGGAGAAAGCAAGGGTCTGGGAAGCACTGGGGTGGCTGGAACACTTCACACCCTAAAGCTCTGCCCTCGTGTTGCTCCCCATTCCCCATGCACACATGCAGTTGGGCAGTGCCTGCATTGTGTTTCTTGTGTGGTGGTGTCTCTGGTGGGGCTACAAACCAAAGGGTGCCACGAACTGGTGGCCACCAGGGAGCAGCTCCTTTTGGCAGCATGGATGGCTTATGGTGGTTGCATTAGCAAAACTATATCTCTGCAAAGCTATAAATATGGCAAATGTTTTAGTTAGAGAGTTGGTGATCAGTCCCATGCATATTCCTAAGTCTTTTCTGTTAAATCCTATCTCAGATTTTATTGCTTTATTTAAAGTTGCTCTCCTTTATGTTGCATCTGATTGGAGGCTTTTACAGAGATGTTATCTTCACACTGATTTTTTTATTTTTATTTAACTACTGTATACTAATCTGCCATTACTGGCACTTTCCTCCCTTCCTGTTTCTAGATGCTCCAGTGAGCTCTGTGGCTCTTCGGAAGTCGGGGGATTATGTCATCACACTGGGAACCAAGTTTGCTGCTTTGAAATGGAAAGAGCAATTGGTAACCCCCATTGCTCATGTGGACAGAGATAAAGCAAAGAACCGATTCAACGATGGGAAAGTAGATCCTGCAGGGAGGTATTTTGCAGGTATGCTGCGCCTGATTCCTTTCTGTGGCTGCTCAGTCCTTGCCATGCTCTTCCTCTGTGGTTTTACTGCCAGCATGCAGCAGTCAGTTGGAGATGTAGTGTTGGTTTATAGTTAGTATTAAAAATAGTTTACATGTATTTTTATATATAGTTTATAGTAAGGATTTTTTTGTCTTCCACTATTCAGTCCCATTTAGAAATGTATTTGGATCACCTGGCCACCACCTAATCAGGATTCTTTTTGTAAAAAGAGGGCTACTATTCAGGGTCTGCCTAGTTTAAGACACCTTGTCTTCACCCTGTTGGTGTGCTCATTTTGAATGACAAAGTGCCAGTGGAAACACTGGAGCACAGAGAGGAGAAGGCTTAGGGGTGTCTCACCCTTGGCTGGTGGGGTGCTGGTTAAGGAGGGGGATCTGGAATTCTGCTCAGTGGTACTCAGGACAAGAGGTTGTAGACTGACATTAAGGAAATCGTGTGTAAATGTAAGAGAACTCTGTTGCTGGTCATCTGTTAGGATGGTCGGGCAGTGGAGCAGGTTTCCCACAGCAGCTATGCTGTCTCTATCTGTGGAGATATTGAAGACCAGACTGACCTTGGTCTTGAGCAACATGCTCTGAGCAGGGGTGAGACTAGATGACAGCCAGAGGTATCTTCCTGTCTCAGCCATCTCCTGGTTCTCTCCTGGCTTTAAAAGCACTGCTCTGTGTGCCTGCTGTGCAGTTAGGTCTTCAGGTTTACCTTAGCTTGCTTTTCTGCATCCTCTCAAGAACCACTGTCAGCTGACAACGTAGAGCCACAAAGATGAGATTTGTTTTTATAAGACGGTTTCTGAGGGAAAGTATTTCCTATGCTTCCTCAATACCAAATGTTAAGGTATGTTGGAAATAAAATGTTGCCAACACCTTTCTTTATTTTTGAAAGTAAAAGCGTTTTGGAGAAGTTTGACTGCATGCCATTTCAGCAGTCAAAACAAAGGCTCTGTTTTGTCATCTGCTAGATGCAAGCACTTCTGAAATCTACCTTCCTCTGTTGTTCTTCCCTGAATTTCTGAAGCCCCTCCGCTGCTCCCTTCTCCTGCTGGCATCATCACAGCGAGGGGCTGCCACCAAACCCCATTCATTCCCTTTGAACCTGCTTTCTGCCCTATGGCCCTGCACAGGTACGATGGCTGAAGAGATTCGACCCGCAGTGCTGGAGCCTCGCCAGGGCTCCCTGTACACGCTCTGCCCTGACCACTCTGTGGTGAAGCACTTTGATCAGGTGGACATTTCCAATGGGCTGGACTGGTCGCTGGATCACAAAACCTTCTTTTACATTGACAGCTTGACCTACTCAGTGGATGCCTTTGATTATGATCTCCAAACTGGAAAAATTGGTACGAAATGTGGTATTTTAGAATAGTCATTTGTGCCTGAAGATTGGCCTGTTAGTTTTCATTCTGGTTTTCACCAAGATAATGAATTATGTTCTGAGCTTCACGTGCACTTCTTCAGAATCCTTCTTAGAACAAAGCAGCAGAAGCCGTATTAAAACAAACCTGTGCCCCCATGGGTCCATATCTCAAACAAATCAGAGGCAGTTGCTAACATAAAATATTGCAGTTGCATGGTGGAGTTTGAGTAGTAATCTGGACTCCTGTTACTAAACATGATCTGATTTTCCTGCATAAAAAGGGCAGGGTTCCTTGTATGCTTAGATTTCTGTGGCTGCATGAGGCTAGCTTCTCAAAACTGCTGCTAGGCTTCTCTAGATTATTTTTTACCCTATTTTGGTTTTTAAATCCCAAGCAGACAGATCTTAGCAACAGCTGGAAAACAGTAACTCAAAAGTCTTCTTCCTTCACTCATTTAAAACAAAGCAAAACAAGCCCATAAGGGCTCTTACATGCTTGGGCAAATTAAACATTTGAGTGACTTGGACTAAGAAATTGCTTTTGAATGCACAGACTGCAGGATTTTGCCTTTAAAGAATCCTGTCAATTTGAAATGTTGTTAATTTTAAAACATTTTAAATCATTTTAGGTGTAGCATCTTGTCCTGATGTCTTTACTGTGTTTTTGGTTTATGATTTATTTTTTTTTCCTTTAGGAAATGGTGTGGTTCTCCCTTCTTCCCCCTGCTTATTTTTCTGTGGGCAATCTGATAATCCCTAGGAGCAGAAAGGGAACTCATTAAAAGCATTGCAACATATGAGAAACATTGAAGTTGTCAGAGCATAAAACAAACAATGTTGGAAAGTTGGTTTTAATTTTCTTTAATAACAGTGGATAGAAGTTCAGATAGAACTATTTGTTTTTAAGTTGACAGTGTGCCTTTGAAGTTATTGCTTTTCCTAAATCTCTGTTTATATAAACTCTCAGTTTATGTAGCTGAAGGTCAGTTTTGTGTTGTAACACTGATAATTGGCATGTTTCAGCAGGCTGATGAAAATCTCCAGTTCTCTGACTGGAAGCAAGCCATACTTGAAAGAATTCAGTCTGCTTTCAGAATATGTAGTTCGTGTTCTGAATATATATATATATATATATATATATATATATATATATATATATATATATATATATTCATATATGTATTTATTTAAAAAATCATTAGGTAATATTCTAAATCATTAGTTTCTATTCTAAGTGTGGAGCATGAGTGATACACTGGAAGAGAGCATCTCTTAGTTGTACTTCTTCTACCTTGCAGGCAACCGTAGGAGTGTATACAAAGTGGAAAAAGAGGAGAACATTCCTGATGGGATGTGCATTGATACAGAAGGCAAACTCTGGGTAGCTTGCTACAATGGTGGGAGAGTGATTCGCCTTGATCCTGAGACAGGTGAGTCCTTGCAAAGTCTGCATTTTAAAAAAAAGTGAGTTTTTCTTCTCCCTTCAACACAGAAATGGTACCAACTGTTATTCTTAAGTCTTTTTTTTTTGTTTGTTTGTTTTTTAGCAAGTGTCTTTTATTGCTTCTAGAAGTTAGCTTTGTAAATAAGTTTCCATTGTTCCCAGCCTCTGTTGTGTTGGAAAAGGTGAAGCTGCAGTGAGGAACTACTGTTACACGTGTGAATTGTTTGAGTTAAAATAGAGCATTTGAACAGAACATGAGAACAGTTAAATCAGTTCGGAATGACCTACGAAGATCATCAAATCCAACTGCCTGATTGCTTCAGGACTAATCAAAAGTTAAAACATATTACTGAGGGCATTGTCCAAATGCGTTTCGAATGCTGGCAGGTGTGGGACTCCAAGCACCTCTCTAGGAAGCCTGTTCCTATGTCTGACCACCTAAATGGTAAATACATGTTTCCTAATGCCCAGTCTGAACCTTCCCTTATGCAGCTTTGTGCTGTTCTGTCCTGCTATCTGTTCCCAGGAGCAAAGCCTGGCATCTCCCTCTGCTTTCCCAACTCAGGGAGCTGCAGGGAGCAGCGAGATGCAGCACCCAGCACTCTTTATTGAATTTCATGCCACTGCTGATTGCCCAGTGCTCTAGTTTATCTAGATTCCCCTGCAAGGCCAGTTCCACACTTAGTATGGCATGGCAGGTACCTGTTCATCTCATAGCTGGGCTACTTGTTCAGAAGGATGCAGTGAGGGATGATATTGAAGGCCTTACTAGAATAAAGAAAGATTACATCCACTTCGTCCACCAAGCGGGTGACCTTACTGTATAAAGATATCAGATTGCTAAGATAGGACTTTCTCTTGATGAACTCATGTGGATTATGCCTGATAATAGCTTTGTTCTTTAAGCACGTTTTTATAGCACCCAGAATGATCTCTATAATTTTTCTGGGTACTGAGTTTAGGCTAACAGCTCTATGGTTTTGTATGTCTTCTTTTATACTCTTCTTGTAGCTGGGTGTAACATCAGCTGGCTTCCAGTCAGTGGCAGTCTCACCAGGCTTCCTCAGTCTTGGGTGAACTGTTCAGAGTCATCCAGCTATAATGTGCTGTCTCCTTCTGCATTCTGAAATCCATTCCTGTCAGGCCCCATAGATTTCTGAACATTCAACTGTTACAAATGGTCCCTTACAATTTCAGTGGCCAGAAATGGAAAGTCAGCACTCCCCCAGTCATGGTCTTCCAACTCAGAGGATTGGGCAGCTCAAGATCTGTCATTAATATTAAAATATATATTAACATTAATATTGAAAACAGGCAAAAAAGGTACTAAACATGACTCTGACTTTTCCTGATCCCTGCATGCTAGCTGACCATCTGCACAATCCAGTGTTTTCCTTAGGCCTCTTCTCGCTCTTGACATATTTAGAACAGCTTATTTTGTTGTCAGACATCACGCCGGCCACTATGACTTGTTGACACAATGGGATTGCCTGCTCTTGGGCTCTTGAAAGGTGGTTCTTAAAAATCAGCCAGCTCTCCCAGACCCCTGAACACTCCAGAGCTGATTCCCAGGGCGCCAACTCTGCTGGCCCTTTTTCTTCTTACACCAAAAGTGTTGAACTCAGTTAATTCGTTATCACAGTGGCCAAGATGGCCACCTACCATCTCTACCTACCATCAGCCTTCTCAGTTCTCAACAACAGGTTCAGTAGGGCACCTTTCCTAGTTGGCTCACTAAGTGCTTGTAACAGGAAGTGATCTTCAGCTTTCTTTTGGAATTTTGCAGACTTGCATGTCATGGCAGTGTGTTATTTCCAGCTGGTGTCTGGGAAGTTGAAATTTGCCATAGGGATGAGGCCAGTGGATCCAAAGATTTCTCCTAGCTGCCTTTGGAGCAGCTCATCTGTGTTACCACTCTTGGTGGATAGGCAGTAGCTAAGCATCCGTCGTGACATCCTCTTGTATCCACCAAAGATTTACCATCCTCTTGCATCCTCTAAATTGAACATCAGTATTCACCTTTACAGGTAATAGGTGATGTGGAAAATTATTGATAAGCCATGAAATGGTAATGGTGATTTAAGCCTTTTTTTTTTTTTTTTTGGTCTTGCTTTTTCAACATGGTGTTTTGTTTTGGACACCCTGCTGAAATTAATACAAGTTTCACATGACACTGATGCCAGCAACATTTTTTTTTTATTATTGTTGAACGTTATTTGCATGATAAATTTTGCAACTGAAATCACAAAAAAATATTTAATGAATCCCACAGCATTTTATCATTCCCACAGTAATGTCTTGGGTGTGCCCATTGTCTGAGTCTGCCATGTGTTGCTACTCCCATTTCATCTTTGGTGGTCTGCCAGGCATGATTTTGTCTGGGTATAAACTCTGGAAAAGCACTTGAGAAAGAATGAACCACACTGTCTGCAAGGGGCCAGTGAGTGAGAATGGGAACTTGTTTTTGACAAGTCTCAGACAGCACAGGTTCGTATGATGCAGTGCAGGATCTGCTGTGCTGGTCCTGCTCTAACAGAAGTCATGGGGTTTTATGGAGCTGCAGACTAAGGGATGCCAGCATCCCTTGATGTGGGCCTGTTCTACAGCGTGCTGCAGAGCCTGACTGTACACCAAGTAGGCTGCCACCTCTCTTCTGACTCCTCCAGGGTCTTAACTAAGGTTCAGGTAGCCTTTTTCCTTCTCTTACTTATTTATATCCATCCAAGGCTCTGCCAACCTGTGGGACTTCCTCCTGTCCTGCAGAATACAACCCCAGAAGGACAAAGCTCCAGCTGGGAGATCCCAGCAGCTCTGGGCAAGAAAACTTGTTGGTTTGGCATCTTTTCTAAATGTAGCTTCTGAGGTTCAGGGTGAAGCAGGTTTTCAGGTTGAGGCTTCTTTAGCCTAGGTAGCTGCTGCCCTTAGATTCAGAATGTGCTACAGGGAAAGGCTGTGCTGACTGATCCCACTGGCTTTCCAAGGGCTCAGAAGGGATGTCCAACTCGTGTGTGTGCCAACTTGTCTTACCTTCCAGTCATTTAGTGATCTGGTTTTATGAAACCATGCCTTTTAATGGGAAATCAGTTGTTTTCCAATTCTTCCTCATCAATCATTTTTAATATCCCTTGATTGCACAGGGTCTCTGAAAGGCTTGTTGAAGTGTTTCTCATCTAGAGATACCAAACATAGAAAAATACTTTTTTGGGTGGAATTCAGAGCATCCAGGTGTGGATTTTCTCACATCTCTAGGAAGATGTTGCTCATCTCAGAGTTTTGTAAACAGTATCATCCAGGCTGTTCCCCGCTGGGACCACTTTGCTGATGCACTCGGGGCCTCTTCCCTTATCTCATGGGCTCATGCCTCTTCTTTGATGCATGTTTTCACCCTCTGAATGCCCTTCCCTCTCCTTTTTGCTCAGGTTTTGTGTCAGACCATTTTTTTTCAAATGGCTTCTGGAGTGTGTTACAAGACACCACGTAACCCACAGCCATGTAATCTCTCCACTTCCAGCTGACTGAGTAACCACTGCTGGAGCCAGTTGGCAGGATCATTGCCTTGGAACTCATTTTGGTCCTCGTCACTCCCAGGCAACACACAGGGCTTCTTCTCACCCAATTTTCTAAATATTTAGATAAATTTGCTTTTCTCAGGGAAAAAAAAAAAAAAAAAGGAGGTAACCACATTTGTATATAACCTGAGCACCATTACACTGATAAGGATTTTTTTTTTTTAACTTTTATTTTGATTTTTTACTTTAATCACTATGGGTCAGTGTCAAAGAAGCTTGTTATGCAATATAAGGAATCTCAGAGTCAAACTTCACTGTCTGTTTCATACAAGAGGTTCTTTCACCATTGTTAGCTTGCTATTTTCTTTCATTTATTTTGGAAATGAAAGCAAGACAGTATGAAAGTATCCAGCTCTTGTGTGAGGGCATTTAGCAAAACAAAAACAAACCCACACATCCCTCTCAGTCCCAAGGTTTGGGTAGATGGGTTACGTTCGTGCTAGCAAGTAAAATGAGTCCCTTAGTCGTGCACCGTGTGCCATGCTGTAACTTAGACTGCACAGCCAGTGTATCTTCTCACACCAAAATAGAACCCAAACAATCCCTGGTGAGCAACAACCCCAACCAGGTGTGTCTGAGCCAAAATTGTGGCAGAACTGTACCTATGGCTTCATTAACATAGAATCACAGAATTCTTTGAGTTGAAGGGACCTTTAATGGTCATCTAGTTCAACTCTGTAGCAATGAACAGGGACACCTACAGCTACATCTTTCTTTTCCACTGTGCCTGTGCCCTGTCAGTTCTTCACAGTTCTGATACTGCACTGCAGGAGACCAAAGCACAACTTGTTGGGTGAGGCAAAAGGTTTTAGAGGACATAATGAATGAGACAAAAGTGCTTTGATAAACACATCCTGGGAAATGTCACCCTACCCTTAAGCTGACCAAAAAGTTCTCAGAGGTGTCCAGCAGACCCAGTTTTCCATTTTTTTTTTTTCATCCTTTTGTAGAGTTCCCAATATCAAGGTTGTTATTCTGCTGTTTCAGCACATCACTGAACAGTGTGTTACTGTAAGGGAACCAAGTCTTGTGCACACATAACTGAAGACCCAGGGAAATCACATATTTTGTAAGGGATTCGTGTGTATTTCTAGAAAGTGAAAGTTGTAGATAAACAAGATGGGCATGATGGCTACAAGCCATTATTATATTGCCTAGAATTTGGAGGAGTTGTAGAAAAATCTGCTTTGAAGTGTCTCAGCAATCTTCTGGTTAACACCAGAGGCAATCTGTTTACTTCTTTTGTCATTAGGATGATAGTTATTTCTTGGCGTAATAAATGCGTAATATTTATGGTAGCCCTGAGTTTTTTTGTAAACTTCAGACGTGTCCCATGATCTCTATTTTATGCAAGCATTATTTGAAAGGTTATTAAAATTTCAGGAAAATCTTCTAGGAATTAATCTTCCTTAACTTGAGGCAGTGGCGGCGTAGCGAGAGCTGCACGAGCTCTGCTCGCTCCAGGCTTCCTTTGTAGTTAAAACAGAGAAGTCAGCAGGTCTGGGGCGGGTTTCATGTGACCTGTTTTAGGGAGGAATTAAATCCCATTTCCATTGCCTATATGGCAGCCTAGATGATGAGCTCAGATGGGGATGTCTGTGCTGTGGATGTTAGCATTTAATTAGAGGACATGCTCTAATTTGGGATTTGGGTTGCGATTCATTTGTGATAACTGAGATTGAAACTTGTCAAATAACTCCTGGTCGGCAGCAGTGTGGTTAACAGAAACCTGCCTTCTGTGTCCCAGTGTCTATGAGTGTGCTGACAGAGCGTGGGATCTCCCAGGGCCCCCCTGTTTGCTTCTGTGGAGCGCCTGACTCCACGGGGCTTATTTGCAATAATTTGTTTAAATTTTTTGCTGTAAGTAGACAAACAAGAAACTGCATGCATGCTTTTCTCCAGGAAAAAGAATCCAGACGGTGAAGCTTCCTGCTGACAAGACAACTTCCTGCTGCTTTGGAGGAAGGGATTATTCAGAGATGTATGTGACTTCAGCCAGCGATGGGATGGATAGAGAGCGGCTCTCACAGCAGCCACAGGCTGGTGGGGTTTTCAAGGTGAATGGTTCATTTTCCTTTCATTTTACAAGGCCGTTTTTCTCCTCCTGCACTTAGACAGCACAACAGTTGGAGTGGTGGGAAGCGGGAGGAGGGTGGTTGTTAGAATGCCATTCGTACATGTGAAGTTCATAATTTTGGTTCCTGTTGCAGGAGGAGAAACTTAAATGTATTCAATGATTTGAAAATGTTTCTTTATTTAAAATTTGTTACTGGTGACATCCATACTAACAAATAAAATGGGTCAGGAAATGTTCTGTAGACCCTGTAATACATGGCATATTGTAGCTGACAGTGCAAATTTCCTATGCCCTCACCTCTTCTTACTGCTCCCCTCCCAGGAGGGAGTTTTCTGTTTATTACAGGAAGATGTTTTGTACCCTAAACAATGGCAGATAAAAACATCTGCTTTTATTTACTCTCTAGATAGTTGTAACTAAATTCTCTCTTTAAAAAATACCTCACCTGAGGATTGTGTTTTAAAGACCCCACACTTCTGTATAGGTGGGGGGAATTACAGAACTATGGCTTGGCAGCATCTGAGAAGAGGCTTTTGGGGAATGGATGATGGACTGAGGAGTGGCCTCTGGCCTCTGATTGCTTAGTGTGTAAAGAGTGTGGGTTGAAATTCCAGCCTGTGTTAACTGGATACACAATGCAGTAGTATGTCAGGTTGGACACCATCCTTTTCTAAATTAAAGCAGTCCTGATTGTGAAAGAAGAGTGTTTGGCAGTGGTGACATAACTGCATTTTTCTTTTTTTTCTCCTCTCTTTTTTTTTGGTAGATTACTGGGCTTGGGGTGAAAGGAATCCCACCATACCCATTTGCGGGTTAGATGTGCACTCTTCAGAATGGATTCAAGAAAACTGATTCAAGCAAGACAAGTCAGCAGGTCTTATCTGGGTGTTCAGCATCTTTTGCCTTGAAACCATAACACAATTACAATATCTCTTCAAAAAAGGATGAAAAACTAATAAAATACACGGAATATTTTTAGACTGAAGTATCAGATGGTATATTTTGTTGTAATAAAAGATTCTTGCCCTAGTAAACTTTTGGATGTTGTAACTTTCTTCTCTAGTGAAATAATTTGTTTCCAGAGCGACCTGGACAGGCTGGAGAAGCGGGCCCATGTGAACATAATGAGGTTCAATAAGGCCAAGTGCAGCGTGCTGTGCTTGGGTTGGGGCAATCCTAGGTATTTATACAAACTGGGGGAAGATCTTCTTGAGAGCAGCCCAGTGGAGAAGGACTTGGGGATCCTGGTGGACAACAAGCTGGACATGAGCCAGCAGTGTGTGCTTGCAGCCCGAAAGGCCAACTGTGTTCTGGGCTGCATTAAATGGGTGGCCAGCAGGTAGAGGGAGGTGGTTGTCCCGTTCTACTCAGCTCTCGTGAGGTCCCATTTGGAGTACTGTGTGGGGCCCCCAGCACAAGAAAGACATGGATCTATTGGAATGGGTCCAGAGGAAGGCCACAAAAGGTGATCAGAGGACTGGAGCACCTCTCCTGTGAGGAAAGGTTGAGGGAACTGGGCTTATTTAGCTTGGAGAAGAGAAGGTTCTGGGGAGACCTCATTGTGGCCTTCCAGTACTTGAAGGGAGCATATAAACAGGAGGGGGAATGGCTGTTTACGAGGGTGGAGAGTGATAGGACAAGGGGAATGGTTTTAAACTGAGACAGGGGAGGTTTAGGTTAGATATTAGGAGGAAGTTTTTCACACAGAGGGTGGTGACACACTGGAACAGGTTGCCCAAGGAGGCTGTGGATGCCCCATCCCTGGAGGCATTCAAGGCCAGGCTGGATGTGGCTCTGGGCAGCCTGTTCTGGTGGCTGGTGACCCTGCACATAGCAGGGGGGTTAAACTAGATGACCATTGTGGTCCTTTTCAACCCAGGCCACTCTGTGACTCATGACTGTAACTCTATGAGCGTTTTTTCTTGTTGTTGTTTATTCTCCTGCCTCATTTGCAGTTTGCTGTATGTGTACAGGAGAGGTGCAGTGAGAGCACTCTCACTAGTGTGCGAGGTCCTCTTGGACTTAGGTTTGTCATTGCCAGCCAAGAGGCACAAAGAAACGCTGGGCCCAAACTCCCCCATCCTCTGCTCCATGTGCGGGGGGCTGCAGGCAGGCACGTTGGGCACACACCTCTGTACTCACTGCTCTGGGAAGGTGGGCAGGCACAGGAAACTTACCGAGAGATTATAGGAAGAAATGCCAGCTCTCCTTTTCCCAGGATCACATGCTGCACTTCTTCCAGCCGGTTTCGCAGGCACCGAGTGGTGAGGAAGAGCCCACTCTGCTGACAGAGCTGTGCTTACCACGCTGCCAAAACCTGGCTGCACTCCAACAGCCCTCAATGCCAAAGCAAGAGCTGCCTCCAGCATCCTGGGAAATGGGACGTATTCCAACTGGAGCTTCCTGACAGAGCGTGGGCCTACAAATGGTCCAAGCAATTGCCACTGCCCAGCCTTTCCCTCCCACCTGCTGACTCCCTCCATGGGGAAGGCTTCCTGGCTTTTGTTCAGTCTCTGCCTTGTTAATGGCACTTACTTGATTTCGTGTTGGGTTGAGCAAGAGCCCAATGACTGGAGAAACTGTATCAAGAGGAGCAGCTGCTGTGCCCTGAGGGGTTTTTCATCCTCGTGACCAAAATCTATAGTCATAGGTGAAGCCTATTTATTCCCAACCAAGCTGGGGAAATCTCAAATAATCCTTTGCAGGTACAAGAGCTCTGCCAGGATTAAAGCAGGCAGCACTGTGTGCCGGGGGAGCTGCAGCTCTGCCCAGCTGAAGGGAAGGGACCATCTCAGTCCTACAGAAGGGTGAACCCTCGAGAAGGCCTCCCCTGGTTTTTGGACATCAGCATTGAGTGGACTTCTGCTGGGGTGAGTGGCTGTCTGGAGTGTGTTAGTGACTGTTTTCATGAGCTCTAACCGAGTTGTTTGTCACCAGGACAGCGCTGCTGGCTGCAGGAGGGGACTGTATGGCCGATGAAAGATTTTAAGGGCTGGGGATGGTCAAATTACATGCAAAGCAAAGTTTCCAGAGGGAGCAAAGTTGAAGTGTGCTGTAAGGAGAAGAAGCTATGCAAGGGTGATTCAGGGTCTGGTGAAAAAAGGAGCAGAGCAACAGATTTGCTGAACACTTGCATAGTCGAAGTAACAAATTCAGTGCTATTGTCTGAGTGCATGCCTGTAGGTAATATGAGAGAAATAGCAGTATTTAAATACTGCATTAATATGCATGGTGCGCTAGTGCCTCGCTACACTCCCTCAGCTGCACTGTTGGGAAGAGCAGGGGCCTATAAGAAGCAGCACCAGAGCAGATCAGCAGGGCTGGAGCCCAGCAGGAAGCACTGCAAAGGAGCGGGGACCCCAGACACAGCTACAGGTGCAGGTACAGGGGAGTGTGGCCAACTTTGCTTTGCATTTGTGCTTTGCAAACTGACAGAGTTAGAGGCAGATGAAAGTGCATGGTGGAGCTTGCTGCAGGTTTGCACCACTTGTGCCCAGAGACTGCAAAGCCTCTGAGATGGCTTCTGGGAAGGCAGAAATGGACTGGGGGCAGAACTCTGTTGGGGTCCAGGTGCGCCAGTGAGTACATCATGTCTGGGGTGGTGTGAGGATGTCTTCAGTGCTGTAGGCCTGGGGGTCCCTGGGCAGGGGGACAGCAGGAGCCTCCAGTTGCACCCAAGCTGCTTGCTGGCCTGGCAATGTGAACAATTTGCTTGGTACTGTGTCGAGGAAAAGGTTTCCTGTCTTTGCATGACTTGGCTTGTGTGTGGTGGGGGAGATCAAGTCACCAGGGCAAAAGAGCTGAGCGGGAAATAAGGTTTTCTCCATTAAAATTCCTTTAGGAAAAACGCTAATGGGAAATTTATATATATATATATATATACAAAAATGATATATAAAATGATATATATATATATATATATATATAATTCTACACTAAATCTTCTTCAGAGGTATAATTTTAGGTGGAAAGAAAGCATGAAGCAAAATGAGTAGTGCCGCAAGGTAGATATTAGGAAAAATTCCTTCTCAGAAGAATTGGTGAGGCAGTGGCACAGGCTGCCAGGGAGGTGGTGGAGTCATCATCCCCAGGGGTGTGGATATGGCACTGAGGGGCATGGTTAGCAGGCATGGTGGGGATGAGCTGGTACTTGGACTGGATGATCACTGAACTCTTTTCCAACCTTAATTTTATGATTCTGTGGTAGAGGTGGAAGCTCCGTGCTGTTCTGCAGCCTGGGGCTTGTCCTCAGCCCAGGCACAGCTGTGAAGCATGGCAGGAGCTGGGGCTGGGAGTGCTGCTGGCTTTGGTGAGGAACGTTAGAGCTGGTCTCTGGCTTAGGGCTCTAAAATTGTTATCTCTGGGTTTGAAACAATGATGGCTGTGATCTAACTTGGTTATTTACTTATCTGGGTGAATCATTTGAGCATCAACTTGAAGTGTTTGTTACGTTCTTACATCGGTAAGGAAATGCATCGCTCCCGTGTGCCAGATCAGGACAGGCCCTGCCAGGGGCCAGGATACCATGGGTGGCCCTGGCTGTCTCCCAGTAGGGCTCTGTCCCTGCCGCTTTCCTGTCTGCTCCTCACATCGTTATCACCTTTGAATCATAAAATACCCCTGCTCCTGACTCCACACAGGACCACCCTTGCTCTGCAGGGTGGGTTGGGTGGCAAGAGGCACTCAGCATCACACACCTGCACTTCCATAGACCAAAAAATGGCCAATGTCAGACAAGGTGGAAAAAATAGAGTCTGGGAAGCCACCCCAACACACCTTTTGGTCACCTGAAATACTCATTTGCACCTAAATTGGGGAAGATGGGGCTGGCCCCAGGGCACATGTGTGGTGCAGTGTCTCTTCCTCTCCTGCTCTCATGACACAAGAAAACACTGAGCAAGGACTTTTCCCATTGTATGTTGTGCTGCTCAGTCCACAGCCTCACCTGCTGACTGCATGGAAAGCATGGCCGGCTTCCTGCCCGCTGCTGATAGCATCAGCTCTTACTCATTTTTAATCAGCTCTGAAAACAGCAGCCAGTTTCATGCTGGAAAAGAGGCATTGGCCCCAGTCCTGCAATCCTTTCCTCAGCAGGTGTGTTGTTTTGATTACCCATGGAGTTTCACGTTGGTGCCCTACAGCTTGATGGAAGTGCTCAGCTGCTTGGCCCGGGGAAGATGGGGCTTACAATTCCTTGCTGAACACGGCTGCCGTTGCACTGTACCTGCATTAAAGCTTCAGCTGGCTGTCGTCTTGTGCAGAGCTTTGGCTTGAAATTAAAAAATGGAATGATGTCTGCTGACAGGGGAGGGAGTAAAACAGAAAAGGACCCTTGTAAGGCCAGTTACTGACTTGAATTGGCTTTGCTTTTCATTTTCATGTGGATGTTTTGACATTAGTTCTTTATTCCTAAGAGGAAATAATGTGTACAGCTTCACTCTCGTAATGGGTTCAGGAGGCTGAAATGCTGATGACATTCTGCAGAGGGGACACAGCCAGAGTGATCGGGATGTTTTTAGCCTCTTGTATTCCTTTTGGGGAGAATATGGCAGGATTTGGTGGATTCTGCTTGGAAACATTACTTTTTTCTTGCACGCTCATTGCTGACATGTTAGTGCTGTGGGCAGCAGCTGTGAGGTGCTGCACAAAATGGGGTTTTAGGAGGTTCTTTTTTTCTGGCATCTCACAGTATATTTGGATTTTACTTTAGACATGATGTTGCCTGCATCTTTCTTCAGAGAAGTATAGTGCCAAAGCAGAGACCCAGAGATGCTCTGTATATGTTGCAAATAGAAGGCATATGGACATGGCAGTTGGGCAAAGAACCAATGAAGTCAAATAACTACCAGTCCCATACCCTAAAGCGTACATACAAAATCACTTCTTAGTAATTCGTGTTGGCCCTGCACTCTCAGCATCTTCTTTGGACACTGTTTCTGGGGAGAGAAGGTTTTATTCTAGGGCAAAACCAATTGTTTTGACCTCACCTTGGGACCAAAGAGTGAGAACAGTCCCTGCCTCCAAAATGGGGGCATTTTTGCTTGTGATGATTACTGGCTCTTCCCACTTAACTTCGAAGCTATTATTGCTAATGAATTATCAGCAAATCTTATCCTCAGCTCACCTGCTGGGAAACAATGCCTGCAAAACAATAGTAGGCTATAGGAAGAGTGTTGTGTCAGGGGCTGGCCGGCTCCCAGGGCACATCTCTCATCTCTGACGGGTGGGTGCAGCAGTGGCACCTCTGTCAGCGCTGACTGTGGGAGCCAAGGCCCCCTCTGTTTTGCAATAGCTGTGTAAAGGAGGTGATTGCTCAAACCGGAGCAGGTAGGATAAAACCTGAGACCACGGAAATGTCACAGGAGCCTCCTATATTACTCCACTGTTTGGGATTTGAGGGTCTTTCCACTTTTAAGCACTGTCAGGATGAAAAATCCACACACTGGGAGCTTTTCATTAAATCAGTTCCTGACTCTCTTCCTCTCAGGCCATGTCCTCTTCCATCAGAATTGAATCTGTTGTGAAGGAGAAGAACCGGATGGGAGAATGCCCGGTCTGGGAAGAACGGGAGAACGCGCTCGTCTATGTTGACATTAATGGCCAGAAAGTCTGCCGCTGGAGCGCACTCAGCCACGAGGTGCAGTGCGTGTCTGTGGGTAAGGGCACAACTGCTGTGGGTATTCACTTGTCTCAGGAGTCTCCTCTGTGTCTGCAGAGGGAAAGGCTTGGTCCTAAGGGCTGTGCATGCCCTGAAAGTGGGGGTATTTGGAGGATGTGGAGATGGCAAGATGTGGTCCTCAAGGATGTCGCAGAAGTGACTAGAGAAATGTTGCCTTTGCTCTGTTTGCACCAGCTGGGCCTTTCTTGAGCCAGCAGTGCCCTTAGAGAGGTGGGGGAGATCAGGGCTGCTGATGAGCCCAGAAGTGCCCATCTTTTCCTGTTCCCTCTCACCCACAGATGCCCGTGTCAGCTCTGTGGCCCTGAGGCAGCGTGGGGGCTACATCATCACCCTGGGGTCCAGGTTTGCCTATCTGGACTGGGACACCCAGAAGGTCACCACCATCCTCAAGCTTGAGCAGGATAAACCCAACAACAGGTTCAATGATGGCAAAGTGGATCCCAAGGGGAGGTATTTTGCTGGTAAGTCCCCAGCAGAATTTTCCTCTGGAGCAAAGAGGAACCAATGACAGTGTGTTTTATGTAGTGCATTTTATTCCATGTCAACTCCTTTGTTGACTTCCCCACAAAAACCACTGTCGCCAGTGTGGGTGATCTTGTGAGTGCTGTGCTCAGCTGCTGCTTCAGCCTCCGATCACCCAGCAGAGGAGAACATGCAATCCTGAATCCTTTGATCTAGATGAGGGCAGGCATTGCCCACAAAGACTGTCAGGCAGGAAGGCTCTGCTTCTACTTGGCAGATGGCATTTCCCCAAAACCTGCAGCATGTGGGAAATGACAGTGGCAGAAAGCCTCTGGCTGCCACTGGTTACAATGCAGCCAGGGTGCCCCTGTGCTTGTTTTCCTCTCAAGCACAGCCATCCACAGCAGGAGCAGAGAGTGACTGATGAGAGAGGAAATGGCCCCACACTTTATCTGCTAGCCAGCCATTTCATCTTCTTTTGTATTTGCTAAAATCAGCCAATACCTTTGGCTCTCAGTTATTCTTTAGGGATGATGTGTCACTGGACTTAAGAGTGAGAATAGAGAGAAATTAAACAAAATCTGCTTTGTACACCTGCTCCTAGCTGTGCAGAGTGGATCAGTGATTTCAAAAGCAGGTATGGCCAAATGTTGTAAAAGTAACTCAGAAATCATACAAGATATGAGACCAATTGAAACAGATTGCCGCAGCTGAAAGAAAACGTAAATACTCCTTACTGGATGCTTACCATCCTTCATTGCTGAACTCTCTCTTTGGAAAAGGGTGAATCAGAACTAAGCAATGAGTGCAACACTGAAGAATAATTTGATTTTTTAAAAATCTCAACTCTGTTATTCTTCACTGTTTTTCGAGGTTGCCATGTGATTTACAGCACCTATATTTTGAGGTAACAGTGCATTTGAATAATAAAAGTAGCCCACAAAAAAAGAAGAGCATATGACACTTGCCTGCATCCTTTTTTTTCTTTGAGGGCTGTAAGCAAAACCTCAGCCTTTGGTGTCTTGTGGCTTTCTTCTCAATCTTGCTGCCTAAGACTGAAAGCTCACCGAGGTGCAGAAACTTGTCCTGCCATTGGCCAGGATCACTTCCCAAGAACAGCTCCTCTTCTCTGTCTCACCACTCTGACAGCACCCAGTTTGCCCCATTCTCACTGCCACGAGGAGAGGATTTTTCTCTTCTTCTACCACCCTGCTGTTTCCCACATGGCTTTTACCACCCTCTGGTGTATAGGAACATCTCCAGGCCCATTTCTACAAACTCTCCATCCTCACAATGTCTCCACAGTTCAGCTGCTTTGTCGCCAAGCGTTACCTTGGGTTGGAGATGTTCTCATTATTTGAGACAACCTGGGAAATATATACTATTGGACTAGAGTATTCAATATCCGATGAATAATAGCTGAAGTCACAAAAGCTTAAAGGAGTGTGACAACGCCTGTTGCTAGGACTTCTTGCTAAAAGTTAAAGGAAGCTCCTGGCCAAGCAAGTTCCTGTGGGAACAAGCTTTTCCATCCTAAGCAACACTTCTCCTGCTTTCATTTCAGGCACGATGGCTGAAGAGACAGCACCAGGGGTCCGAGCAAGACGGCAAGGGGCTCTCTATACTCTTTTCCCTGACCTATCAGTAATAAAACAGTTAGACCAAGTGGACATCTCCAATGGTCTGGACTGGTCCCTGGACCACAGGACCTTCTTTCACACTGACAGCCTGGCGTACGCTGTGCATGCCTTCAGCTATGACGTGTGCACTGGAAAGATTGGTACACACACTTTCTTGAGTTCTCAAGGAGTGTTTTTGCTCTTTCTGCAGCAAGGCTGGGGAGTGTAATATGTTGTGGTTTATCTGATCTCGTATCTTGTGGTTACAGCTTCTTTGCAGGCTGACTGTGATTTTTCTCAAGTTTAGTTATATGGCAGGTGCATTTGGTGAACTATCTTTCAACAGTCCTTTGACTTTAGCACTTTCAGCTAGATAGATGGCTTGTGTTTAGAGCTGTCCCCAGGGAACTGCAGGGATGAAGCCGTTTATCCTGGGAATTAGTTTATGCTAACTAGGGTGCTGTTTATTCTCGACTGCCATCTACTGGAATGCTTCAATTATATTCACTTCATAAATGTGAATGCAGAATTAGCATGGAAGTATGTCACAGAAATGTATTTAAAAAAAACAAATTATCATTGCTACTGAAGTTTCTCATTTCTGAAGGTAAAGTTATCTAAAGATGTTGGATAAAATTGGCATAAAGTCATTTTCTAGACAAATATTTTTTATGCAGAAATGGAATTCAAATACAAACTTGACTGATAGAACCTCAGTCAAAACTGTGAAGTATTTTTGGGCTGTATCAACCCGTTATGCTCCATGGGAGTTGGAACAGCTGAACTTTCATCCCCTGTGCTCGGGTCAGTGTGACCTTGGTGTAATCGTGGGTGAAAAGCTTACAAAATAATTGCAATTGCTCAGATTGCTGCTTTCTCTGCTGTCCAAATTTTAGGAGAAAGGATTTCTAAAACAGAACATATTCTCCTCAAAATATGAAATCCCAACGATCCTGTGCCACTGCCTACCTGCTTGGTGCAGGCCCTGTGCTGTAGCCCATGTGGTTCCCAAGCCTAATGAAAATGGGGGGCTTTGCTGGCCCTCAAAATAAGTGCAATTCTTGATCTTTACCTGAGAGAGAGATAATTGCTGATATTTAAACTCAGGGGTGCCTTGCTCATAATGAGACACTCCTGGAGAGCTGTCTCGTGCCTCTCCTGCAGCCTGCCCCAGACTGCTGTACCGCTTGGAGGAGGAGGAGCGGATGCCCGACGGGATGTGCACTGATGCAGAGGGGAAGCTCTGGGTGGCCTGCATTGATGGAGGAAGAGTGATCCGCATTGATCCAGAGACAGGTGAGGCCTGCTCCGGCTGAGTCCTGCTTGTGGGACAGCCTGCCTGAGCAGCCCAGCCTCCAAGGGGAACTCTGGAGGAGACCACTGCCTGAGCTTGGCTCTACTGCAAGGGCAGTGCCTTCTGAGTAAACACCCATAGCCCTGATGCCATCGCTCGTGCTGATTTCATATATGCATCCTCCCTGTAAAAAGGGAATTGGAAACTCTCATATTTTTCCCAGGAAAAAGAATCCAAACTGTGAGGCTGCCAACTTCAAGGATCACCTCCTGCTGCTTTGGAGGAAAGGACTACGCGGAGATGTACGTGACGTCTGCCTATGATGGGCTGGACGAGGCCACCCTCGCCAAGGAGCCTCAGGCGGGAGAGATATTCAAGGTGATGGGATTTGAGATCTTTCTGTAAATTAGACCTCTCAGGCCTGCAGCTCCTATGTTTGCCTGTTTATATAGCGTGTTCTGTAATACACTGTAAGAAAATAAGTCACCAGAGCAAAACTTTGCATCCCTTTCCCCCAGATCGTGAGGGGCGATTTTTTCGAATGTTAAAAATGGGCTCCACATTTTAGATAATTAACAATCCATATTTTTTTTTCCAGGGCTCTTGAATCCAAAGGTTTTTTTCTGCCTTCATTTTTCAGCCCATCTGCTCTACAATTGCATTTGCTATCATTCCCTGGAAGTTGACCATAGTGTAGAAGAGAAGGGCTATTAGTGAGGGAAATGGGAAAAAAAAAACCTACTCTGTATTATCAGTTTGGCAGTAGATGAAGACATCTAGTTCTAGGAGGGATGGGGCTCTAATCTGGGATCTGAGTCCTTCTAATGGAAAGCAGTGCTTGGAAGAAATTTCCTGTGGCTGAGAACTAGTACATCTCTCAAGCAGCAGAGTTTAGGAGGCCACAATTAATATCACAATTAAATATCAGAAGGTTATTATGAACCTTTTTAATCCCCTTTCCAGCTATAAAAGGGAATTGGTATTTTCCAAACTCACATGTGTTTTGTATGGGCAAAGCTGTTTAAAAATCGCTATGGCTTGTTTAGGTAAAACAATACTACATGTAATGCTTACTGATAATGTGTAAATTACCAAAATTAGTGACCAGTGCTTTATAATCTTAAAGTTCTTCATGCTCTAAGATTCTAAAGAGCTCCATGTAATGACTCTTTTTTGACTCTTCTTAAAACAAGAGACTCTTGATGTAGGGATAGGTTGCTATGATATTTTTTTACACAACATTTGAATGTTTTTATTGTGCTCAGTCATAGATTTATCTTTTTCCTTTCTTTTCTTTCTTTTTTTTTTTTCTTTCTTTTTTTTTTTTTTTAAACAGATAACAGGCCTGGGTGTTAAAGGGATCCCACAGAATTTTTTTGCTGCTTAGAAGTCACCACTAAGTAACAAATGAGAAGTGCTTGCCTCTTGCAGTAATTCTGGGAAGGAGAAGTCCAATGAGCTACAGAATCCATCCTGCGAGGATTTCTAAACCCATGATTGAGAATGTGCTTGTTTGGAACCGAAGATATTCCTTCTTCTGTGGGCCCATGGCAGGTTACAATAGGTCAGAGAGGTAAAGTGTTACAACTTGACATCTTCCGTGACTTTACATAAACTTCTTTGAGCTTGAGCTTAGTTATTTTGAGCTTTCTGATCACCAGCTCTGGATTTTCATGTCTCTGTGGTTTCCAAAGCAGATCTGGCTCCTGGTCTGTCTCCTCATGAGACAGTGATGTAACAGAAATGATACAGCTGATTTTAATACACATTTTGAGAGTGATAACTGGAACAGGACTGCTCCTTTGCTGCAGGCTTTCATCTCTCACTTGAAGTATTCAGGCTCCAATTTTAGGTTCTAGGCTGTTTCCATTTGCTTTGTCACAAAGTTTTCTGTTTTGCCTTTAGGCCACCATTTACGCCTTGAAAATAAACTACACAACCACATTTAAAAGGTGTTTATGGATTTTTTTTTTTTTTCTGCATTCAGTTGTTATCATGAAAAAGCTGAGAAACCACACACAGTTGGTTTGCAGACAGGTTCTGAGTTACCAGGCTCATAGAATATAGCCTATGATACTGAAAACTGCTCTATAGAATTGTCCCACCAGAGGTCATATTTGCACGTGCACGTCTGGACTACTCTTTGATTTCTATACCTTCTTATTGCATGTATGGCTTCAGCTTCTTATTGCATGAAAGGCTCCTCTCTTTCTCTCCTGCTTCAAGTCTTGCTTTTTCCCCCTTCCTTTTAGTTTTTCTTCTCTTCCCTCTGAGTTTCTTCCTCTATTTAGAGTAATGTCAATTTTGTTCAGCATTCTATTGTCTCTTTATGGTCCATTTTGCTCACTGTCAGGTTCATATGTAATCGTTCTCTCTGCCTTCAGTGCCGTATTGAACATCTGCCCAGATTCCTGTTTGCACTGCTTTCACTTCCTCTTCTTCTCTAGGAGGGCAAATGTGTTTTACTGACATTTGCCTGAGATGTGCAGTTTTCTTCCACACTAATGCCTACACCAATGCTGAGACTGGCTCCTCAGGATTCAGGCAGGAGGCCTTCAACCTACCCTTATCTTTTACATGAAAGTAAGATTCTGCTTAAAAATACAGAAAATTGCATCTTTTGAAAATTTTATGAGCTGAACAAGACTGTTAAATGCACTATATGCATTTAACATGAGGGAAAAAGAAGTTATGCATTTTTGCACGTCTATTAGACGGAGGCAATGTTATGTATAGTTTTTGAGTTGAACTAACTCTTTCTTTCAAAAATTTTAGCTAGAAAATTGAACACCCCAAGGACTTGTTTTGGAGCTGTCCAAAGCCAAACTGGGCATATTGGAATGAAAAATAATGTCCAGTTTCATGACAAAATGAGGAAAATATCAGTTTGCTGAAACCTAAAGTTGGTTTCAGTGCTTGGCTAGTTACTTCTGTCAATGTGGTAGGTTGCTCGTTTGAAAGCAGGTTTCCTCACTGAAGTGAGCAATGTGCACTGTTTGGCTCTTATTTTCACTGAACTTATTTTAAAGACTCTAGTAGATCTTAACCACATAACATGAGCCATCATGATTTCAAGGAGGTATATTTTTAAGAAATGTGCATTCAAAAATTAAAACTGAATCCGCACAGAGGGAAATTTTGGAATATTTTTTGTATGTTTATTGGATTTGCTTGAGAATGAGAGTGTGGGAAAGGAGGCATCAGTAATTTGGGGATCATATTGTGAATTCTTTCCAACTGTTCAATATTTGTAAGATTGTTTTGTTTTTTGATACTGCTCTTCATTCCAACTCCAACAGCATCTGCCAGGGGCCAAGGTTTTTGGGACCCATATTGACTTGGTTGAAGGAACTCCTGAATATAGGATTTACCCAAAGGCATACCTGCAGGGAGCCGGGTCCTGTCCAAAACCTGCCCAGTCTGAGACAGAGAGTAATGGAAGTGAAACTGCTCACCTCCTCCTACTGCTTCTACTACAAGAGCTACAGACAGGAGGAAGCAGTACTTTACATGTCATCAAGTGAAGTGTACGTTGCAAAAAGCTGCCTGTGTGAAAACAGTGTTGTGGAGAGGTAAAAGGGGGGCTCTCAGTGTTTCTTGGGCTTGTACAGACCTGGACCCTGTCAAAACTGTCATTTTCTCCTATAACCCTATGGCCTGCAGTTCATCATCCTGTGAGGAGGAGCTGATTATACCACCAGAGGTAAAGAAAGCACAAATCAAGGTTCATTTTAGAGGTTATTTAACTGAGAACCTAACACTATGCTGGATTCACTGTAACCCATTTGATCCCAGCTGGGGGAGTAGGCTTTGTCCCATTGAAGAATACAGCTTTGTGGGAATCTGCTCAATCTCAGGAAGAGCTCCAGAAGCTGTGTTTAGAAAAAGCATAGTACACATGCAACAACTTTTCACAGAATCAATGCATTTCAATCTGTCTTTTGTTTGGATATCTGTAATTAATTTCTCTGGAAAGATTTACTTTTCACTGTGTGAGAATACTAAAAGCATATACACAGCCAGTGAGATACAGCTTTTGCATTGAATTTGGTATCTGCATACTGCCTGGAAAGATAGCACATAATACAGTTTCAGGTCCTTAATGCTGATTGTCACTTGGCAATGTTACAAAATGGTCAGTAATACTCATTGTTTACTGGACCAGATGTTCTGTGTCTTTCTCTCAAATGTTTGGCTCTTCCATCATAGTTACTCAAAGCCCTGTGTTAGCTCTCAGACACTGCAGGATGAATAGGAGAAAGTAGTTGATAGCTTGGTAGGACAATCCCCCAAATAACCCATGCGTGGAACAGCAGGGAAACAGCAATTAGCAGTTTGGAAATGACAATCTCCACAGAGTGGTGTGCAGATTCCCTGAAATTTGGCTGGCTTCTCCAGAGCCAGCATCCCTCCTAGCACTTTCAAATGAACCAATCTCAGTGGATTTCTTCTTTTCAGAACATGTGAAGTGTACTGCTCCCTTATGTGTCAGGCTGGGGGCCTGCTGACAAACAGATCATGTAGAAGGCTGTAATCAGGCAGAAGGTAGATAAACTCTGGGTCCCAGGACAATGTCTGTTCACTCTGAAGGGGGATGTGACCTGGGGGAGATAAGTGGTATCTTTGACCCCTTCAGATGAACTGGGCAACAGTCATGAAATAAATTTGCGGTCAGAGGGGCATAGAATCATTAGAATGGCTCAAGCTGGGAGAGATATTAGTCATCCAGTTCCAACCCCCTGCCATGGGCAGGGCTGCCGCCCATCAGCTCAGGCTGCCCAGGGCCCCATCCAACCTGCACGGGGCACCACAGCTTCTCTGGGCAGCCTGTGCCAGTGCCTCACCACCCTTTGAGTAAAGAGTTTCTTCCTATCATCTAACCCGAACTTCCCTTCTTTTAGTTTAAAGCCACTTCCCCTTGTCCTATCACTGTCTGCCTATGTAAGAAATTGATCTCCCTCCTGTTTATAAGCTCCCTTGAAGTACTAGAAGGCCACAGTGAGGTTTCCTTGCAACCTTCTCTTCTGCAGGCTGAACAAGCCCAGCTCCCTTGGTCTGTCTTCATAGGAGGGGTGCACCAGCTCTCTGATCATCTTCATGGCCCTTCTTTTGACCTGCTCCAACAGCTCCAGGTCTTTCTTGCAGCCTCACAAAGGGGACAATCCCCAATCTCTTTCCTCTCCCTGCTGACCATCACTCTTTTGTTGCAGCTTAGGATATGGTTGCCCTTCTGGGCTGCAAGCATGCATTGCTGGTTTGTGTCCAGCTTTACATTCACCAGGACAAAAGTCCTTCTCCACAGGGCTGCTCTCAGTGAATGCTCCCAGTCTGTATCGCATCTGGGATGATGCGATACAGACCCAAAAATGCAATACCTTGCACTTGGCCTTGTTGAACGTTATTAGGTTCTTGTGGGTCTACCTTTCAAGTCTGTCCAGGTCTCTCTGAATGGCATCTCTTCGTTCTGGTGTATCAATTGCACCACACAGCTCAGTGCCATGAATGGAGCTTTGTCTGCTAAGAACTATTGAATATATTTAGCCATTGAACAGGGTTTTCTGGAGTAAGTTATTTCACTGTGGTTACCTGGAGTGTACTGTAAAACCTGTGCTAGGTACTTTTTCAATGCTTGTTTTAGGTGATCGAACTGGGTCATCAGCAAGCACTTTCTTGCTCTGCTATTTGACCTGATAATTAGTAACTCAGGATAAAAGCTCTCTGCAGCTCGTTCTAATGTTTGCTGAACTACTACTGTTGTTTTTTTCCCTATTTACAATTCCAGTAGTAATTAAGCAGCTGGGGATTCTTATCAACTAAGGTGCTAAATGCCTTCTGGCACCATACCTGTGCCAAACTGGTATAAAGAACATTGAGAATTATGCAAGATTTCCTGTTTACCCACTCTGGAGAGGAATGAGAAGGCAGGATGTTTGGAGGATAGTCAAGTGTCTTAACTTTTAATTAAAAAGTAGGAAATGTATGCAGATACTTCATCTAATTAAACAAATATCCAATTATTTACAAAATTGCCTAT